>NC_136534.1:7370934-7820934 GCF_910591455.1 Pholis gunnellus
CTATGGAGCAATGTTGGAGAACATGTAGGGAGGAGATATGGCCCTCGCTCACAAGACAGGTGACCCAAATAATGCCATCATACCAGCCGCTACACGCAAGTCATTCAGGACGAGAATTGTGTGAAAAAATAAATAAAAGAGATTTAAAAGGTTAACATCCCAGGGACAGAAGACCTATTTGTCTGTTTTGTTCCATTCCTGGCCCCGGGGTTTGACTGACAGCCTCCGCTCGCTAGGGTGGCAGTATCCAGCATGCAGAGACCAGGAAACAGACCATTCCCTTTCCGAGGACGTCACTGGAATCCCCAGAAGACCTGCGCCGTGTCGGGGAGGTGCCCTGGGATTCACTGAAACTACAACTCCCATTGTCTAAACAGTGGTTCAATGCGTTCTAAAGAAAACAACGTTGCTTTGAGGCTTCTCTTCAATCTTGTATTGGGACAGCAGGACTGGGATGAAATATTTTCAAAGTATTCACTGCAAACCTCACAGTGTTATATCTCAATTGGCATGGATCAAGACTTGAGCATAAACTGGGAAAGTAGACCATACAAATGTTTTTGTGTTATTGATGCCGACAGAAATGCGACAGCTATGAGAGAGAGAAACTATAGTTCCTTCAGCTGTTGGTTCTGTGGCATTAGTGTCGCCATTTTTAATAGAATCTATACTTATTAGATGCTTTCAAACCAGATAAAAACAACTTGTAATTGACCTTCTGCCTCAGACGAGATATAATTTGAGCCCATTTTTGCTGTGACGTTCAGCCTATCCCTTTAATAAGTTTCTATTGTTCAATGATGTCTTGATTATTACGCTGTGTTCAATGTTTATTGTTACTCACCATTCACCAGGACAAATAAAGGGTTCTGATTTAAAAAAGAAGAACATCCCGTGAGCAGCCGTGTTTTAAGCCAGGATGGTCTTGATAAAGGGAGGGTCGGAGTGAGGCACGGTGGGAGGCAGCAGCTGTGGCTTGATAAAGATGAGGAGGCTACTCCTCGTCGCCACAGTGGGAGCAGGCGGGCTGGGGTGTATCAGAGTGAAGTAACAATTCTTTAGCCTTCTATTTGTTTAAGGAAGATAACTGATGATGTGCAGAATTCTTCGCATGGCATCCAAAGCACAAATGCCTATGCTGTGTCTGTAGCACTCTGCCAGCTGAGAGAAAATGTTTCAAACATCTGAAAGCGGTCCATATGCGAGCGTGGCACGGGAAACGTGTCGAACATCTTCGGGGCGAGAGGTGTAGCCAAAATAAATAAAGTCATGGTTTCTTTTGAAAACCCTTTAAAAGATTTATTTTCTCGCATGGGCCACATGTCCTTATGGAAACAATTAACAGCAGGTACATGGTGTTTCGGGTTGGTGGTTTGGGATTGGCAGAACACCGGCTGGACACGCTTCTGCAAGTCATCCCACAGAGGTGAATAGTAAATTGAGATGATCGCAAGGAGGGACATTGAGAGAAGTTGAATAAAGAGTTATTTAGGGCTTGTCTGGTTTAACAGCAGAGGACACAGCAACGGAGAAGGTGGGACAGGAGCTCAGCCACGTTCACTCAAAGGGGGGGGGGGGGGGGGGGGGGGGGGTCCTGAGAGGTCCAGTAAATCACCATCTTCAAAGGCCAGACCTTTATTTACGGTTTACTTCCACCAAACATGTCTGCCACTGACTAAGACCATGAATCAGCCCCCACCCACCTAGCCCCCTTCCCTTGAACACTTTGCAGTTGTGTGGGTGAAGGGCTGATGAGCACTGTGGTTGAGGTCGAAGGGGCCAAGGGGAGTTTAACTTCGCAAACTCACACTGCTAACACCAAAGTGCCTCGGCAGATTTAAAGCCCTCCAAAAATAAAAAATAAAAAAGCTGCGACCACAAAGCACAATGCTAAGCTGAGGGATTTCTCCCTCTCTTTCTCCTCCTCCTCCTCAGTCTTACCGTGTTGGTGGGGTCGTCTTGGAGAATGGAATCGTAGTGCTTGTTGGCTTCGTCGTACCTTCAGACAGCGAGAGAGAAAAGGATACAAATTAGTTTTTTAACCAATCCCAGTCGGCAGTCGGGAAAAATGAGGCGGTGGGGAAATCAAACACAGTTCAAGGTAATCAAGTTTCTGTATACAACATGGCAGGTTCCTATGATTACAGTGAGGCTGTGCAGGAATCAGTGGTGATCTAAAGGGGAGAAATAAACACTGGTTTAAGTTCAGGTTGCTGGTCACACGGCCGACGATGCGAGAGGCTTATATCGCTTCACGATGATTCATGAAATCAATACAAACAAAGCACCGTTTGGAAGATTGCGTTTTGATTTGATTGTATCCAGTTTGATTCACCTATAAACAAAATGAAATTGCTGCTTTTACGTCGGTCCAGATCCGCAGCTAAGCTGTTGGTTCAGTTATCCGTCTCTTGGCCCATGCATGATACCACAACACACACACACACACACACACACACACACACACACACACACACACACACACACACACACACACACACACACACACACACACACACACACACACACACACACACACACACACACACACACACACACAGGATAGGCAACAATATCCAACACAGAGCGCCTCAAACGGTTGGACTGAGCCCACATGATTCTGTTTAAAAGGGAAATTTATGAGCTGTAAATATCAAATCATACGGTAAAGAAATCTGGGAATAGGAGGTATGTGCACTTCACTTGTCATGTCAAATCAGGCGCTGAAGGATGATTTTTTACTTATTTTTTTTCCTATTAGGGGCAATCTGCAACGCTGACGTTTTAGCAGCCAAAGGCAGGGTTCAGTGATCAGAAACTTTCCCGCCCACCGCCTGCAACAGACAGAAGCAACTCTGGTTCCCATTAGCGCTGAGAAGGCCCACTTCCAGCGCTGCTGCTTCCCTCACATTCACTTTATTACTCAGCCACACTTTGGGAGATTTCAGATGGCACCAGGCGACCACTCACGAGCCACTTTGATTTGCTTTATTTATTTAGGAACCGTGTGTGTGTGTGTGTGTGTGTGTGTGCGCACACATGGGTGGAGGGGAAAGGCCTAGCTGTTTGAAGCTGTGTCATTCAAGTGTAGCTCTGTCTGCTGCCAATTAGATCCCAGAGTGTCGTTTATTTAATGTGACAGCGCCGAAGCAATCACTCTCAATTATCACATAAATTCCGACACAACCGATAAACCAGCGATGGTGATCCGGGCGGGTAACGTGAGCGAGGTAGTAAACAGATTGCAGCAGCCTTGCTTAGGCTCAGAACAGACTAAAATACCACCTGTCTATCTCTCCTGCTCATGCTCTCCATTATGCTGACTTTCTTTCTTTATCCGCAGATTCACAAAGAAAACAAATCATTGAAGGGGGTGGAGGGTGTGTGTGTGTGAGGGGGGGGGGGGGGGGGGGGGGGGGTGACATGTCATTATGGACGTGGGTCTGACAAACTAACAAAACCAAGATCAAAACTAAACAGGAAAAGAAAGCATGAAAATAGGGAGGGCAAAGAGAGAGAGAGGAGGGGGTAACAACATATGGAAACAACAGCGGAATAGAAACCAGACAAGATTGAGGGACCCCCAGAATAACAGTGGGATCCAGATCCAGACCACTTCCTTCCCGGGAATCCCTGACTCAGGCTTAAAAAGGGCCACAGGACTACCCAGTGCTGAATGGAATGCGGGGTGACCCAACATAAACACAACCTACCCCACACACGTACTGTACACACCCAGAACATCGTACCACTTAAGAGCCGCTAACAGTTTCTTGCCCCTGAGCCTCCTTAATACAAAACAGCGAGGGTGAGCAAATGTATTTTCTTTTCTTTGCCCTCCGGCGCTGTTGGTACCTGATGCTTACCTTTCCAAAGCTTCCAGCCTCATGCCCGATAATCGCTTCACTCTGTGGCTATCTGGAAACTGCTTCCTCAGTTGCTGTAGACAGGTCTGCAAGGATGTGGGCAGAGGAGAGAGACCAATTATAGTTGGCTGCACCTAAAGTTTATGTTACACTCTTGCTCACACACACACATACCTCTACAGATAGAAACCACCTGTCTTGAAAATGTCAGATTTTGCCGGTGTTTCAGCTAAACAAACTTAATGCACCGACTTCAAAAACGTCCGTCGAAAGGCCAATTTCACAGTCTTTGATGCGAGAACCTGCCGTTACTGCTGCGCGTGTTAACCGTTCAGCGAACATGTTTGCTACTATAAGAAGGGGGTCGAGGATGCCTCCACACGGAGCTTGATAAGAGCTGAGAATCACATTCAGCATTCTCCTGAAAGAGATGAAAGAGTCTGCAGTGGGACCTGAAATGTTGACGCTATCCATCAGCTGAAGGCTGGTCCGTATGCTTTCACTGTCTGGCAGCAGCGCTGAGAGGATCGCCAACAGGCAACTACATCCTGAGTCCTGCCTGGTCGGTACTCAGTTAGTGAGTCACTTTTTTTGCATTGGGAGTCGTCACATCCATACTGATTGGAGATTAACTATTTAAATAATCATGATCTGTTGTCTTTTTTTTTTTTATCCCATACACATTTGAACATTTTCAGAGCTATGAATACTTCAAAACGTGAAGACAGAACCATAGTATTAAGCTTTTGGATGGCAAAATAAATCCTGAGGGGGAAAAATGAGTTGAACTCCATGAATGATGGCCAAGTTCAGCCAATACTTGAAGCATGCGTCTCCGCTCATTTGCTACAACCTCTAATTCCAAACTCACAAAATTGTTTTTTTCCCCTCAAAGTACAGACAGAGTAATGCCATTTGGCCAAATGAAACATCGGGGGGGGGGGGGGGCTGCAAAAGTAGGAATGGCTGTGAGAGAGTGAACGATGGCTTTTGAAGCTCTAGGGCGTGTGAGGAAGAGCGCTATGAAAAAAAAGAAAAACTTACCAGAGCCAAGTCATCTCGACTGCAGTCCAGCGCTGCAATCATCACCTGCTCATAAATAATCCATACTGGGCAGAAGAGACACAGACAAAGAAGACTGTGTTAACGCCCTTTCCATTCCGCTGTCTGCTGTAACACGGCACATTACAGATCCAACCGAACAGTCGACGTCGCAACTTCAGAGACCGTCCCCAACAGCTGCTCGTGGTGTTTGCTGCTCGCACAAACAAGCTTCTGTGACGCGACTCGGCTTTAAGAGTTCACTCAAAGAACTTTCCCCCCATTTTATTTCATATGCAACGCTCCATTGACCACTTTGTGTATGAAATACATCGAGGATCACATTCAAAAACCTTACATTCATTTAAAACTTGGACAGAACTACAAGAATAATCCCAAAAGCGGGACCGTTTCAAGTAGACGCCCTCGTGTAAGGCTTCACAGTCATGTTATTCATTTTCCCACACTGGGATGGTAATAAATTACTAATTCAATTTCAGTAGAAATGTTACATTTGAGGAAATGAAGGGCAACATTATCAAGCAAAAAACAAGTGGTTCAGGTTGTTATGATCCCCTCTCCATTTCAGACTAAAGTTGAACTATCTGAACTACTATATAATAGTATTATAGACACGGTACATTTTTTATATTCAGAAAGGGTTGGGCAGATAAATCAGAGCAAAGCTAAACAACAGCATTGCTAACATTGTTAAAAACACTGCTGATGCCTTGTGAAAGCAAAGTAGCTGACCGAAGAATTCTGTTTCTCATCCCTCCCTCTGGATGGTGAGACTGTGGTTCACATTAATATTTCTTTGACATAACATTGTGACGCTGATTGGAACACTGTGCTGTCGAGTGGTTCGTATGAATTGTTCAAACTACAGACGTCTGCTTTGTCTATTTTCCTCTCCGTGATGCTTATTAAAATTCCATTTGTGTGGAGACTTGATGGTTGAAAATTGTCAAATATTTATGTTTCTCTAGTCATACAAAACCAATCTCAAGCGAGTTTGAACATCTCAGCACAGTTGTATTTATTATATTTGTTGAGGGCCATCATTAACAGGCACAGCCATTCCTTAAACATGTTTCACTTGGTGGTTAGCTATAAATGTTTATTCGCTCAGTCGACTGTAACATTATAACATACTGACTAATAGCCTGGCTACAGAAGCCAATTAATGGAATTAATACAACATGCTAGACGGACAGCTCTGACAAGCAAACTGGACGTGCTCAGCCAAATGAACGCCCCCCCGCTAATTGGAAAGAATAATAAAAATCCAACTCCGCCCAAAATCTGGCGGGTCATGCCAAAACAAACAAATGCCTCTCGTTTTTCTTGACTTTAATGATTCCAACTCTTGTTTTGATAATTGCCATCCCATTTCACAGCCAATTTAAGAGCTGGTTTCAATAAAACCCATGGCATGTTAAGTGTTTATCCACCTCTTCTGAGGACCGTATGAATCATAATGACCAGGGAAAAAGGGAGAGTTGTATGGGGTAATGCAGAAGGACAGTACTGTAAGGGAGATCATGACCTTTAATATGTTTATGGGAAGAAGAACTCACTCCTGCTTCAAGAACCCAGACGACGCTTTCTATTGCACCTTTGGCACCATTACTGTCTTGTATCCCCGTTTACAGTAAGTCTGGAATATGTTCGATATTATTTTCAGTTGTTACTGATAATGTACTTGTTTATTTTCTTTTATGAAGTTGCCTACTCATCATCTAAGACACTAAAGCAAGGTAAAGAAATTGTTAATCTGTCTCCCCTCATGCTTTAAGTATCTTACCTTTCCCGCCAACATCTGCTAAGTATCTGTTTAATGGAAGTGATCTTGTACTTCTGGACTTGGCTTTTCAGCTATGACTGTGTTTTCTTCAGGAAACCTAAGATCCTGTGTAAAAATTATCCAAAATAAAAATGTATACCACAAAAAAAAAAAAAAAAGAGAGGACACAAACTCTAGTGAGCAGAATATTGCCCACTGAGATCAATCATATCTCACAAAGCTGTAAAGATGAACCCACAGTCAATAACACTAGCCTGGCTGTTTTATTACAGAGGGACCTTCGTGGTTTTCAAAGCAGAAGATCCTAATTCGAAAAACATTTTTTAAACTTTGAACACACCTGCAGGCTGTCCTCATCTCTTACTTCTATTATATGGCGTGAGCACTGCCACAGGGAAAGGATGACATGCTGTCTGTTGTGTTATTACCTGAACAGCAGGGTGTATGCTTGCTGAAGGATTCTTTGGAATTATGTTAAATAATGTAGTCTTGACACACTTACCGTCATCTCCCAGTTTAGATGAGTGTTCACTGATCAGCTCTTCGCCAACATCCACAATTTGCTCACTATTCCTGCAGTTATCGTCTCTCCATTTACGCAGCTTGTCTCTCATCTCTGTGGACAAAATAGCACAAACACACATTAAGCAGATTTAACGTTAGTGCAAATGAAAGGATTATCAGAGAAGCGAGTGAAACGTTTAATACCGTTTGTGCTACCAGTGCACTCGCACATGGACAGGACGTGCACTGACAGAACAATTGTGTTTTGCAGAACCAGAAATGTATTGCGACGCAACTTCAACTCTACCGTTAGCTGACGTTAGCCGGTGCCATGACTGTGACTGGCTAGCATGCTACAGACGTTACCTGAAAATAGACAGACGCCGCTTAACGACACAGCTTTACACTGAACGCACCTTTAACACCACCGACAGCTAAGTTACACATGACGGCTTTCACCTGGTGAGGATGTGCTGTATGGGTCTGCTGTGTGGATGAACACAATACGTTAGCTAACCATGCTAACTAGCGATAGCTTACTCTTCTACACGCTGACTTGTTAGCTCGTATTTTCAGTCCTGGACAGAACTCTCCCTCGAGCTCTTGCACAATAAAAAGAACGGAATGCATTCAAAAATGTAAAAATAAGTCTCAATGTCACTTGAGGAGAATCTATATTATCTTTTGTCTTACCTTCCCAACCCACATCGTACATTTCTGATATCGACGCCATTTTTTCTCGTTTGACAGCATACGCCGTGCCTACGTCATGGTCTCGCCAGCTGTGGGCGTGCCTGACGTTGAAAATAAAATAAAATACACCTTTTTCTGAATAAAATGAAATACAATTTGTTTTGAATAATAATAATAATAATACCGTAGAAATGATTATAATGTTCTAATGGTGTAATAGTTATGAGTGATGAACAAGGTGTCTTGTTTTACAATGTTTTGAGATGTGATATGATTAATTAAAAAAGCTTACATATTTACATCTACAGAATCACTAAATGTTTTGTCCAAGACTTGCATTCAGGTGAATTTATCTTTCAAGGCTAAATTGCACATGTTCTGCGTTAGGCACAGGTCAAATGTGATTCCAGTATACAGTAAACCTGCACTTGCATATAGCCATTGCACTGTTCAGCAGTCAGCAACATCCAGCATGATGGTTTTCAAGCAAGAGCAGACCTTAACAATCCAGATGATGTCGTTCTCATGCTCCGTTTCCATTTTTATATAATTCCTTGTATTGGAGAGGACAGTCAGCTGAGTCTATAATCTATCAGTTCCATCAGAAAATGGTAGATGTGCTTTCCAAGCACATCTACCATTTTATCCTGATTTCCCCCAGGAGCCCCTGTGGATCTCATCCTCTCGCTGTGTTCGCTTGCTTACGCACTTCTCTCTTACCACATTACACACTTGTTGATGTGGACTCAGCACAAACTTGCTTACGGAGACATTTCAGAGATCTGATGTATCCAGTGCTGCTCACCGCACACATAGCCTACTGTTATGCACACTTTGTCAATGTTCTGTTGTGAAAGGGCAACACAGAGATTTCTAGTCTTTCAAGGACACTGATATTGTAAAAACAGCTCAGCATCATCAGTAACGGGCAAGTGCACAAGGGGACGATGAAATGTCATCATCTCTCTGTCAGGGATGCAAATAATAACTCTGTGTACAGTTTAAGTTACACTCATGATTTGGTGATCTGTGCACTTGTAATTTCCAAGTCTGCACATGGCAGTCAGTCGATATATTAAAACAATCATACACTGTCCTTTGGGCTCGAGGGCTTTCCCCTGTCTGCCAAGGTGCCATTGAAGACCAGGGCCCTCACAGTGACCTGCAGTAGCCATGCAGCGGGTGTGACTCTCGGGATTTCAGGACTTGACGGTAAAAGCACTCGGTGAACAAGCTGTCCATAACTTTGAGATGCAGCTGGACATGTGGTGGTGAAAAGAAATCCTTGTGACATAAGGTGCCTGTTTAACTTGGAGCAGTCCTCGTGTACAGAAATGTCACAATACGGGAGATCACTTGCAGCCATCTGAAAACCCTAATTGTACTACTTGACTGGTGCTTACGTAGGTTTCCATGCTCTCGGAGCCCCCACATATGGCGCACGGGACAAGCATGTATGTATATTTTCCTTTTCATTCTCCATGTTTTAAAAAAAAAAAAAAGAGACATATTCCAGTAGAAACACTTCACAGGCATTTCTGACAGAAGCAATCAGAGTTGGCAATCTCTAAAATGTACAGCTACGGACTCAAAATTGAGGTAAGTTTGAGGTGCTCGCTGTGGTTTCGTTCTTGTTCCATCTAGATTTCTTTTTCGTTGGTGTTGTACAGTGAGTTGCGGAAAATGAAGACAGATGCAATTAGCAACAATGTTTGGACTTAGCCTTCTGGAGCCGGCGGCACCGTGTTTACTTTGAAATCTGATTAGGTCCCCTGTCTGACCAAGTTGCTTTCACCTCACCGCGAATAACTCTGTACAGATGACTTCAGCACGCTTTGCCTCTGATGGACTCCCTCTATTGCACCTTTGACCTCACCCATATCCTGAGTGAGAGGCCCGGGGCGGGAAATTATGGCACATCACAATTAGGCTTCCTCACTCTCCTGCTCTTCTCTCTCTCGACTTCAGTGCCAAGAACAATATTCAGGCCCATGTCGGAGCAGCACCACGCTGGTAATTCGCGTTGCTCACACAGTACGAGGCTTCGGATGTATTGCTCCCCTGACAGCCCCGCTTGGTAGCGCGATTGCTTGTTGTGGATCGGAGTATTACCACATGTAGTATATTATGTGTCGCTAGATTGGTTTTAACAGCCAATCGTCCTTTCTCGTTAAATTCGAAACTAGGTTTTAACATCCCCATGCGTGAGATTAGCTCCACAAGACTTCAGCACACGCTGCAGGTGATGGCCGCTTTCATCAGAAGTGATGGTAATATCATCCATACAAGCTTCGGAGAACATTTCCATGTGAACGCATTCCTGCCCTCCTCCTGGAATTTATTACATTAAAAATAAAAATCTTATTGGAGGACTCCACATTTGAGCCTCATCTTACATAACCATCATGCAGCCTTATTGAAGAGAAAGTTTAATCTAAGAGAGTATTTGGGAGCGACGTGACAATTTTGACACATCCCAGCCAAATATTGAGTTTTTTTCCTCTCTTGTGTTCAAGAGTCACATCATCTCCATCCTAAATTGTGGCGGCTGGTGAAGTTCATTCATTCAAGCCGTGTTTCTTTTTTTTGTACGGTTCCAACTTGAAATATAAAGCACCTCGACAGCCTCTCAGAGGGTCTGAGTTGTGGTTTCACATCCACAGTGATTCAAGTCACTTACTGTTCATTGATCTTACTTTCTTTCCATTGTTTCAAGAAGTGGTTTCCATTCAGAGGCCTCCACTTAGCTACATAAATACACACAATAGCAATTATTGCAGAAATCTAAAATCCGCAAGAAGCGGACTATTCAAACCCCATCCCCCGTGCAGTGGAAGCCTGTAACTAAACAGCATAATCTGGAGTTATCAGATTTCACTTTTTGTTCCTTGTAAGAATGTTCATGACCGCAAATTTGGAGATAGCGTCGTGTTCTCCGTAATGCCGTGCGTTTAGAGAAAATTGCAGAGGAAGAGTGAAGTTATGCATAACAAGAGGAGCGGAGCCTGGGAGCAGAGCTTGTTGAGGAAGGATTAGAGGGGCCAAAATATTGATCGACTGTGCTGCATGTCGCTGATGTGTGTGAGTGCAAGTCCCTCCTTGTTTTGTGCCGCAGACATGTGTTGCTCAGATGTTTGGTGCCACCGGGTGCTCGCTGGAAGTTTGTATTGTTTTCTGGCCCGTGTGAGCCTGGTCGATCACCTTCACCCCGTCGCCATCGAGTGTGACAGTGCTGAAGTCGGCACTGGGCTCCGAAACAGGAGCATGGGCCCGCTGATTTATAACCTGCCATGCACTCTGAGTGAGGTGATGCACAGCTAAAAGGTTTACAGAAGAGTCATTGAAATTCATATGAGATGCTGGAATTCGGATTCAGAGCAGGGTCGCTTGGCCGCGCAACATCCAGCGGCGAGTCATTCGTCTTCAGGACTGATTTACACTTTTGACAGATATTAGACGGAGGCCAGCGGTGGGTGTCTTTGGCAGTGTCATCGCCGCTCCCTCTCTCTTGGATCCATTTGTTGACCAAGAAAGCTTTCAGGGAACTGGAGAGTTGAGGTTTTTCTTGGAATATTTAGCCCATCACTCCAGCACCCTTTGTATTTATCACATTAAGGCCGAGGAGCATTTTCTGCAAGACAAACACGTAGAATGATGGATAACTGAAATGTGTCGGTGCTCCTGATAGCGTCCCTGTATCATGCGTGGCCAAAGACATCACTGCCTGCAACCGACCACCCTTCAAAAAACACACGTATGCTTTGATTTACAGAGACAGAAATTGGTGGACGACTGTTCATATCTACTCCACTTTTACGGACTTTGTGTTTTGATAGGCGCTTAGCCCAAAGCTTTTCATTCAATAGCCTGGCTGAGTGCTGCGGCAGTTGCTGGGAGCAAATCATTAGTTACATTCACCCTGTTGGTTGGGTTGACTGAGAAGCGCATTGGCAGGAGGAGATTACAGAGATGCAATAAACATGGCCAAGTCATAGTTATGTTCGCGAGCAGACCACCATGAACCGAATCCACACAGAGGTTGGATTTGACAAACAACAATCAGTTTGCAGTAACTGTGCACAATAGCACACTGGCCTTAATGGGAGGGCGTTTCGAGGAGAACGCACATTTGCTTTCTTGCAGAGAGTTTGACGAAAATATCGATTCTGCTCTCATATCTCTAAGCTAGCAACAGCAAGCAGCTGTTTAGCTTAGCATGAAGACTGTAGACAAGGGGGAGCCGCTGGCCTGGCACAATTGAAGGTAACAAAATCCACCTACCGGCGCCTGAAACTGTATATATATACTGTATATATATTTTTTAAATGCTTTACCACAAACTAATTATATTCACCTCTCTTGTATTGTGTTGGATTACAGAGACATATATCGCACATCTTCAACTTTATTTGATTAGCTGGGAGAGGACCAGTCTTTCTGTTGGTCGGTCGGTCCACAAAAATCCATTGGCGACCACAATTTTCGCCCTAAGAGGCTGAATTTAACATAGAGGTCAAGTGTGTGGGTGCAAAGCATAGACTATAAGAAGTGGAGGTAGTCACAGTGACGTCACCCGTTGGTTTGTGTCCTGCTGTTTTGACACCTCTAGTTTGACATTTTGGCCATCGCCATCTTAGTTTTCACTAAGATTCACTTTTTGCAACCAGAAGTGACATGAGAGGGTAGAGTTAAGTACAACCGAAAGCTGAACAAGACCTTTTTAGGCAATCAATCTTCCACATTCATGAGCCCATAGAGCATGCACACTTCCTTTTAGCTCCTTTTACCCCACCTCCCAGCCCTCGGTGCAGCCCTGTTCTGGGGCTCATTCGCATGAACGGAGGAAGGAAAATAACTTTGGATTGGGCTAATAATGCATTTTCCAACTTGTAGGACCTAATGATTTAGATAATCAGAATCAGAATAAGCTTTATTGGCCATGTATGCGTACACTTACATGGAATTTGGTTCCGGTTTCCACTCCGCTCTCAATGTACATACACTATTTTACAATAAACAAGAAAAAATATATAAAGAATAAAAAAGGGCAGCAAAAAAGATACGTGATTTTCAAGTGTTTGTACTGGGAAGTTGATTCACATCATTAAAATCCTCCACTGATTTACAGACGTCTCAATGTATGTCAATCAGAAAAAGTATTTTTCACGTGAGGGACCCAGATGTTGTTTTTCCACAGTTTGGCCACTATCTAAAATTTGCTTTAAAGTGTTGTGCTCTACCTGCAAATTTCTGCAAATTTTTGCTTAATTAGTAAGATGGGTGGAGCCACCCTTTTCATTAATTTGAGGGAAGTTGACCTCTGTGAAGCACTGTGATGTTCCAAAAGAATATAATACAACACCCCATGTAGATAGGTATAAAGTGAAATACTGCCAGTGGCAGAATAGTTATTATTTATTTTTTTAGCACTGAATTTATGGTTTACAAAACACTAAAATCCCTGTCCCAGCTTAAAAACAGGCATCTTTGCACAGAGACAACTTTAGTATAATTTATAGACTGACTACAATAACGTTACTTTTCATTATTAGACCTACAAACTGTTGACCTATTTTTTGTGGTTAGGTGAGGTATATCCTTGCAGTAATGCCACTAAAGCAAACATAATTACATTCAGCAAAAACTGAAATCTCCTTGTGATAATTCACTTGACACACCAGAAAAAAATAAACGTTTTGCGATTCTCCAGAGAAAACAATGGACTTTTGCTGAGAGTAAAAAATGTACCGACTGCTTTAATGACGCTGGACTCCGGTTCCCAGTGATTTAGTAAACTTAATAAACTTGCCATTTAGGTCGATAAAACTACCGTAAGACCACAATGCCACATCAGCAGAAGTTGCCACTGCTGTACCACACGAGTCAATTGTGCACGGTCGCTCTCTCAGTTCAGAGACATGCGTATATTGATCCTGCTGCTGTGTGATGGCCACAACTATTTAATGAAGTTAAAGAAAAGGAGCATATTTTTGTTTGGCCAGCGTGAGAAAATGTCTGAAAGTATCATATGATTAATGTAGCTGATACCCAAGATATTACTGAGTGTCCAGCAGGAAATTGCCTCGATCCACCTCCCTGAACTGCTTTATTGTTTGTTTCAATCACCCCTTGCCCATTTTCCCAAATCTCTGCAAATCATTGGTTTTGCTTTGTTTTTCTCTAAGGGGATGGATGAGCAACCTGGCACTGGACCTTTTAAAAAGCACGGGTTGCACATAGTTCAGGCCTTAATAGTGCTTAGTGGCTAGGATTGTTGGGTTTGCAAATTTCATTATGCACTCCTCACACACTCCTGCATCTGAGACTTCTTTTTGCAAATGTAAAAACTGATCAGGGGTTGTTTTGAATGGAAAGATGATTGCACATGATGTAACATGTTTTTATGTGTTCAGTGTGTTATGAGCAGAAATACATTAGTGTTGTGTCAGGAAAGAAACTGAATAACCTAAAGAAATTACAAGTTGAAATGCTTTTCCACAATACTATACTCCCACCATTTTTTTATATGAAGATTGGCCGGTTGGAACAAGAGAAACCAAAGCAATTTGGCCTTCATATCAGTGTTTAAAACACGGTTTCTTGTCATTTTGGATTTGGATCTGAGAATGCTTATTGGCTTTGCCTGGACCGGTGAAGATTCCTCCCGCTGCTTCCTAATTCAATATTGTGTAATAGAAAATATTATTGCCCTGCACATAAAATCCAACTCAAATTACACTGAAAATGGAGGATATAGTGCATGTGTTTATGTTACACAGAGGAGCAATTATTGGGTTATGATCATTTTGCACTAAAGTGAGGTTGGAAGGACACACAGAGGTTTTCCTGCTTGGTAAGCGACCATACACGTTATTGCATGATCGGGGTTGAACCATTGTAGAAAAATAAGGCCGTCCCCAGGGCTATTGATGTTTTCTTTGAACCCTCCAACAGACTTTTGATAACATGCCAGAATTATATATTTATGTATATATTTTAAAATAACAGTGGTAGGTATATGATTATATTTTTGTATTTAACGTCTTATTAGAAATTCCAACATGTAGCACTAATGTTAATGAAACCCACCTAGAGCCAGAACTGTTATCCTCTGTATATGGCAAAGTACATCTTTATGAACCGTGGCGCATAAAGTTTTTATTTAACTCTAAACTATGTTGCAAAGGAAGGCTGAAATAATATTTAGATTTATAGGACCAATAATAAAATAAACTACAGATAATCTTGCGATGGGATCACACCAGCCGCAACGTCGAATCGTGTCAGCAGCGTAAAGCGGAGGAGCCAATGGCTTCCTTCCCCCTTTACTTCTGGCGCCCCTCCTCGGACCACACCCGTCTTCAAACTCAACCTTCACCGTGATCTCAACGATACACTTGTAAAGTTTCGGGACTGCATCAAACATGGTTGTGACGCTATCGCGTTGACAAAATCTGCACACAGACAGAAATATAATCATCTGGCAAAGTATTCAAACCTGCTTCTGTGGTAGTTCCCGTTACACTCGCTGTCTCCAGGACCACATTTATGCCATTATGACACACACACACAGACGCACAAGGGGGAAAACAACACCAGCCGCACGCCGTCACAGCTGGTAAGGACCCTCCCCTGACCTCAGGCCTTCAGAGAAAAATAAATAAATACAAAACCTCCCTATTTTTTGTGACCCCTCTCAGACTCTAATCATTTCCTCTCAGTCCCTAACCGTAGCATATTGTCAAGAAAAGTATATATGCACTGTAAATGTGGTTCCTGGTGGAAAATAGGAGGTTTAAATAACAAATATCACGATTACACACGATTTTTAACACAATGCATCTTTTCAATACTTCAAGAAAATACTGAGCCAGAATGCACAAGTTAAATAATAATAACACAACGCACACAGCACGAAGACTTTATCATGAAGCACTATATATATTGTATGTATACCTCTATAGTAAAACTGTGGTAAATAAGCTTAACAGAGAAAGTATTTCATTGTGACCTAAAGCCAACTTAGCGGGAGACAAACTGGCGGAACTTTAAATTATTAGAATTAAATATAGAGACAAATTCCCAAATGATACTCTGCAAACTGACCAAATGATTTTGGAGAGTCTTTTTACTGGCAAACCTTTCCTGAAATGAAGCAGACGACACAAAGGAGGCTTCAGCAGAGTAAACGCTGGGTTTTCTCTTCTTTTTTTCTTCAATTAAAGCGAGCTGCCACTGAACCAGAGCTGACTGTGTCAGAAGCACCCAGTAAAACAGCAACTGGCCATGCTGAGTGGTGTCTGTTTGTGACTCATTTCTACCTGCCATCGGGCGGCATGGGAGAGGGGGGAGTGGAAGAGAGAGAGAGAGAGTCCAGTGGTAACAAGGGGAGAATTGTGTGAGGATATAAGACAGTGCCGTGTGGCTGTCAAGAAAACAAGGTCGTGAAACCTATTAGAAATGGACCATTTAGTAGATAATATTGGCTCTTGTCAGCCGGGTGTATGGTCGACACATGGGCACCTTTATGAGGCAGCTGCTGAAGTAAAGGAAAAGAAAGGAGGATGGTTCAGATGCACAGTGAAGGCATTCTAACCTTGTGGGAAAGTCAATTGATTGGAAATTATCTGGTTGTTTTCTTTCAAATTTAGCAGGCTCGTGAGTGGGGTTCATCATGACTGTGTTTGCCCTCAAATGGTTTTTAGTTATATGAGAAAGTCATTCACAGTCCCAGACAAGCTTTTAAAAACAAATATTGGTGGTGTCTGGAGGAAAGCCTATGTTTTCAAATTCAACAAAACATTCACTTGTATTCCTCTTTATGAATGAAATGTTTCACTGTATCAACACCACAAGGAAATTATTGGAATTTTGAAAGATTTACAAGTCACAGTTGTGCGTCCTTCTGAGAAACCAGTGAAGCAACAAAAAAAAATGCACATTTCCATTCATGTGCAAGAGTGTATGGGTAAAATGTTACATTTGTTATTATATATATATATATATATATATGTATAATAACTTGTTTACACTTTTATTTATTTGTTTATAAGAGTGGTATAAGAGTGGTATAGGAACTATTTTACCACTCTGCACATCTTCCTTTCAATATATTTATTTATAATATGCTTAAACTGTTACGTTTCTATTATATATATATATATATATATATATATATATATATATATATATATATATACGTGGGTTTCATTAACATTAGTGGTACGTGTTAGAATTTCGAATAAGATGTTAAATACAAAAGTATAATTACGTAATACCTACCAGTAATAAGATATACCGTTTTTTGTTTAACACTGTTGTTCTAAAATATAAAATATATACATCAAAATATAATTAAGGCATGTTATCACAAGTCTATAGGAGGGTTCAAAGAAAACATCAATAGCCCTGGGGACGGCCTGATTTTTCTACAATGGTTCAATAGATCGATAGGTAGACACCTTGGAGGCTGAGGATATTGAGCATGTCGCTGATTGGTCAGTCCCTCTTTACACAGCTGCATCACACTTCCGGTTTCCTTTCCCCGGAGCAAAGATGGCGGAATACGACCTCACCACCAAAATTGCTCACTTTTTAGACCGTCATCTCGTTTTTCCTCTGCTGGAGTTCCTGTCGGTCAAAGAGGTATGAAATATATAAACACGTAAACATTTCGTTACATTTTTTCGTTGTTTCAAAAAGCTATATACGGCTTTATAACCGTTTTAAAAGCTGTGTGCGTGTTGAGGAGTTGGTCACATTTTCTGTAGCTGTGTAAAGTAAACGCATTCAACCAGAGTGGAGCCGGATATATAGCTCATTGCCTTCAAAATAAAAGCGAAACATACGTCAACTTTGACAAAGGGAACGGGAAACTGTTGTGGAGAACAGAACAAAATATATAGCAGAACAGCGTGTCAGCGATTAGATCAACACATGCAGAGAAAATACAATTTGATATTTCGGAATAATAAAGATATGTTATGTTACACACCGTATTACCACACATTACTTGATTTTTACTTTGAAAATATAGTACCGGAAGTTATACTTTAATTTCGATTTTCTTTACAATGGTTGAGCCAGCCACGCGCTGTTTCAGAATCAGACGATTGTTGGAGAGCGCCTTATCCCTAAACTCGTATCAGTAGCTGGGTTGAAACCAGTCTATGGTTGTAACGTTACACAGTTGTTCTGTGGTGCCTTTCATAGACTGCAGGTCAGCCCAGATGCCGCCCAGTAGCTTATATACTGTGGAATGAACCAGTCATACCCGGGCTAGCACAGGCTATGCTAACCCTTGGAAGCTAAAAAAAGGTTCCTTTGCAATGATAACATAACATAACGGGACACATATTTAGATTACCGTTGTGACGTATTGCTCAACAGCTGGAAGATATGTACCGTTATCAACTATGTTAACAACTATGAGCAGACACCCGCCGTGTTCACTTAAAGTAACGTTGTGGCCTAGCTAACCTTTAACGTGTGGTTGAATTGCTAAGCTAATAACAAGCTACCCGTTAGCCAGTATGCCATTCTGTCTCGACTTTCCTGCAGCGGTGGGTAATGCTAATGAAAATACAAAATTAACGTTAAAAGTACAATAACTCCTATTATAATTGCTCAAGTAAAATTTTAAAATGACCATTTTACATGAAATTACTCAAAGCACAAGTCTGTGCCCAAACAGCATTAATGGTTTAATATTGTTTAGCGTGTACGGGCCAAAGATATGGACATGTAGCCAATTAAACCACTTTGTTTAATTATGAAGGGCCCTGCAATCCAACTTAAAACGTATTTTAAAAGCTGCTCAACACTGCACACACTGACCTCAATTCTTGTGGTCTTTCTGACTTGATTTTATTGACAAACATTAATTGTTGATGTGCTATTTGTGTGTAGCGTTGTATTGGGTCTTTTCCTTTTACTGTGTTATTGTCTTGTCCTTGTTAGACCTGCCAACGGACTGCAGATGCAAATTAGCTTAAGCTACAATCTGGTACAGTGCATCGAATGGTGACATTTATGTTTTAACTACATGGTCCCTTTTTAAATAAAAAAATAAAAATAGGATTCACCTTCTCCAATAGCACAGGCGAACAATACAATGGGATTAATCCTAAAGCATCTATGAACGCCTTTACAACGTAAAGACTTGATGTGGCAATAATTCAGGAGCAGCCCATTGCTGAAAGAAGTAGGGTTACGCTACATCGCCACCCAATCCAGTGAGCACGCTAGAGGACTTACTGCCGATTAAATTGTCCCCTTCATGAAAAAGGGTCTACTTCCCTCTGGTGACGTTGCCTATTGTGGAATTTACCTGATTGGTCCCTGGTTCTCTGCTCGCTCTTTCAAACAGGAAACAACATGGCGGCCTGCTCATACAATTTGTCATCAATCCACCAAAATCGTCTCAACGAGAGGATTCTGTTAATCTATCAGAAACAATACAACATGGCCACATTACATTAGTACATTAGAGTCATTTAGCAGACGCTTTTATCCAAAGCGACTTACAATTCAATATCTATCTATACACTGTACATACAGCTACGGGAGTAATTTGGGGTTAAGTGTCTTGCTCAAGGACACGTTGACATGTGACTAGCAGAGCCGGGGATCAAACCGTCGATCCTCTGGTTGAAGGACGGCCCTGCTTTCCACTCAGCCACGGTCACCGGCGTGCAGTCACAGGATTTGAGTTACATTTGTAGAACAAGCAAACCTTTAAACTGATCCGATTGAATCCGATTTTCTCAATTCTTGCAATTGCCTAGCTCATAACAATATCTTCTTATCATAATATCTGTCACAAGCGCATGTCTCTTAGTACCACGAGGAAGACCTGTTAAAGTTCTCCTGCATAACTGCACCCCCGCAGCTTGGACGGCAGCCCATTTTAGGTCATGATGCAAAAAAATGCACCGTAGATAACCGACTAGTTGTAACAAAGGCATAAATGGAAAATTTAGTGAAGATAAAAGAAAATGACTGTTGGTGGCCACTGTCTTCTATCTTGCCATAGTTGATTTCATATCTCTAACCATATATATCACTATATATATATATATATATTTATTTTGTATATGACGATATAGCATGTTTCTGGTAATTCAATAAATAAATAGTTTATATGTAATTACCACTTGGGTTTTCAAAATTCTTGACAAATGAAACGTGACTATTTTCTCTTATTTCTTTAGTGCAAAATAATCATATTTTCTGAGAAATTTGACTTAGTATGTGCGCATCATCGATATAGACGTTGTAATTGTGTATCATTTCTTTATGTGATTTCATCACGATATGATTCCATTGAAAGACGATAAATGATCGCGTTTAATTAGGCTTACTCTCCACCGCTGCTTGTCTGGGGGGGTTCTCTGTAACTTCATCAGAAGTCCAAAAACACCAGACTCACCTCTGTCTTCCATCCTTGTCTCTGTGTCTTAGATCTACAATGAGCAGGAGCTGCTTCATGGAAAGCTGGACCTCCTCAGTGAGACTAACATGGTGGACTTCGCCATGGACGTCTACAGAAGCCTTTATTTAGACAAGGAAATTCCCCAGAGTAAGTGATGACGCCTGGTGGGTACACGCTCCTCATCCCCATCACTAAAAAAAAAGAAGAAAAAAACCAAGGGCGATGTTAATGTTGCTTTATAGAAATCATAAAGGGGTACTGCACTACACCACAGCACTCTATTCCGAATTGATTTCGCAGTAAACTTTGATAGTGTTCTCAGTGCTCGGGGTAGCAGGCCGTGTACATGTCGGTTTATGGTGCTGCTGGAGCTCATGACTGTCTTCATCCGCTCTGTGTCAGCTCTCAGGGAGAAGAGGACGGAGGTCGTGGCCCAGCTGAAGCAGCTGCAGTCCGAGACGGAGCCCATTGTGAAAATGTTCGAGGACCCAGAGACAACGAGGCAGATGCAGTCCACCAGGTAAAGCCCGTTTCCTTTGCTAAATAGAGAGTAGTAGCATTTCTCTGTTTAATCGTCATCCTAAAATAGATTTTTTTTAAATGAAAGGCATGATGAGCCTCAGTGAGGTCGTGAAGTTTATTCCCGGTCTTGCTCGCCGTGATTCTGTGATCAGTAAAACGGGTTATTTGAAACGGCAGACAGCACAGCAGCATCGAGGCAGGATTCTGTGGAGTCCATGCAACTGCCCGCTTTGAATGAAAAATGCATTCAGCCTTACAGCAAATGCAGACGTAAAAAGTAACGGACGCAAGATGTTGCGGTTAACTTTATTAAGACTGTTTTGTCGTACGCCGTGATTAAAATAGTTTGGTCACATTCAGTCTTCATCCTCTCCTTTTTGTTTCTTGGCGGGAGTGTGTACAGTTAATCAAAAGCATTTTCCATTTCCCTCTCTTTAGTTTATACCGTTTAGTTATATTGTTTCAGTCGGGCTGTGGACATTTGTTTATTTAAGACGCGGCTTTGTAGGAACTGTTATGTGAGATTGGAAGCCCGATAATGGCAACATTGACTTAGCACATGTCTGTGCTATCGTTAGGTTGCTGTCAGGACGAAGTACGGAGGAAATCGTCCTTTTTTTTTTTGGATGAGGGCTCACATGTCTGTCTTCAGTTATGCATTACTTTTTTTCTTCAAACCATTGGGTTCGTAAAACAATAGGAAACTCATCTGGGGTCAATGAAGAATTCTCTCTCGAGCCAACGGACATGCAAAAAGTTTTACTCCATCATTATGACCCAAATTACGCTCCATGCAGTTGCTTGTTTTTAACATTATTTCTGCATTAGAGGATCATCCAGTGCTG
Organism: Pholis gunnellus; assembly: GCF_910591455.1. Lineage (NCBI taxonomy): Eukaryota > Metazoa > Chordata > Actinopteri > Perciformes > Pholidae > Pholis > Pholis gunnellus. The sequence goes on from NC_136534.1 coordinate 7,392,646, forward strand.
GAAACCAGGAACGGTTTAATATTTGAATCCCAAATGCCCTGTCCTTTGGGGTTTACACGCACAGATCCACAAAGCATTTTAATGGGTAGTAGAACCTAATGGTCTAAGTACTTTTATTGAACAGTTAGCTAATAGGCCTACATGCCTTACTAGGCTTTATTTGGACAACTGCTGAAGCCAGAAACCGAGCCCAGCTATTATAATAAATCATGTTAGTACCATATCTATAAACAATCTGTCATTATAAGACACACTCCGTGGATTAGGATCACCATTAGGGTGAACTGTGATGCATGTTCTCATTTGTTTGGACTTGTTATAGCAGCGAGAAACACTTTTGGTGGTTTTTGAGTCGACACGCTGCCGATGGCTCCTTGACTTTTTTTGGCGCTGAAGATGGCGGCAATGCCGTGCTGACTTTTCCACCAACAGTTGCCACTTGTCGGACAGCTCGGCAGCTGACTCTCATCTAAATGTCATAACAAGTGCAACGCACAATATTCAATATTTTGTATCCGCGTCAACACGTCCTGGGCTGAAGCCGTGAAGAATTCTGCCTAAATGAGCTTCACGTAACACGCAGTCACACTGTAGAAGTGAGCGTACTCTGGAAGCACACAAATGTTTAAATGTGGTGTCCACATAAATGGCAATATTTTAGGTTACGGGCGATACGATGAGAATTCACTTTCCTCACCAGACATAATTTGTTAGATATGGCTTGGATGGATTCGTAGGAGTCAAACCCAATGTAATAAACAGCCGATCGCACAGTTTTAAGAGTGGTCTTCATTCACGTTCGGCTGTTGACCAGAAGTGGAAAAATGTACCTGAACGGGACTCGGAACACCAGGATGTCGGCCAAACGGCGACTCAAGTTAAATGGCCTCTAACTACAGGAACTGTCTCTCTTTTTTCTTCTTTTGCAGAGATGGACGAATGCTCTTTGACTACTTGGCAGAAAAGCATAACGTAAGTTGGCCCGTTCTGCTGACATCTCACTTCTCCGCTGCATTTCCCATGGCTCTTGTGTGAACCCACGGTTGTTTTAGGGGGCGAAGTGGGAGGGGCGGGCCGAGCAGGGAACAGCAGAACTACTTCCCAAAAACCCGTAACTCATTTTCGGGGTTTGTATGGCTTGCACAAATCCTGCCGACATTTGCATTCTGCGGTGACGTGTTAAGAATAAACGCTCGCGGACTCGTGGACGGAGCCGCAAGAATGCCGGAGGTTCTATATTTACCGGGACGTTTGGCTCCTCGCCCTCCCTCTCCGTCGGTCCCCTCCCACTCCGGTGTCCCGCTGACCCGCTCGCTGTCCTCAGGGCCCCTCAGCACGCTGTGGGAAAGGAGCACCCACGGCCCGTCACAGTTCTACTGGATCTCAGTGGATGGCCTGACGTCAGTGCACTGCTGCGAGATGCTGGAAGGACGGTTAAATATAGGAAGACAAGCAGGCTTGATAGGATAGCCCTATATATAAATATAATCTCTGATTTAGTTCACATGACCACTTCTTGGCAGATTTGTCACAAAAGTGAAATATTATCTCGCAGCTCATGGCAGAATACCACCGATATGCTTTCTATTCATTTAGCAGCGGTGTGCCACCAAATGATGTCCAAATAAATATGCAATAAAAAAAATTAGATGTGCAATTTAGTTAATATATTTCGATGCAGCCCAGATGTTTGAGATGTAATATTTGATGACTCGCCCTTACCCTGAAACACCCAATATATGTGACACAGAACGGGGGATTTCCTTAGGCGCCACAGCTGCCTGACATTACAGAGCGAGCACAATGTCTGATTTCATAATATGTGTTGTTTTGACTCGGTCCGGCAACGATTCACATTTTCCCCGTTTGTGATATTGATATTCTCTTCGTCTTCCCTTTTTGAAGTTCCGTCAGGAGTACTTGGACACGCTGTACAGATATGCCAAGTTCCAGTACGAGTGCGGGAACTACTCCGGAGCTGCAGAATACCTCTACTTCTTCCGCGTCTTGGTAAGTTTTTTTGTTTCTTTTTTTTGTTTCTTTTCAGCGTCATTGACAACAGTTACGGTTTATTAGTGATGTTTGCATGATCACTGCACGCCTTACATCACTTAACAGAGTGTCTGGACTATTTTACGGTCCCCATTCATAAACTGGCTTCAGGCATCTCTGACATATTAAAATTGAACATCACATTATGTTTGCCAGATTGCTTTAATTCCTAATAAGGCCAACGCTCACATAGGAGAGGAAATGAACACTTAGCAGTAATTGAATATGAAAAGCTGATGTCACTGCCTGTTCAATTCACCGCACGTCTTTTGTACTGGGGGGGGGGGGCTGCTGCTGCTGCTGCTCTACGACTAGAGTAGGATGTTTTACGGAGGCCAAGTGATCAGTTGTGGACCGGACTGCATAATCTGTCTGTAGTCTGCTTCAGCAGACAGCTTATTGATTTGAGTGCTGTGGCCAGAGAGTCCCTAGTCACGACTTCTTGAGCTTACGGTGGGCTTACGTTATGCGAGGCATCTTGAGTTAGCAGGGAGGGCTGCGTACGTGTGACGTCTTTTCATTAGGCTGTGATTTCAAATCATACAATCCAAAGGTGGATAAATGTTTATACAAAAATCAAATAATGCCACAGTATGTTACGCAAAAGACGATAATTATAGTTCACAGAGAGTACTGGCAGTATTCTCATCGGTGCACATGCACATTCCCTACTTCCTCTATAAACAAAGACTCGTTGCCTGGGTTCTGGCACTCTCCCTTTGCCCTCAGAAATGAGGGAACGATGAACTAGGCAGTGGATGGACTCAGTGCACCACCTACCCGTGGCCTTGGCGCTGATCTGCTGTTGAGTAGATCCCATGGCACATTAACAGTGAAGGAGGGCTGTCAAAATGACCACATAATGTTGTCCAGAGAAACACAACAGGGGTCAAGCTTGTGTATTATCAAATGCAAGTCACTGTGGGTCTCGAGGGAGTAAGCTGGAGGAAACACCAAGTGGAGGTTGTGTTGCGCCTGTAATAATACTCATTTTTATGATTTAAAAAAAACCCCCCCCCCCCCCCCCTTACCAATGGAACCAGGAATTGTGGCGAGAAATCCGGCACCTGGACTTTCCACTCATTGACTATCTCAGCCATAGAGTTCTCTACTGTGAAATGACCAAGTGGTGTGAACTATACAGCAGCTCTGAGGTCTGCATCCAAGGTGATTACATCATTAACTATGCAAGCAGCTGCGCCTGGCTGGCGGCAGTTGTTGCCTTCACCGAAGCTTCCTTCAAGGTCACATGTCGGGCATCCTCAGCCGGGTAGCTCCCCCTTGTTGACTTAGATTATTGTTCCAGTTGTAATAACACCACATTTCCAGTAGAAATTCAGCTCTCTTTTGACTCCTTCGATGTTATCTCTCATCAAGTGTTTGTAAATCCAACCCAACTGAACGTCCCATAATGACCAGTGGAACCGGCCCGCGTAGCCAGTGGTTTCCACGTGTCACTCACTTGTCGTCCTGCTTTTGTTTGTCTTTGGTTTGCCATTTAGCTTTGCGGTAAACCAGGGACTCGTGCCAAAACCAGCCCCTGAAAGAATGGGCAAGAATAAGATCAACATTTTGTCTATTCATTACAGCGAAAGACATTCAGACCATCTTTTTGTTCCTCTCCTAATTGGCATTTGATACTGCACCGCGTCGCCCCTTGTCTTTTGGGATGTCAGTGACTCTGGCTAGTCGTGCACACGTCACTATGTTGGAAAGACTTGGCAGTGGCTCCGAGCGATGATGAACCCGCATCGCTACAAACAACCCTCTTAACCCGAAGCAGTCGGGCACTTCATTTGATGGGTTTTTCTACTGATCTGCTCAAATCTATAGAAGGACGAGTAACATCTGAGACAAGATGACGGGTAATTCACCCGAGGTTTCCACTTCCACTCCCGACCGAAAAAAGAAAGCATTAAGAGAGGTCTTCAAAAGCTTGCAACGGATATGTCCCACTGTTCCAACAACAGTTGTTTATGGCTTTGCAACTCAGTCTAAATAAACCAAAATTGCTCTAATTGAGGTATGTTGTTCGAAGTCCAGCACTGATGATTGTTTTTTTTTGTTTTACCCCTAAATTGTTATACCCCTCATTTTGAGTTCCAAGCAGATCAGGCTCTGAAACTAGATATCTGTTGCTTACTCTTGACAATGCGAGAGGCTTTTCAGACGTGGAAAAGGTAGAAATGGATTTCATTAGTGTGAGTCTGTATACCGCTCCCCCCCCTCACCTCCCCTCTTTTCTGTGTTTTTTGGACCTCCCATCCTCACAGGCCCCTTGTCCGTCTCTCCCTCCCCCGCATGGGAGAGGTGAGGCTCCATAAAGTCATTTAACGTGGGAAACCCAGTCAATTAAACGAAGGAAGCCAGCCTTGCAAAATCCATGCCTCAGGTCCAGTTACAGCGTGGCCTAGCCCGAAAAGAGCAACTTATTCATATCATCACTTAATGCAGGGATTGAATGTTAAGAATAAAGATTAAGTATCCCGACGGATCCCCAGCACAGTCCATTTATTGTTGCTGGTCAGTCAGCGAAAATGTGCCCGTTTCACAAACCAATGGAAACTTAAGGTAACTGCTGGAAAAACCCAGGTACTGAAACTTTTCTAGCGTGGCCACTAGTGAAAGCCAGACTGTGTGTGTGTGTGTGTGTGTGTGTGTGTGTGTGTGTGTTGTGTGTGTGTGCGTGCGTGTGTGTGTGTGTGAGTGTGTAGAAAGTTGCCATAATGACCTGAAGGTCAGCCAAACGTAGCAGGCAGGGACTTCCAGGAGAGGGAAAAAAAATAACAAACAAAACACAACAGATGAGACGCTGACCTTTCTACTGGCAGTGGAGCAATGTTTTTTTTTTTTACTCTCGCTGTTACAATGCTGATCTTTCTTGGGACTTCCACACTTTAAAAAAAAAAAAATCATTTATAATGGACCCTAGTTGTGGTGTGTGATCAAAGAACGTCTGTTGTACCGGATAGATTGGCACAGGGGAGGATACGACAGGAGACTTTCTAAATGTTACCATGTCATTATAGCAGCTCGTTGAAATGTTATCACAGATTAACTGGTATTTGCCAAGTTTAAAAAAAAAGAAATCCGAATAATCTTCAGCAATTTGTGGGGTTCCTGCGGAAGCCTGCTCTTTTTTTAGTGTTTCCTCTGCTTGCACGTCTGTCGTGTCTCACAGTCCACTTCAGCGGCTGTCCGACGGCGGACGGGGGTGTGTGGTTAGGATCTCGGTTTCTCCGGCCGCTCAGCAGACACCCACCCTGACTTCCTGCTTGACTCATGTCACTGCGTCTGGTGTTTGGTGTTTGGTGTTATCGTGAACCACCACGGCGCAGAGTTTCCTATGAGCCCTGGGGTGTAGTCCAGTGTCCTACTACAGAGTGATTGCCTCGCTGAGGTTCAGAGGCATTCTCAACCTGTGCTTCATTACCTGACTCTTTTTTTTGTTTTTGTTTTTAGTCTGTTCTGGAAATCAGAAACAGTAGCCTGCGAAAACATTTTTGTGAGTGCTTATCCTCACAAAGATGTGTCTTGTTAGCATCAGTTCATATTTCAGCCTAATTACCTCGTGATAACGACGGAGTTGTCCAGAGTTACTGAGGGAAAAGGGGTGGGGGGGGGGATTACTGCAATTATCATTCTCAAGACTAAAGTGGAGTAAAACAAAATGTTTAAAAAAAGCAAATCTCACATTTAATGTATAGTCATGCTAGCACAGGATATTTATTTGCGATTCTTATTCCTTAGGTTTTCAGTCTCATCACTAAAGCTGCCGTTAGTTATATTAATCATCAATGGATCAATTGAATATTCTTTCTTTCATAAGAAAAACAAAATATAAATTGAACAAAGCCCGTCACAACTTACCAGATCTCAAAATGGTTTCTTGAGATTTTCTAAGAAACTGAACATAAACTTAAGATTCTTTACTTCGTCTCCATCTGTCCTCGTAGAGTAGACTATAAAGCAACACAACGCGCCCTTGGGCAGAGAGGTAGTTTTTCTTTTAATCCTAGCTTGTACAGCCTGTATAATTGTTTCACCCACCAGCAGTAGTAACTAAAACATTATCATAAGGAACATGTTCTGGCTGTGTGTGCCCCACCCGTCTAATTGCTTGTTATTCTTTCAGGTTGGTGGTCGCTCATTTTTCATTTAATTGAAGTTCATTTGGGATTTTTCAGGTGTGGAATGTAGATGGACCCATATTTTAGTTTTATATTTTTTGTTGGTGATATAAATAGAAAGTGCTTGCTGTAAATAAGGCCCTCTAATAACCTACGATGCAGGTATTGATTCCAAGTCTGTCATTGCTGATTGGCCGTTAGTTTTGAGGACCTTCAGCATATCTCTATCAAGTAAACTGCACTGCAACCAACATGCTTTAGTTCTAGCAAACTCTTCAGACAGCGTAATGACACACATGCTCCAAATAGGCCTTTCACTTAATGTGGTAATCTAGCAATCAAACTCTGGTCAACTGCAATGCAGTGGTTGTAGTATCTAAAAGTGCAGAAAATTTGGTTTCATTTAAAGCTAAACAGCCTTTCATGATCCATGTCGCTTTTTTTGTCAAGTTTCATTCCTCGAGGATGACATCATTTAATCCATTCATCCAGTACAAATAAGAGAAGAGGCCACTAAAGCCTGGCAAGTAGTGGCCCAGTCTCGCTGTGTATGAAAGCTGCTGTTTTGCATGTTGTAGCGGTGTGCGCGTCAGGTTTTTAACAGGTCATTGTGTCTCTTCCCAAGGTCCCGGCTACAGACAGGAATGCCCTGAACTCTCTGTGGGGCAAACTGGCCTCCGAGATCCTGATGCAGAACTGGGAGGCTGCCATGGAGGACCTCACCCGCCTCAGGGAGACTATCGATAACAACGTAAATGCCCCACTTCTCTGAATTTGATACCACATTTCGATTCCCTTACATGGACTCTCATATTGACGTTTCACTTTCAGTCGAGCTCTGCTGTGGCATCTTAGTCCTCACCCACACACACACACTCACACACACACACACACACTCGTTTGACTACTTAAGAACTTGGATTCGAGTATGAAGTGGTTGTATGCTTGATGATTATTGTTACCCGTCATCTTCTTCACCTTGCCTGTATTTCTGTCTTTGTCCAGACGGTCACCTCCCCTCTCCAGGCTCTCCAGCAGAGGACATGGCTCATTCACTGGTCTCTCTTTGTCTTCTTCAACCACCCCAAGGGCAGAGACAACATCATTGAGCTCTTTCTGTACCAGCCACAGTAAGTAGCATTATTTAGTTTCTTGCTTTAACCCCTGCTTTTACGTCCAGGAAGTTGCGAAATGTTGACAAGAATACCCGGAAGTAGTTGCAAAGATAAGATCCATCTCCACAAAACAAGGGCAACAGGAAGGCCAAAGTTCTGTAGCTTGGGTGAACCTTGTGTCTGTCGGCCCATTAAGGCCCAATGAAATGCAAACCAGTTTGAATTAAAAAGTACGCAGAATAATCACTGGTGTAAGCCGTTTTAAATAGCCGAGCTATGAAAGTGGTATTGTAGCTTAAAGGTAATTCTGGAGCCAAATAGGATTTTGAGAAAAGGTAATTGAAGGTGATTCTATAACATTAACTTGACTTGGAGAAAACCATTTGCTTCAATAACACATTTTTGGGTGGTGGGCTTCTTCATGAACCCCGCTGGTATTTTTAAAGTGCTTTCAGAAGTGTGTGTTTTCGTGTGGTCTGTTTACTCTCCAAGTCGAGAACGAGGCCATGTGCATCGCAGATCGGAAACTTTATACACTGCGTTAAAATTTGCACACCGCCTATTTTGATGTCGTTGCCCCCTCCCCCCCCCCCCCCCCGTTCTGATTGCAGGCTTGCATAATTGTGCAGATGATTGGCCGCCACAGACAGTATGACAGGCGACCACAACACAGCACACTCAAATGTCTGGTTCCCCGGATTTTACTTGGTTTTTAATTTTATTGTGGACGATTAAGGAGGCCTGCCCAATAATTACTCCTGAAAAGCTCACCCAGCCATCTGTGTGGACAAACTGAGGTAGTTTTGTGTGCTTTGCAGTTTCACAGTGGAGAAACCTCATGTTTTCCTCGCTGAGGCTTGGCTCTTGTTTTCCCATCTTCTGACGGTCAGTACTTCCTTTGGCTGAAGTCTGTGACCAGCGGCTGGCCTTCGGCTCCACATTTGACCTCCCTCACCCCTGCAGTCAGCAGATGTTGGTCCAAAGCCGTGTTTGTACTATTGACGGACCGCACCGACTTCAGGGGGAAACAATGCTCAGTAACCAAGTATGATACAGGTGCAAACTGGGCAAACGCCACCGCCGTGATACATCACGAGTCACTCGATTGTCTATGTCACTCGTTCCAATTGCTCCACATGAGTTTCTGTTCCAGACGAGCCGTGAAACGGGACCCCGTTACCGTGTCCCTCTTCTGTGTTCTCCCACAGTCCCCCTTGAACAGAGCAAATTTGAACTCGTACTTGATTTCTTGGCTGCATGCCTCAGTAGCATCCTCAGCAAAACAGAGCAGCGACGCTTGTTGCCTCCAAACTAAAGGAAAGAAGAAAAAAAAAGTCCCCCGAGTGGGGTGAATGCCCCCCCACCCCAGATATGGTACGGTGACTCATGCAAGATTGCTTGCTATTGGAGCCCCCCCCCCCCCACCTCCTCGGAGAGTGAGTAGGTGTAAGTTAATCAGGAACACAGTGCGGAGCGTTGCGGTCTTCCACGGGAGTCGAGCAACTACAAACGGTGGGAGAGCCCTCCTCAAACCAGAATGGCCGCTGCTGTTTTTAGACTCGACATCACTACTGCCACAGGTCCCCTGTCCCTTTAATTGTTCCAGCTAATTAAACTGTTCTCTGAACACCATGTGTTCCTCTGGCTTTAGCTATTGAAGACCCGAGGGGGCCCACTCCACTTCCTCTTTTCAGATAGAATTTTGGTCAATTTGGGGTTGAGTGGAGGGTGAAGTTCAAAGATAGACATTTAGAAACCAATAAGGAGTTTTGGTTATACAGTTAATGGTCGATTGATTGCCATCTTGACAAGGAAAGGTGTGTGTGTGTGTGTGTGTGTGTGTGTGTGTGTGTGTGTGTGTGTGTGTGTGTGTGTGTGTGTGTGTGTGTGCGCACGCGCGCGCAGACCTTGCGCGTTGTTTTTACAGAACCCTGTCTCCAGAGTTGGTGTGGGATTAGAATCAGCCTGTAACAGCGTCCTGTCTCTTATGTTCAGCCCTCAGCCAGTTGACCTGTGGTTGAAACATCAGTCCCTGACGGATCGGGTTTCGGCTACTGGGCAGGTCCCTGCTCACTGATCTATATCTTCTCGCCAGGGTTTCCTTTTCCACCTCCCTCTCATAGGACACTAATGAAAGAGATGGCTTAATGCTGGGTCCCACGTCCAGGAGCGAGGGTCCTGTTAGGACATTTATCTGTTTTAGCCGCAAAGGCCTCTCCTCTGTTCTAAATGCCAGGAGCCCGATGGGCAGCCAAAATGTTTTATTATGTGTCCTTGTAAAGATCATGTCTTTGCTTACATCAGTCTGATGAACGATCATCTTTATCCTTCCTCATTCCAGATACCTCAATGCTATCCAGACGATGTGCCCACACATCTTGCGTTACCTGACCACAGCGATCATTACGAACAAGGACGTCCGCAAGCGTCGGCAGGTCCTGAAGGATTTGGTGAAGGTCATTCAGCAGGTACCACACTTTCTTTGTATTCAAAGCCTCTGTATTTACAAAGTGCACACAGTTATCAGCTCAATGCTCATCGGCCACACCGGCTTTGGAGGATGAGTAACTGAATGTAACCCAATAGCTCCGCTAACGCTTCCTTTTAAGCTCAGGGAGTGGATGTGGGTTCAGGTCCAAGCTGGGAAAGCCTTGAACTCGTTACTCCTGGTGAATGTGTACTCTAGCGACGCCTTCTCCACCCAATGACAGTAGCTACTGCAGAGATCTGAGCGGTGGGTCGTTGGTCATAATCACTAAAACGTGTGCCCAGTGCTCTCTACTCTGCGACCTCGGGTCATTTTGGGTCTCTGACTCGAAGCGTGACTTGGACCGCCTCAGAGTTCACAATGTGCTTTCACTCAAGCCCTAGAAAAGTGTTGTTTATTTAACTATTGTGCCCTGCAGGTTGTTATTTTGACTACATAGTCATTATTGTCACCGTCTTGAAACAACCTAGGATTTATGATTTTTTTTTATGATTATTGATTTCTACTTGATAGCAAAAAGAAACGGGTACATTTTATGGTGTTTATGTCTGCTTTGTTCTATTCATGGTAATATAGCTTCATTAAGCTTCATACTAAAGCAGCTATGATTCATAATCGCATTGTGTGTGTCTGCCTGCTGATTGATTTGATTTTATCCTAATTTCTTTTCCAGGAATCTTACACCTACAAAGATCCAATCACAGAGTTTGTGGAGTGCCTGTACGTGAACTTTGACTTCGACAGCGCTCAGAAGAAACTCAGGGAGTGTGAGTCGGTGAGTAACCGCTTCAGGAACGCTCGCCAAAATTAATTTCGACCCTTTTGTTCCCAAAGTAGCAGTTGGGTCTTTCTTCGTTTATTGTGCCTCTCCGTGACTAAACGGAGGTCTTCTGAGGACCTCCGATGTGCAGGTCACACTCCTGAACTTTTCGCACAGCGTGGCAGTAAACATCGTTAGTAATCACATGATCTCCGTCTGACCTTCTCCCCGATCACTCAGTGTTTCTATCTGCTGCACTTCTGCGTGGGTCTGGTTCAGACAGAGCAGTGATAGAGAGGTCCTCTTTGACACTGCATGACTCAGGCTGCAGTCACATTTTACTATGGCCTGTAATTGACCCATCAGGCTGGTAGTTAACAGTAAAAGCTTTATAAGCAGAAGTCTCTGCGGAGGCGTGCAGACACTCGTTTTAAGAGGGAGATCTGTCATAGCCCGGCCATTTGGAGCATTTATTTCAATTTCGGTTTGTAATGGCTGCATGTAAGTAGTAGTTCTTGATGCGGGAATAGAATGAGTAAACTATAAAAGTCCTCTTTGTGTGTTTGCTACTAAGCCGAACACTGGGTGATCAATGTGATTTGATAAGTTACTGTGACCTCAAGTGAGGAAGTAGAATTTTATTACATTTTTTCTTTAACGTTCAGAGCATTAATATAGCAGCAAACCACTACTCTCTGAATAAAGACGTAGTGAAGCAACGTCTAGCGCCCGCCCTCCAGTTCCCCCTTCAGGTAAACATTGTTAGCTCTGTTAGCAATGTCCCCATTGTTTGAACTGTTAGCGCTGTTAGCACCATTAGCTATGAGCCGCTGGCTCGCCTTCTCCATGTTGAGAGCCAATAGAAATGCTCCCAATTTCGGATTTTGCACCTTTATTAAAAAAGAAGCAGTGCTGATATACTGTATTCTCTGTAGAGAGAGCATCCATTGGCTACTTTGTAATACTTTGCTTTAGAAACAAGCAGCCCTTATAGTACATGTGTTAAGAAGAGGAATGCCTGTGCAACATTATGATAAATGATGTGCCGCATTGATGGCAATCGTCCAGCAGACCCCGTTATGAGGAGCTGGTCAGATTCTGTGGGACACGTCCAGGGAACAGTAACCAGTTTAGAGAGAGAGCAGGTGTCCTAACTGGTGTTGTCCTGTATGTGTATTTTGGTAACTTGATCACGTAGTTCATTCTCTGCGTACACGCTGTAATTTGGTTTCCCCTACGGACTCGATAATTTGGACCTGCAGAGGAATAAGAGGCAAAAGTCTGGCTTATTTGGCCCCTTTTTCATCTTCTGCCTCTTGACGATAAGCCCCGAAAATGAAAAACATCTGGCCCGATCAAATGGCTCCTTCCCAGGAGTAAATATGTATAAATCATGTCAGCGGTTTACTGGCGGTTCCGTTTCGTGTTAGCTTATTTTAAGCTAATACAAAGAGTCATCAACTTCCTAGTTTGACTATTTAACAAATGAAAAAGTTGTAATCAAACTCACTGGGGATGATTTGTTTTTTCTTAGCTGTACCCTCAAAAAAAATTGTTCAAAGCACGTTTTAAGAGAAAAATGAGATTTTCAACACTATTAGAGTTGTATCCTATTTCAGCTAAGACATGACACACGCCCTTGTTCAACACTTTTTAGGAACTCGGTCTTGACCTCGCCTCACAGGGTTCTGTTTGCAGAGACTCTACTGTGGTTTAAACAGTTGCTCAAAAACAAACTAGCTCTCAGGTCAGAGCCCAAGTTATTGCAGGTGCCTTTTAACGCCGGCCTGCTCGTCGGCCTTATCAGAGCATGTCCAGTAGGCACAAAAGCCCTCTATTGACCTCCATTCAGTTCACAGGCAGGTCTAGCGAGGTGGGTGGTTCCAAAAAAAATGTTAAACAGCACCTTTAATGCATTACCTGTGATGGTCTGCAAACATTTTTCCCCCAAATGGCCTTGTTTGAAGTCAGCAATGCAGTGTTTTTTTCTCTCTGCAGAAATTCACACGCAAGCCTTTAAAACGTGCATTGTGTCAGAGTTGAAGGGAGGTTTCACAGACTGGAGGGGTTGAGGTAAACGGATACCCCATTGGGATGGGCTCTCGTCTTGATGAGCATTTGTAATGCATCAATTTTGAGCCATTGAGAAGAGTGGCAGCCATCTATTTACTGATTGCTGTAATAGCCAGATATGGGTATTGTTTTCAGCTCTCCTGTCTTTGCTTCAGTGTTCCCTGTATAATGGTTTGAGCCGAGTGCTTTTAAAATGGGTTTAGCTTGGTTTAAATTGTCCTCCTCGGACTGTACAGTTTTCTTTCTTTTTTTTTCTTTCTTTCCCACTCCACCCCAATCTGGAATCACTGTCAGATGTTAGACGCTTGCACGTCAAAGAATGAAAAGTATAGGTCTACCTATAGTCAGGCCCTCAGATTGGGCATAAAAGGGCTCTTCAAGCCCCTTCTCAGAATTTGCTGAAGCTTCGTGGTCTGAATCCCAGATGACAGTAATTGGGGCACTTAACTGTTCAAAGTTTATCAGCCTTAGATAAGCGCTGTCGTAGCTGAAACGTGCGTTGCCCGATAGCGCCATGCAGTTGGGATTCATTCAAGCGCAGCTCTGCGCAGATAGCAGCTTTTTCTGAGCTTAAGCAAACAAAGAGCGGGCAAATCTTGGGAGAACTTCTTTTAAAGATGGAGGCTTGCGATGTGAAACGGCGCTCAACGGAGAGTCGGAATGCGGCAAAGCAGTGAGAAATGGGAGCGTTTCTCACACACACACACACACACACACACAGCGGTACCTCTGGGGCCACAGCCGGGTCACGAGCAGTTACAGTAGAGGAATTGGCCATATGCGGCGGTGTCAAAGTGTCCAAAGCGAGGCCGTAACAAGCCACAGGTGATGCAGCGCGCAGACGGCTGAGGAGACTTGCTCTCATCTGTGAGTTTATTTGGACTGGTGGTTGCTACGGTTGTTGGCCGACTGTAGCCGAGGCATTCGGTGATCCTGCACAGTGGAGTTGACTCTACCAGCAGACCAGATGACTGGTGATAAGTCACAGGCAGTGGGGTCACCTCTGTGGTAGGCTCCGCTCTTCCTCTACCGTCCCGTGAGGCGGTTGAATTTGAAATGTTTGTTTTTGGTTTGAAGCACCTTGCGGGGCCCGGGACTACTGCCTTGCACAGGGAACTCAATGAAACCTTTTTGATAACGTAAATGTAGCCGGAATGGTCCTCCCCTCACTGTTTACTCCAAACCTTTTGTATAAAATGTATTGGATTTGGTTTTGGTTAATAGATTATTTTTCTTGAATTGAATCAGACATGAATGCCCGGAACAGACTGATTGAAACAAGTAATGCTACACTCATGACTCTCCATTGCTGTTCAATGTAAAAGTAGTGTAAGAAAAGCTCTGTCTTATTTAACTGTTTGGCCTGACTCAAACCTTACACAGCTGTAAGACAGACCTGGAGGGCAGACCTATAAACAGCATTGTATTCACACGACGCTCTCTGTCTCTCTAGGTTCTTGTGAACGACTTCTTCCTGGTCGCCTGCCTGGAGGACTTCATTGAGAATGCCCGCCTCTTCATCTTTGAGACCTTCTGCCGAATTCATCAGTGCATTAGCATCAAGTGAGTCCCACAACACTTCTGCTTCTAGGAGACACGACACTCGCCGCGTTGCAGCGCACAGACATACATCCCTTTAAGACTAACAGGAAGTCCTACGTGCTATCACTAGCCTTTGTGAGCACTCTGTAAACAGGAAGTAAGAGCACGGGGCTTTGTGATAAGTGGAATTTCTCCTTACAGATAAGTGTTTATTGCCCCCTTCCTACACATGCAGCCAATGCTGACCCCCCACACATCTTGAGGATTAGGTATTGTGAGGTTTAACTGCTTCCAGGTCTCCACAGGTTGCTCTGCGCACTCAACTTTTAAGACCACCTGTCCGAGGCCAGTTCCCGGAGCGTTTTCTCCCAGGGAGAGGTCAGGGTTTAGGCGGCTTTAGACGTTCCCAGCTGCTGCGACGGGCAGGAATCTTTCAGCTCATTTTCTTTGGGTAAACGGGGGTCAGCGGGTTCTGCCGGTCTCTATTGATTCCTAGTTCAAAATCTAATTTAGTTGCATCCAAATATAATTGACCTTGGATACTTCCCCAAAACCAAGAAATTTAGTTGATGCTAATTATAGTGAGCATAAAAAAATATTATAGTAATTGTCCGCCATTACCAGAGATTATGGGATTTGGCAGTTTCTTTACATCAATTTTAGTGACAAAGATAACGACTCTGCCATTAATACCCATCTTCATAACGGTGGATGTCTAACCTCTGACACCAGGTAATGCACATCACATATTTACCGCCGCTCTCAGACGCTACAGTCACAGTGAATGTGGAAGATTCCAAGGAAGCTCTGCGTTTCAAATACGGTCCACAAACGTGTTCCTCGGCAAGAGGCAGCGAATTACTTCTGTTGACACGTAGATGATGGCGCTGACTGTTGCATAGAGCCGCCGAGGTCTGTAGTCAAGGTTGAACCGTGGAACATGATCGGGCCCTGTCGAAATCTCCAGTTGCAGATTGTCTGGAATTGATTAGGAGTCCGGGTTCTTTTTGGCAGACTTACTGCAATGGGATCCATTTACTTGTTAAGGACCACAAAGGTTAGTAGTAACGCTGAAAGAGGAAGTCGAACGGTGATTTTTCTACTTTTCGCCTTTTTTTTTTTCCTTTCTTATGCTTTTGTTTTTAAAGCAGGAACAACAATCTAGGGTCATATTCGGGGATCTCTGTTTTTATTTTCGGTGGCATTATGACGATGGACAGAGCGCTGTCTATTTCTGAAAGACACCCAAATTCCAGGTCATTAGTCCTCTACCCAGAAGCCCTCTGCACCCAAGCGTGGACTCAAATGAATTTGATAGCTGTTTCTTAATGAGGACATTTTTACAGCCGCTGGCCGTGATGGTTTCACAGATATTAAGCTCGCCTTTTAACCACAGCTTGGGACACAAAAGTAGACCAGAAGTTGGCGTAATTGAGTTATTTTATGCAATAAAGGCTTCTGTAGAATGTACTGTAGGCAGTAGAACCGTGAGTCCGCATGCACTTGTAATTGCACACACACACACGCACACACACACACACACACACGCGCATCCTTTTGTCTAGACTTCTCAGTGTCCCGAGTGTGTGTTTCCAATTTGTCTTTGTTTTCCTTGTTTGATTTACAGGGTTTATTTCCTCAGTCCTCCACTGAACGTCTCAGTGGCGAGACCCTGCGTTGACCCCAAATGCACACTCGTCCTTTGACATTTGGAGTAAACGCTGTAGACACATGATCATTTGGGCAGTGTCTTTTTTCTTCCGTTTCCGCCGTCATCACCAGATTGCATTTGTACACAACAGCCCACTGGTAGTTGGAAGCAGTGTCTCGTGTATTTGGATGCAACACTGAGGATCTTTCCACCTCACAATTGAGTCATTAAAAGGACCACACGATCATTTCCCCGAAAAATCAATTTTAACCCCAAGTCGAAAGGCGAGGTTTCTCCGAACAACACTATCATATGTTAGCGTTTAACAACGCATTCATTTTAGGCCAGCCGTGTGAAGGAGGCTCTTCTTTTGAGAAAGATCCCCCCATCGTCCTCCAACGGAGTTAGACCCCAAAGCCCGACCCCTCTCTTTAAGTGTGAGGTTGAGACCCAAAGGACCCCCCCCCCCCCCCCCCCCCCCCCCCCACTAGCCTGAAGTCGAAAGCTCAGGAGCCAGAGTGAGTAAGGGGTCGAAATGAAAGTGATCCCGTCTCCCCCGACGAATGGGATCATGGTTGTGTAAAATAAAACCGGTCGTGGAGGCTGTCTGCTTGGCTTAAGGGCCAAAGGATGTCAATATTATGGGTTGTATGAGTCTGACCCGTTCCCTGCTGCCTCTCACATCTCCCTCCTCTCCTCTCTTTCTTCTCTCCCCCCTTCACCCCGAGGTTTGAGTCGGTGGAGCTGCCATACACCTCTCAGAGAGACAATGAGATAAAGTGACCCTGCTCTGATATACAAATGTCCTTCCTGGGCGGAAAACATTGCCAGACTTTCTTTTATAAATTGAATTAGAGGGCTTTCGGCTGGTACGGGCCGAGGACCTGGGCCTTTTTTTTGGGGGGGTGGGTGGGTGGGGCACCCTTGTGTTCCTGTGTTATGCAGCACGGATCACGTTCAGAGGGGTCAGGGGTTAGCTCAACTCCCCCGGCGAGGAAACCAGATCGTGTTTGTTTTGATCGTCGTATCTGACCTGGACTTGACTGACATGCGCCCCCACTTTACTGAATTGCCAAACAAAACACCCAGCACCCCTGCGCAGCAATCACTTAATCACACGGGTAAAAAGGGTACCAATAACAAATTTCATTCAAATTTGCCTGGGATTACTCAATTGTTTTTGTAGTTTTACTGTTGAAAAGCAAGATACAGGTTTGGACATAACAACACAAACCTGTATGTATAAATAATATATATATATATAACATCCTATATTCGTGAGGCTTGTAGTCGCCAGTATTTGTTGACTGTGTCCGGCAGGCATTGATTCAGCTCGATAGTGATTTTTTGGTATTTTAAGCTTTTGGTTGCATCATGTTGCATTATATTATAATCTAAATGAGACCAACTCAAATCAAAATCTTTGATTGTCTGAGCCGTCAGAATGAGCTATGACCATCGGTACATGTGCCGTTTACTCTCCATTAGCAACCTTCAGGCCTGCAGACTCAAATCCGTGATGTCCATGGTGTGTTTCTGTGATCACAGGCATGTGTTATCCATCACCACCTAAACGCGCCGTCATGAGACAGCTGACACTTTTCCAAACTTGTTAGGCTCCCAATAATGATCCGTAGGAGCAATTTGGTTGTCAAGCATCATTCTCTGCAGGTTCTGAGGACCCGGCGTGTAATCGGTTGTCCAGCAGAGCTGTGTGAGTAGTTTGTCGGCGTGAGTGACGGGTTGATCAGTCTCTCTGTATCCGCTTTCCCTCCTCCGGGCTGCTGGGACGCACACGAATCAACTCGCAGCCGGTGCTTTTCTATCTCGTCGTCCACATCCTCCATCACTCCGCCGCAGTGAGAGTGTTGAGAGAAATGCGCTGTCACTGGGCGACCAAACCCTGTTTGGCTCATTATGCCGAGGGAACGCTTTTATTTGTTGTTTATGCTTTTAATGCCTCACCCAGACACTGACGTCATCTCCTCCCCCTTCTGTATGTGGCTTTGCCACCATTTCGCCAACAGCCATGGGTTAGAAAGTGGTTGTCTTGGTGAGCCTTGAGGTAAGAAAGACATTATCACAAATCCCAAGGATTACTTTCCACCAAAAGAATGTCTTAAATAAGTCTGACTCTGAGAGCGACAGTTGGAATCATTATTTCTGGTAGTGGGGATCTGAGTTTGTGGGGCCGTGGTGTGGACGGGCCGATCGTTGCTTACTCACCGAGCGGGTCTCACAAAGTGTGATGAATGGACCAGGAAGTGATAATTACTAGAGTAAACTGTTTTATTATAGGCCTTATTACTCTGATACACAATGACAAATTTTGTGCTGTGTGTGTGTGTGTGTGTGTGTGTGTGTGTGTGTGTGTGTGTGTGTGTGTGTGTGTGTGTGTGTGTGTGTGTGTGTGTGTGTGTGTGTGTGTGTGTGTGTGTGTGTGTGTGTGTGATAGGGGTTTTTTTTCAGTGGAGGGAGGGGTCTCCTGCTTTTTGAGATGAGAGGTATGGTTGCTGTAGTAATTGTGGGCAGTACACAGAGATTTGCAGTAGCATTTATTGGGGCCCTTATATGAAATGCGGTAGGCGTGGAGGGTGGTGGGGGTCAGACAGGAGGAAGGAGGGCAGGAAACGTAGGGGGGGGGGGGGGGTGGGGGTCTAGATGGGGGTATCGAGAGGGGGTCTAGTTATTTTGAAAGCCACCAGGGAAGCCAGCTGCACTGGGGAACGCTCTCGATCAAAGACTGCCAGCCCCCCCCCCCCCTCCCTCCACTGTGACACATCCACGTCTCGCTGTATCAAAGAGCTGTGAGGGGACAGTCGCTGTGGGACCAGTGTGTCACGACGAGTGTCAGCAGCCAGGTGGGGAGAGAAGAAAATAAAAGGATAAGTAACCGCAGTGGCTCGCAGCATGGGGTCGTCCCAGCACGTCTAATTGAGTTACTCTTACAAGTCTGTAAATCAAGCCTCCATTAGTAGACGGCCATTAGAAGTGTTTTCGGGATGGCTTTTGTGTCGTACACTTTTCTTGCCTGAACACAATGTGTCGGCCATTTATTAACACTGTCGAATGAAAAATAATGACGAGTCACTTTGCACATAATGTGCAACATCCATCATGATGTAGTGCAGTGCTTGCCTGAGAGTTATGTGGCGTTATGACATATTTCCTATATGCATCAGCACCTTCAGACAGCAGCCTGGGGTAAATGAAGTCGCTGTTTGCAAAGGAGGGATCTCTAACAGCAGAGATTTGAAGAAAACGTATTATTTTACTCGGCTGTAGTAATTTCACTTTATTTATATTATGAAATGGCATTTTATTTTTGTTGACATTTGCCTTTTGAACAAGAACCGCTAGCAGCTCTGTGAGGCTCGACTCGGGCACAGCAACTTGCCAACATTGCCATCCGTAGCGCTGTGCTGCTAGCGTGGCTAAAACAGATTAGACAATTTGGTGGAATCTGTAATGTAAGGTGTTAATGCAGGGTCGGTGCAAACTTTAGGTTTAGATGTGCTAAATTAGTATACCACAAGTGTAAAGCACCAGTGATGCTGGTGAATTTCATTATCCTTCAAAAGATCATTCTGAGGGGATAATTCCTTAATTCTATGAGGTCCTCGTATGGTACCAGTCGGCCCTTAGTCAGGGTCAACATCATTAGGTATTCTCTTCATTTTCGGGACAATCTGCCCTGAGACGGGCCTTCCTTCCTTCCCTTTCTGTTCTCTGTTGCCTTACGGCCGGGTTAGAGCTTTAACTCTCTCTTTCCCCAACAGCATGCTGGCGGACAAACTGAACATGACCCCCGAGGACGCCGAGAGATGGATCGTCAATCTTATCCGCAATGCCCGGCTGGATGCAAAGATAGACTCCAAACTGGTGAGACCTTCCGTCTTCTTCCTCAATCGGTCGCCTCGCCACTTAACTAATTAATCAAAGCTTTTAAGCAGCCCTTTGCAAATGGGGTGGTGGTGGTACATCCAGCCCTTTTTAGATGCTCTTCTTGTGTGACTTGAGAGGGATAAGGAGACATTTTGTAATTGAAAGGTGCGCCATAAAGACACTGTAACCATGCTATCTCACCCTTGTTGGGTCCCCTATTGTGAGGCTCCGAACCTGCATGTTTTGCCATAGACATCACAACGGTTCTCTGTAATCAGCAAATCATAGCCCAGTCCTTCAGAATGACATAGAATTATCTAGATGTGCCTACAGTAGATGTGAATGGGACCTTAGCGGCCTCTGGTTGGCGTTTGTGGCGTGGTGTGTCTGCAAGAGCGAATGTGATTGGCTTATCGGCTGCTCAATCTGTTGTCCGTTTTTCTCCGTGTTTCCAGGGCCATGTGGTCATGGGGAACAACGCCATATCGCCTTACCAGCAGGTGATTGAGAAGACCAAGAGCCTCTCGTTCCGCAGCCAAATGTTGGCCATGAACATTGAGAAAAAGCAGGCCCAGAGCACCAAGACCGAGGCGAGTAAAGCACACACTGTACAAACCAAATGCACACAAACCACCATTCCCAGCTCGTCGCCCGTCCCGTAGCCGGTCAGATTGCTTGAAAGGTCAACATGAAACTCAGGGGGGGCAGTTCAAAGTGCCTCAAAAGTTCAGCTCAAAAGAACAAGGCTGAAGAATGTTGATGAGCAACCATCAACAAAAGCTCTCTTTACACGAAAATAAGCCAGTAAGAGCAAGTTTAACAGATCCAACGCTTTCATCCCTCCATTGCCCTTCAAAGGCCTAATGACAAGGTAGATTCCAAACAACCATAAAATGATGCCTGAGCTCTGTGACTCAGCCCAGCAATGTAAATAAGGTGGACCCTCGCACTAGCTTTTGGTGAACATCACTTAGAGCCTGGAGTTCCCTGCACTTAGGACCTGTTGCAGATGTCTGGCTCGGGGTTCCGTCAGCCCATTTAAGTGTGTTTTTTGATGTTGACCGTGTGCGCCTTTTAGTGGTATGTAGACTTTTCAAGCACTACAACTACATAGAATGTCACAATTACGCACATAACTCCGAGCTGGAGCTGCGAGCTGTCGCTTCACACGACTCCCCTCCCCGAAAGACGCGCACCCTCGTCAAATCGGATCGATGGGAACCGGCACCAAGGCCACGGAGTTGCGACAGACATGTTAAAATGTTGGCCGTCTTTTGATGTGCTCAATTACCCTCCTCCCTATTGTTTGCATATCTGCGGCAGGAGTGCTGCCATAACCTTGTCCTGTTTAAAAAAAAAAAAAGGGGGGGCAAAAGGGCCCCCCCCCCCACCCTCATTAAAGACATTTTGTAATTAGACAAAAGAGACTGCAAACAACTCGTAGAGCGCCGTTACATCCTGCTGTCCTCAAGGCTACAAATCACTTGCATATAGTGAGCGTTTACTGCCTACCATCTGGGACGGCGGCTTCGGGTCCCTGTCAGCCCCTCACAGCACGTCGTCAGCACTTAACTGCTTGCATATGTACGGAACTTTTTCACATTTCCCACAGCGAGATTTGGTTGTGATCGGCCTCAAGTGATCTACAAATGGTCTAATTTTTCTTTTTTTTCTTTTTCTTTGCAGACACCAAACTGGGCCGGTACTGAAACTGGATTTTAGCCACATAGTGAAGACGGATCCATCCCACTCATTGAGTTGCATCTTTTTATTCCACACTTGTATCTCAAAGAGCACAGTGCTGTTGTTTTTTTTTGCACTTTGTCATCACCAGTTCAATAAAAGTGACCAACGAAAACCGGTTTCACCCATGACTACCTTATTTCTGGACAGCATAAGCGGCGGTTGAGGTTTGAGTGGTCAGACCTTTTTGTCTGTGTCGGTAATACCCGATGAAGTTTTAATGCGCGCATTGAGTCACCGAGGGGGGGCGGCTCATGTGTGCGCAGTAATGATGAATGGCTGTTTAGTCTGTTGGTTTTATGGTGTTTTCAGTGGTCCGCTTCACCGTGGCAGGCAGTCAGCTGGAGGGGGGGGGCAAACGGAGGTGATGTGCAGAGAGACCGGCGGTCGTGCTCTCTGCCAGTCATCCTGCCCCTCTGAGGACATGAGAGAGCCGTAAAGAACCATTAGCCAGACGGACACAATCTTTTTAATGTCCCACCCCACCCCCGCTGCTCTCTGCTTCAGACCTCATAACTCAGCCCTCTGCTGCTCAGCCTCGCTCTTTATCACAGCTGCTCACAAACAGGCTTTCATTCCTTCACTTGCCTTTGAATTCTTTCTTCGTACATATACTTTTAATACAAGTGTTTAATGTAGAAATACACCTGTTTTTATTAGGCTAACTCCAAAGTCTGAAAGTGCAAAGAGCGTCTCATCACTAAATGAAGCGATGTGTCGGACTGCTCTGTTCAACGGAACAATCGGAGGGTTGAAATGCATTTCCTCTGTATACTTTTGAGATGCCATGAACCAACAGACTACAGCATGAGTCATTACTCACGGCCATCGAAAAAGTACGAAAACTGTCCATTTTGGGAATGAACCACTTCTTAATTAAAAATAATAAATCTCTTAACATTACTCATAGCTATAGTTAATTATGACTCAAAGTTTAAGTTCAGAAAAAGAACGGCAGGAGTTGGCAGTGCAATACTTAAATTAACGAGATTTATTTTGCTTTTTAGGATTCCGCACCCGTCTACACATGCTGGGGTTAAGTGTGTCGATACGTTATCTTAAACCGTGTTTCCACCTACAGGTTCCTTGTGATTTTAGTGCCGGGACGACTTTTCAAGGAACTTGAAGCTATGAGTGTGTTTGACCAATCGGCGACGGTCATCCCTGCAAACCCCACCCTGAAAGTTCCTGGACTTTCATAAAGTACTCCCGTCCTCCCGACCAGGGCCTTTTTGGGGGCGTAAAACATCTCTAGAACTTAATAAAGACCCGAGTCCCAGCGTTCAAAACACAATCAAAAGGTTCCTTAATCCTGGAAAACTAACAGTCAACAAGTTATTTTCCTGCTTGGTTTAAATATATTCAATATTCAAATATTTGCTAAATCCTCACTGGTGCACTGAAGTTTGTGACGTCACCTTCAGCCACAAATTAAAAACCCGAAATCTCTCCGCTGAAATAACCAAAACTTAGGCGCAAATGTTTCATGTAGGACCAGGTGGCTTCTGGGAGAAGCTGATTGAGAACATTTCAATTTGAAGGAGGTTCAGACTTCAAAATCTTTTTTTAGCCGCTGTGTATTCAAGCTAAGTAAGCTCAGTGTGTTTTTCTGTAACGGAGCTAAAAAACAAAGTCTTTACAGCTTTCGAGGGCGAGAGTTCTTTGCTCAAAAGATGGACTTTAATATGTTCTGATTGATTATTGGATTTATGATTTGGGGTTCATAGATCATTCTTCATACAGCAATAGACAACATCTCAGTTGGAGGTCCATTTAGTATGATTTTTTTTGGAGCTTTTGACCATAATCACATGGTCTTCTTCAACAGATGGAGATTTACTAGAGATGTCTTGGTCTTGTAGATGTTTAAATGTCCATATATATATATATTTTTTCTATTTCACGCTCCAGAGCAGTGGCTAAATGGACCTTTTAGTGTGAGACACAAGTAGATTCATGGAGACAATACAATAGTGTATTTACGTGTGAGCTGTAATGTGTCAGCTTTGTTTGTGAATGTCATGTTCAATTCTTTCTGGACATTGAATTGTTTTGCCTCTTTCCATTTTGGAGCCACAAACGTGGAACGTTGCTAAGTATAACTTGAACTTTCCCAGTTTGCCACACGCTCTTCCTCTCCTCGACATTTTTCGAGATTCAAGACGACCACTGTGGCCTGGAACTTGTATTCTTTTCTTCTTTTACCTTGTAAGCTGTGACAGGAACCCACGCTGCAGACGGTCCGGTCTGGATCCCTGATGGACGGGGTGTGCGTAGCAGCTCCCCCTCATTGGCGTTATGGCACCGAGGGCTCCGAGCCAGACCATCCAAATGCTGACGTCACCCCCACTTATGTGCAACTGCAACGAAAAGGGAGGGAGGAAAGGAAAGGAGAGAGGAGGGATGGAGAGAATAAAGTGATTGGTTTACCGGCCCCCTTCTCCATGACACATCATGAAAATAAAAGTGCTGGAGGCCTAAATTATCACGTTCACCTTAACCGTGCACTCTCTGATGTTGTTTTAGAGAGGACTCCAAACCGAAGGCACTGCCTGCGGCTAACAGCCCTCCTGACCACAATGTCTGTCACTGC
This sequence comes from Pholis gunnellus, assembly GCF_910591455.1. Classification (NCBI taxonomy): domain Eukaryota; kingdom Metazoa; phylum Chordata; class Actinopteri; order Perciformes; family Pholidae; genus Pholis; species Pholis gunnellus. The sequence goes on from NC_136534.1 coordinate 7,416,678, forward strand.
TCTCTGGATAAATAATAAACAAAGTCAGGACAAAGGTCACTATAGGTTTTGGCAGGGAAACCACCACCATCCTTCCTTTTTTCTTTACATACTGTTCGAGGTTTTCCCCCCGCATATTTTTTTCAATCAGTTGCAGTGACGAAATGGAAACTTGAACTTGTGTGTTTGAGTGATTGTATGTTTTACTGCCTGAGGATAGAAATCTTTTTTTTTTTTTTTTTTTCTGGTTTCTCTGGTGTTTAAAGTGTAAAACCAGCATGTAAAATGACATTTTGTAATATTAAATGGGGAGGTCTGTAGAATCTCTGAGATGCCACCAGACTTGAGGTTAAAAACACTTCTCATTATGCATCACATAATTATATTATCCTGAATGAAAGGATATGATTTACTCCACTCTAGGTTGGTGACGAACAACTGACATGGACGATATAACTCTCACATGTATATCATTTCCTGAAATAAATAAAAGATTAAGTGCCACACCTAGTGGCTGAAGGGGGTAGAGCATTCACAACGTGTATTCTAACCAGGATGGGGAGCAGTTGCTGATAAATATTACCATAAATAATAATAATAGTTTATATTTATTTATAAATGACTACTGTCTGGTTGTTGTCCTAAGAGCCTCTGTCACTAACTTCCATAAAACACAACTCATCTCTTGGGTTGTGATCGACGAGCAGCCGGCGCTTGAATGTCACTGAGGGAGGGAGTGAGTGAGGGGAGTGAGGGGAGGGAGCCAGCCCTCTCGCGTCCTTCCCTCGCGACCCTCTCCGTCACATGTCTCCTTCTGACGAGGTCGCACGGGTCAGTCAGTGTGAGAGACCCTCTTACTTTTATTTTATTCACGTCCCAGCAATTAGAGCCCCTCCACCGATTATCATTCATTTCACAGGAGGAGGAGGAGGAGGAGGAGGAGGAGGAGGAGGAGGGGGAGTAGTAGTCCCGGGTGCGCGATAGAAGAGGCGTGACGGGATGGTTGACTTGCGGGCCCACATCATTACGCGCATTATGTAGATAATTGCCTTTATGGCGAACCTCTAATTATTCAATCGGGCTATCGTCATCAGTACAGAGCTGAACCAGAGAGTTAGATTGACTGCGGCGCAATTACTCACTTCAATCATTTCAAAATGTGTTTGATGTGAATTGAAATGGGATTCTGCACTTTAATTTGAAATGCATATTAGCCATCCATAAAGAAAGAAAAAGAAAACAGTGTACTTCTGTTTTTCTGAATTGGCATCCCCTTTGAAAAGTTAGAGGAATATTCCGGATGTTGAAATAGCCTACAATAAAGTCACAAAAAGCTGCAATCCCATATCCCCTAAAAAAAACAAATAAAAAAACTTTTTTTCCTGTGGGATGATTCCAGCTTTTTACGCACACTAGGACCCAGAGGCGACCTCGCACCGGCCAGTGCGCGGAGGGAGGGAGGTGGGGTGGGGGGGCTTGAGGTGGGGGGAGACTACACTAAATGTCATCCTCAACATCTTAAATACGAAGACGGTCTCCAAAACCAGAGGTCTCCACACGTGACGGCGGCGCGGCTCTATATGAGGAGAAAAGAAAGCAAGCATCAGGACCAGTCGGGAGTCAAGTCAACGCTCAGCCTCAGCGGACTCACCCACCGGCTCGCGCTCTCCGCTCAAAAAAAAAAAGAAAGCACGCGACACATGTGAGTTTGTTTTTCCGCCGCACCGCATACGGGACACAGACCGGACCGAGCTCGAGTGAGGGAAACGCAGGTAAAACGGAATCTAAGCTTTTTACAGAGAGGGAGAAAGGACCCCCCCCCCCCCCCCCCCCCGCGCGCTTTCACCGCGACCACCTTTTTTTTGCCTCCTCCTCGGACCTCTGTTCTCTTCTGGAGACACAAGTTTCTCACACCACCGAGGGATGCTGCATGTTGCTGAGCCGCACTTGCACTCAGAGGGAACCTAAAAGTGGACCGGAGCGGATTTTTACACTTCATCTGATGCAAGGTACACACCGACACGTTATCTCACGGAGCGTCCTGGCGACTATTACGCACGGCTGCGCTTATTTTATTCATTCTTTTTTGGGGGAAAGGGGCGTTTGAGCCGCGCGCATTGCCTTTGCATCTGTGATTGTTCCATCACATTAACACACAGAAGATCTATTCTTTTTTATCCCCCCCCCCCCCTTACTTATCACCTCACGCATCACTGTTTAGGAAGGTGTTGATTTCATTACACTGTGATCACAGTAACCTCCTTTGTCATTCTCCCCGCAGCGCACCAAAGCGGACACTTTTATTGACTGGAGGATCGGCGCGCTTCATAAAATGATTCCAATCGGCGGCCAGATAACATGTCGCACCTCGTCTGATGTTTGACACATTCGAGGATCGACTCGAGAAACTGGAGGAGGACATTACAAAAGTCAGAGAATCCAACCCCGAGCCCCGCCGGCACATTTTCTTTTCTTTTCTTTTCTTTTTTTTTTTTTGACTGGAGTCCGAACAAACAGATCGCCGTCCAGATGCAGTTTCGACTCTTCTCATTTGCCCTGATCGTATTGAACTGTATGGAGTACAGCAACTGTCAGGCGCCGTCGCACCGCTGGAGGAGAAACAAACGAGGTAAGACAGGGTTGTAGCCCGCAGGTCTTAAAGCAGCATCCATCCAGGGGGGGGGGGGGGACTTTAACAGATGGTTTTGGGAGAGTTTGTGCGGGTCACGGGAGGCAGCCGCAACAGTCCTGAAAAAAGGTTGCTCACGCATCCTGTTAAACGCCCGCGTGCGATCAGAGCGGGTGGAAAATCTGGATAAAATTACATCAAATATTGATGAATACCTCAGTTTGATTTTTTTTTTATATTAAAACCTCACAGGTGAGAGTTGCCGATCCAACACAGATTGTAATCCGGGAACATTCCAGAAATTCGCACTGCTAGAATTTAAAAACATTTTTTTTTTTTTACTGTAAGCTACTATGTAGTCTCGCAGTATCTGATGATTTATTAACCTCTTAAAGACACGATTTCAGAGCCCGGTAGCTAATGCGTAAAATGTGCGCAAAATTGGCCACGCGTGTGGCTCTCCAAAAGTGAATATGAAAACACGTTGCGTCATTGGATCGGCTAATTGTATTTTCAACCGCGTTGCCAGACGTGCCATTAACGCTACTTCCCGAAGTTGTGCCCCCCCAACAAAGGGCTCCCTATATTATTTACATGTGAAAGTGCTAAAAAAGCTGCTGGTGCGGATCGGTCTATAGAGAACGGGCGGCTTATGAGAGGGAAAGGGAAAGGGGGTTTCGTATTGTCGGAGTTATTTAGTGAATAGATACGGAACCCCCTTCCTCTGACTTATGAATCGCACACATCCCCTAAGCTGGTTTTAATTGATCTCATAACCACTTTGAACAGTTGGTAGGAAACCCGCATAACAATCGCGCAGCGGAGGCGCGGGAGTTGAGGAGGGGGGATCAGTCCCTTTGCAAATACTACTAGCATGCTCCGAATGAATGAGGAGACAGTGGGATTAGCAAAGTGCCCCCCGCCGAGCCCTCGACACACACACACACACACACACACACACACACACACACACACACACACACACACACACACACACACACACCGGTGACATAACACACGGCCAAGATACGCAGGGGTGACCGTGAGATGGGTCACAATTGCGCACACGCGGACTACGTCGCGGACTTTTTTTTCAGTACAGTAGAACCACTCATTTAAAGTCAGCGAGAGAGAAAGAGAGAGAGGGGGGGGGGGGGGGGGGGGTGTCTCGTAAATTGTGAGGCAATCACAGATTTAATCATATGCGCTGCGTGCCAGGGGGAACCTCCACACTCTGCAAGCCCTCCACTGCCCATCTGCAAATAATCAGGCAATCACTGCGGGGTACTGGCACACACACGTTTTTCAGCTCCTCCGTGTGTTTCTCTCTCGGAGGACTGTGTGATCTTAGACAGTATATAGGAGGTGGGTTGTAATCTTCCCGAGTAGGGTCAGCCTTTCTTTGGGGTGGGGTGGGGTGGGGTGGGGTGGGGTACTGCTTAAATCTGGAGGGTGTTTTGGATGGTCAAGCAGCAACATTTGTCTTAAGGTGCCTTTTTTTTTTTTTATTCGTGTGGTGTGTGTGTGAGAAAGAGAAGGGGGGGAGGAGAGAGGGAGAAAGGGGGGGGGGCAAACCAATGGGGATGAGATCAAGAGGTTAACTTACACATTTGACCTCAAGAACAGCTTTAGGCTGAGCACTATAAGCTACACATTGTTACCCCCCCCCTCCAGCGCTCAGAGCGGATGTTACACTTGTCAAACTAATCCCATGCAAATATGTACAGGTTTTGCCCTTACAGTGTTGTTGGAAGTGTGTGTGTGCATGCGTGCATGTGTGTTTTGGGGTGGGTGGGTGGGTGGGGGGGGGGGCAAACAGCACTTTGGGCCAAAAGTGCCATTCTAGGAAGCGGTGGCAGCCGGCCAAGTTTTCGGTATTTGCTTCCTTCCTTTATTTATCACGGTTATATTGAAAGGAGCATGTGTAAGAGATCATTGTCCAATATAGGCCCAGAAATGCTTGAATATTTTTCTAGCCCCCCCTCCGAGGTTCCTGTGACAGCTTTATCCACAACCCCCGTCTGACATGCACGGGGCGCTATCCAAAACCGCTCAGGAGTGCTGAGACCCAGGCACGTTAAGAAAAAATACTCAAGTTGGCCACAGTCCGCTTCCCTTAGACGTAGCTTTTTTTTTCATGGGTGACAAAACACACCCTGCATCATTTAACAAATGTCTTCATTTTTACATGCGTGTAAGAGTTTAGGCCATCGATATACTTGATATATATTGCGCGCGTGCAGCCACACGAGCGAGTGAGGTGCGAGAGATGGAGGTGCCGTTGTGATTAGGGCACGTCGAGGAGAAAAACGGTCATTGCGTACGACTCGGGGCCCGAAGAAAAGTGTGAGTAGAGGCAAGATTGGGATCTTTGTGTGGTTTCTGGCCTGATCTTGTCTTGCTCACTCACTGCATGGCATGACCCAGCCTCCTATTTGGCTGAGGTAACTGTGCATGTACGTACATATAAAAAGAAGAATTCTACTTCCCCCCATGTAAAACAGATGACAAAACATATTAAATTTACACCTCCTTACCCCCCGTCCAGCCCACTAGAAGCAGAGGAAATGCTGCCAATGAGCCCTTCTATGATATCATAGAACACAAGGGTATTACTTTTCATTTTTATTCTCTGGCTAATGATGCCACCTGCTGACTACATAAAATCAGGCTCGACTACCAATGCATGCCCGGAGCAACAGAGAGGCACACAGTGGGGCCCTAAGACGTTTAAACAGGTAATGAATAGGTAATAGCTGTCGAGAGGGGAGAAAAAAGTTGCCATGTGATACCGTTAACCCTTCCATATCCGCCCAGAAATCCCCCAAAATTTGAATTCCCAGGCATGTTTCAGATCATATTCAACTGTGTAATCTGTTGCTTTGACGGCGTTCCCAGATGTTTTGAAGGACGGACGCGATTAGATGTAAGTGATGCAGCCGAGCAGGGTGGAGGGAGGTGAGGTCAGAGACGCGTGACCCTTTGCACCGCTGATGGCAGTCTGCAGCGAGGGAGTGTGTGGTGGCTCCTTTGACGCCAAAACATTTGATGCTGAATATGTCCGTCTTTCAACAAAGAATCCCATAAAAAAGAAAGTGTGGAAAATTGATGCTCTTTAACACTTGTGAAGTGACTTTGTGGTTTGTTGGTATTATAGCAGAAAGGATCGGATGATTTGGAAATTCTGATGTCAATTGCATCGTTTGGGCTGCGTGAGTTCGAAAAAAATGACAGCATCGTTGGATGCAGACAAGTCATTCGAACACAGTGGCCTCTCTTTCTGAGCCCTGGAAATCCGGCCTCGGCGTGCCGAATGCTCGCAGAGTCCCGGGTTTGTGGTGTAAGTGTTAATGTTGGAACGCGACACTTTCGGCGCGATGTAATGCGCTGATTAGGTGTCTGACGGGGGAGGAGGCCGCCTTTTCAAACCAGCCTTGCCACCCTCGCCTTCGGAAAAAGTCACGCGGGTGATACGTCTGTTAAGGCGAGGCCAGGTGATTCTTTTTTCATTCCATTAAACAGAAGGAGTTTGTTTCTTTCGCCACATCGCTTAAAGGAAACGCTGGTCTGAGGCAGCGGGGGAGGAGGTGGCGCTGGTTGAGGAGAGAGGTATGGGGGAGGGGGGAGCTTTTTAGGGGATGCGGAAGGCATATTTAAGCAGATCAGCTGGAAAACGGCTGAATGTGAACAGCATCACCTGAGAGGGATTACGGCGAGCCGAGTCTTGACCTGAGCCTGAGCTCCGGCGTCAAGGAACAGAGCTCTGTCTTTGCTCTCCCAGGCCCCATCAGCCAAGCCTCCGTGAGTGTAAATCTGTGTGTGTGTGTGTGTGTGTCTGTGTGAAAGTATGTGTGTGTGTGCGTGAGAAAAGGAGCACAGGGAGATACGCGGACACCCTGCAGGTGCATGTTCCTGATGCTCCAATCAAGACATCACCCCCCCCCTGAAACCCCTCGACCAATCCCGTCCACGCTCTGTCTCGGGGATTATCATGGCCATTAAGGACAATGATTCGCTTATGCGCCGTATTGATAAATCACATTAGTCTGACCCGGCCTCCGAACTCTGTCGAAAGACTAGCTCCTTGTTTGACCTACTAACCCATGCATGTCGATCCTGGCCTGTAGCGCGGCTCCCTCTCCGAGTCACAGCGGTATCAGATGAAGCCGGTGAAAGGCTCCTCAGTGCGCCTCATGCCATGCTACACTGCCGGAAAAAAAAAAACCCCAGCAGAGGAAGAAAAAACATGCAGTGGCATGAACTTTCTACTGGAGAGAGAGAGAGAGAGAGAGAGAGAGACATAGAGGGATTCTTTTGGGCACCACGGAGGATGACCTGCTTCCCCTTTTCTCTGTTTTACCCGTTAGAAAAAAAGATAAATATGTTCTCCGGTTTTACCTGTAACTGAAAATAATCAATTAATCCTAATGAATTGAGCTGGCTAAAAGATCCTTTATCCCACGAATGAATTGGACAAGGCAAGGAGGCTGGACACGGGACTCATCTATCATCACTTTAGGTGTTGCTTTATGTTTCAGTGTTCCATGTGGATTAGAAAGCATGTTTTGTAACCCTTTTGCACATCCGTCACATTCATTGCGAGCTCTTTTCTTTCTGATTCAGTCGTTGTCATCAGAGGATCCCATATGCTGGCGAAGCTCAATGCCAAACAGATGGTCTTATTTCAGGCTACATTTTTAACCACACTGTAAAAACTTCATTTTTTCTTTCGGAAATGTGAAATAAAATGAACTTATTAAATAGAATCTTATAATACGCTCCACATTGCCTCACGGTGATCGGAAACTCCCGAGCAGCAGACAAAAACGGCAGTGTCCCTCCAGAGCGCGATGGCGATTTTGTAACGCTCACCCATGCTCCGTTGCCTCAATTGCTCACTCCCCCCCCGAAGCCATTACACCTTAAAACGTTTCCTTATGAAGCTACTACATATGACCAGCCAATTTGGTCCGATTCTCTCAAGTTTATTGGGCCGTAAAAAAAAAATCGAATGTGGGAATCATTTTTAAGTGCCACGCATAAAACAACAACACAAAAGGAGCATTTTTTTTTTAAATGACTCATGCAAGGGCTTCACAGGTAGGAGAGCTGCCCAGAGCCGGAGATGGAGCCCCTCAGGCTTACACTCAAAGGCACTTCCAGACTACTTTGCTCTCACATTACTAATACACACCTCTGAACAAATTCAGGGAAGAGCTGTTTAGAGGTAATGACATGGGCACAATAGGCATCCATTGTGTTTTTCCCCACAGTGAATTTGATCACGGGAATTGTTAAAATGTACCAATTTCTCCTTTGCTGTTTACAAAATAAAGTAGCTAAATCAAACTTAAACTCAGCTTTGGACGTTTTTGGAAATACAAAGTTTTGTCGAGTGAGAGATGAGGAGATCGCTAACTACTCTCCGTCTGTGGCGTAAATATGCAGCTGGATAGCTTAGCTTAGCATAAAGACAGAAAGCGAGGGGGAAACGGCTAGCCTGGCCCTGTCCAAAGTTAATGAAATCAACCTACTTGCGCCTCTGAAACTCACTAATTAACTGTTGTATCCTGTTAGTTTAACACACAAAAAAAAGACGTATTATGGCGGTTTGTTGTTTTACTAGTCTTATTTCTTGGGGAGGAATAGTTTCCAGGCATCCAGTAAAAAATTCCAAGAAGTTGCTGTTACCCGCCAAGAAATAGTCCAGCACATGAGACCATGTAAAACTACAAATAGCTGTTTTTTTTTTTTTACACGTGTTCTTGAACTATAGAGGTGTTGGTAGCATGAAGCTAGGCTAGCTGTTTCCCCCTTTCCCAGTCTTCATGCTTAGCTAAGCTAACCGTCTGCTAGCGGTAGCTTTATATTTACCCTGCAGACGCGAGTATTGAACTTATCATTTAACTCTCGGTAAGAAGGTAAATAGTGTGCTTCCTTTAAACTACTCTTTTGCATGCAACTTGGTAACTGAGCTTATTTGATATAAAATAAATAAATTGGATTTCTCACCTGCTCTAAATTCTGTAGAAGAGCTGGTCAGATGTGCGGGACCATGAGCCCTTGTAGGGATGCTTAGTGTCTAATGGTTCTGGAAAAGGCCACTCTGTATCTGCTCTGGCTTGCCATGTCAGTGTGTGTGCGTGCCGACTAGTACCTATTTTGCATCGATCTGCAAGGCCTGGAAATCTGAAACTCAAGGAGGCCCCTCGAGAGAATGCACCCGGCGTGTGCAGAAAACAAAACACACACACCGACTCCAGTTTTGCGCTAAAGGCTGTTCGCATCGATGCCTGTTCGAATGGCTGCCGCTCGCTCTAACAACAGCGAGGCATGGGGCTCCGATCGCTATACCCCCCCGTGCCCACCCCATAACACTCGACAGATGGACACGACTCCCCCCCCCTCTCCCCGCTTTTATGGGACCTCTAATTATGCTTACACGCCACATCAAAATAAAGCTCAGCATGCAATGCCTTTGGTATGAACAGGAAGTGGGCTGGTCAGATGCAATAAACAGTCTCTCTGCGGGGCTCGCCTGTAATTTGGCGGCCCAAGTATGGACGCGGAGAGGTAAAGGTGCAGCCGCCCCCGCTGTTGCACGCGGACTTTCTGACGTGTCCGTCTGTGGAGTTACAGCTAAATTGATATGCTTCAGTACTTGAATCTTGATAACATAAGGACCCTGGGTTTTTATTACAATTTTCCGCCAATGTGATGATGAAGTAGTGTGAAAGATAAACCCAACACACTTTAGAAGACATGCAAATATGTGACAGGAAAGTTTAGCCCCGCCCCTGATGTATCGGAGCCAGGTTTTGTTTTTGGTTTTGTGTTGCTTTTGGCTGATGTTGTGGTTAATGATGGTAATTCGGCACCCTTAGACTAAATGAAGACTTGCCCGTGGAATTAGCCTAGGACTAGTTGGGACAAGAGCTTTGACTGCTACAGTGAGTAAGGCTTACACTGGATTTTTTTTTGTTTGTTTTCTTTGTTTTGTTTTCTTGGGCGTGGAGCTGTGTTGAGGCTGGCTCGTTCCTCTATCTCCCAGCTCTCAGGCCCTGTGGTGTGAGGAGGGGAAGGCCTTAATGGCTGCCTGCGGAGTGCAGAAGCACCCGGTGTGTTTTTAATCAGGAACGAGGCTGGGAGTCATTACTGCGCCTCGCTGTTGAGCTCATTGTCTCTCCGACTCCCTCTGTGGAGAGAGAGTAAGGCTGAGATTGAGGGGGTGGTGGGTGGGGTGGGGGGGGTGTCTTTAAGGGTCATACCCTCAAGATTTATGTGGTCAGGATAGAACGAGCAGGATGGAGGAGAGGATGCACAGACCGGTGGAGCTGTGACATACACGTTTCTGTTATCAGAGCAAAGCAATAAGACTAATCATATGATTGAAGCTACAGTGCAAAATAATTTTGCCTCAAGGCAGCAAAGTGCATCGCTTGTCCCGCCAGAGTTGTTCAAGCTCACAGCACAATAAGTGACGCTCGTCTTGATGAGCTGTATCTTTGATAACTGAGCTCCTCTGTCTGTCTTTACACAACTTCTAGCTAACTTGCTAGCATCCCAGATATCAAACTCTTAGCCCTGCGCCACGTTAACAGTGCTTTATTATATACAGTGGACGGTTAAACCCCTATCAATGGATTTCTTGGCCACTTGGGGGCAGCAGAAACAAGCTGAACACAACGTTGACATATTATCATCTAAGGAAGTTGATATGGCTAACTTGTTAGCAAGCAGTTCCCTTTTCTTTTTTTTTTACAAATTCAGCAGATACAGAGCAACGTTAGCGTTCATGTAGTGTTGTGTTTCTGGCCGAGAGGCTAATCTACGTCCAATATTTACTGTAATAATAATGTAATGCCACAGACTCTCGGAGGATATGTGGCACTTTAGCTGTTAATGTTGAACTATGATCACCTGCTAATCACTAACGTTGTTTGTATTTTGGTGCTGGAAAAGCAGCGTTCTCCAATGTGTTTTCACATCTCGCTGTGAATGTACGACGGTAATGCTATCGTTGAGACTGAACTACAACAGTAAAGTTGCTGGTCTTAAAACCAAAACAATGAGCTGAAAAAATGCTCACAAGCGCACTAAAGCTGAGCGGAACGGGTTTGACATGAATAGACTACGAGCGGCACCTTCCATATTACACATAGTCATTGGATCCATTGATAATTGTTAAATTGGAACATCTTTAAGGTCAGGATTGTCTCTGTTCGGCTCTGCAAAGTCTACCAAAGGAAGTTGGATTTCGACAGTCTGAGTACAGACAGACTGAACGGCGACCTCGCTCTGACGATCAGCCTTTTGTGGGTTTTGTCAATCCAATTTCAACTTGCAGTTTTGCTTCCATGATTGTTGCCGTTGGGCTGCATGAGTGAAATAATTAAAGGAAAAATCTGAATAAAATGGGTGGAAATTAAATAAATGCAGATGCTTCCACTCAGGGTGAAGGGTTTGATGGAGAAGGAGGCCACCATGACAATCCCGCACATTGGACGATGCTTTCAGGTCTCCTGTCACTGAATGCGTTTGGGTTGTATACCGAGAGGTTTCTCCACCACCGGGTCTGATATCCACCAGAACGGGCCCCGGCGCAACGCAGTGCCTGTCTGAGCCAGTTGTCGTGCGGTTGTGGTCGTTGTTTGTCTTGTTGTTGTCTGTGTTGACTTAAGCCCATGTATGTTTTCTGTGCTCGGCTCCGGCCGCACGCCACGCACATAGTGTAAGAAGAGAGAGCGGCAGTCTGTTTGTTTTGATTTTTAACGCAGCACATTTTTATGTTGTGCTCTGTCAAAAAAGGACGTCAATTGTGGTGTGCTGCTTTTGACTTTTCTCTCTCCACCAGGGCTTCTCACTAATCTTGTTTTAGGGTCCAGACAATGCAACAAGGCTGCGGTAGAGACGAATACTAGAACAAAATGTGTAAAGCTTTGAAAGAATAAGAAAGGCCATTAACATTTTCCAGATTCCTCCACTCTCCCCCCCCCCCCCCCTCTCCTCTAGTTATGCACTTGTATTACATCTTGGCTGACTTCTCCTTAACTGGATATTATTTTATTTGGACTGGGGCCAGGTCTCAGGAGCAGCAGCCTTAGCTGTGTAAACAGCTGTCACCGGCAGGAGTCCTAACTAATAGGTATCTGTAGACAGGGGTCACATGTAGTTTACATGTTTACCAGCTAATGGCTTTAGAGATGGTACTGCGTTGGTGCAGTAATGGGCAGTAGTGAAGTGTAATGGACAACGCGGGGCTGGTTATCATCATCGGAGAGCACACAGGGGGGCCATATGCATATGCATATGAGCGGCCAGAGCAGTATATTCTTAAAAAGAGCTCACATAACTTTAAAGGTCGAAGGGTAATTTTCGCAGAATAAGAGATCGCATTTAAGATTTTTCTTCCTGACTGTTTAGAGAAGAGGCGTACATGACAACCAAATTTGCTGCTTATTTTTTTGCAGTAAACACTGTGGCGTGTAAGCACAAGACGGGTACAGCTCCATGCAGCCGTCGCTCGCATGTAATGATACACTTAGTGACCTCATGCCACCCAGAGATTTTGGATGCAGGTCTCTGTTTCTTCATCCAAAAAAAAAAGAAAATCCTTTTATCGCAACATCTAACACCTCCGTTAGATTCTACCTCACCTGAATACCAGAGCTCACTTTTTTTGGGGGGGGGGGGGGGTTGTGGCAACAGACGACATTTCCACACCCAGCAGCACAGGCTGTACTTTTTACTGAGAGGAAATTATCTTTGCGCCACAGTCGTCGTTTTCATTTCGCTTTATGTGCTCCATTTTGGCCCGTGGAGGCCACTCATACTTTATGAAAGCATTTATTCCAAGTCTCCCTCAAAGGGCACTGTATTAAAGAAACGTGTACTCCTGAGGGCTGAGTGTGGCCTTTTAGAGCCAACACAATCCGGTTTCTGTTAAGAATGCCGGGCAGTGCCAGCTCTTTTCGGGTGCAGTTTTGTGGTGCTGTGAGAACATGAGGCCAGATGTTATCCAGACACCTGCTGGAGCAGAAGGTGGCTGCTAGATGCAACAAACTATATATCATAGGCATGTAAAAACACCTCAGATGAACCTCTCTCTAAAGTCTTTGTGTGCCTGTACTTAGTTATTTATCAAGACACGGTCACAATTAAAGACAACTGGAACAGTTGCAGCTGGCGACTGCATCAATATCAGCATACGTCTAATATTTAACCCTCTAACCACCACAATGATCTAGTAATAATGTGGCCTTTAGTAAGAAACAGGCTTCAGTTAGGCGAGAAAACAAGCAATGTTGTCTTCTTTTCCGGTGAGAGATCGAAAGTAGATATTGGATCCAGCCCAGTCTTTTTTTGGAGGGGGGGGATAAGGCTTTGATGTTTAGGGTTTTTGTTGTTTTCTTGTGGCAGGCACCATGTGTGAAAGTGAGACCATTTCTGTCCCCTGTGGTGCACTCCACTTTTGACCCTGGCGCTCACCTCACATCTCCCTTTTGTGCTCGGCGGGCGAGGAGTGGTGTGAGCTTGTGTCTTGTTAAAGGGTTAACGAGGTAGAACTTTGCAGCAGACGTCCTGCCTGAGATCGGTATGAAGGGAGATGGAGGCAGTTAGCAGCTGTTTTTGGTAGCAAGTTTTGTTTTTTCCCCCACTTTTTTATAGTTTCATCTCATCTTTAATGCTAATGCTGCGTTCACACCAAACGTGAAGAGAATTTTTGCCTCGTGTTACTCGCGGGATCATTTGTGTTTATTTGCGCCATTCGTGCTGGACGTGCCGGAGAGGAGGAGTGGCTTATCGCTATGGAAATTTCCGCCATTAACCATGGAAGAAATAACCGCTATTTCTGATTAGTACTTGGAAGTCCCAGATATCCCGGGAAACTAAACGCCATTTTGTCTGGGTTCATAACATGGTTCCGTGGATTTCATCGAGGTGTATCTAGCAAGCCACACGTCGACTGGTTTACTACAGCTGTATGAACCCAAAATAAACAATTTAGCTGTGATTTAATTGCAATAAACGGACAAAAAGGCGATGCACATACATTTATACAAATTTTTCGTCTGTATCAGGTATCGTAGAGCTCTGGGTGCCCACCTACGACTACAATATTATTATCCTCGATGGTTTCTGATTCAACAACGGCAGGACATCAGTGATGACAGGAGGAGAATCTTAACGCTGATAGGCTTTGGCGACACAGCATAACGCGAAATTAGCGTTCATTCACGTCTTTGCATTGACTTTGTATGTAATCTACTCGTGTGAAAGATTCGCATCGCCTTCGGTGTGAACACAACATAAGAGCATTTCACTTCCCATATAGATCATATGTCTGTCAAACAGTATGTGACGTCTTCTTCCCATTCTGTTGATGGAACTCGCTATTTTGCTCGTGCTAACCACCTGGTTCTTCTATTTATTTCCAACAAACAACACATGTAGAGCTCCGCACTTCTTGTGTGTCAAAGGATTAGAATCATCAAACAGCAAATGTGAAAGCTCAACAGATCAGTGAATATGAACAAGAGCCACAGGGACTCCCAAGGGTCCGGGATGAGTTGGAGAAAGTGTCAAATAATAAGAGCACTCTTCAAAAAGACCCCTTCCAAACTCATAGTGTGGTTACACCAAGTGGCGAAGAAGACTTTTCACGTGACACGATTACTAACACAGTCAATGCAAAGCTTTTCTGCGTTAAGGTTCTCCTCCTGTCGTCTCTGAACTCCAGACTTTGTTGATTCAGAAATGGAGGACAACATGCCATCTGTTGGCACCCAGAGCTCTACGACAGTACCTCATGTTTGTACAGAGACCAGAGGCAACTCTATGTATATAAATGTATGTGTGTGAACCATAGACTGTCTATGGTGTAAAGTCGCGTCTACGTAATGTCTAGTTGACCTCATTTTGAGTGTGTTGATGGAGCAGCTACAATGTCAGCGTAGCCTAGCGCTGATCGATCCAAACTCTTTTAAGAAAACAAACATTGAAAAAAAGTCGTCTTGTGAACAGACACGACAAAGCATAAATTGTGAACTTTAAAAAAATCTGCATCATTATTTCGACATCCTTTTTATCCGTCTATTGCAATTAAATCACATTAAAATCTGGTTATTTTCAGCCTGTACTATGGTAGTAAACCAGCCGACGCGTGGCTTAAAGATACAGTGAATACAGCTCGATGGAATTGACTGAGCATGTACGACGCAGCAATAGGGGTTATTTTGGCCGTGGTTGATGAAACGTTGCTGGTATCTACATTGGCGTTAAGCCTCCGGCGCGTCTAGATCAAATTTATACTCCACGATAGCATCTTGGAGCACAAGGTGAACAGCTGTAGAATCCGGACTGCTTGTGCAAATGGGAAATCACCTCCTGCTGGTCTTTATGATCCCACCCCGCAGCATCAGTGTTTCACCTCTTAATGATCCCTCCAGCTTTTTCTAATTACCCTTAAATCAATGATTTGGTTTCTTTTTCCAGCACTGTCAATCAGTGACAGGAAGTAATAAAACCCTGTTTTGTTTTTTTACACCAACATTTGATAGTCAGTTTACAATCTGTTTTTTAATGTGAAAACATGACTATCTATCGCCCATCTGGCTTTGCAGCTACAGTATGTTGCGCCTTCTGGCAAGTATGAAAAATCCGCATCCAGCTCTTCTGTTTCTCAGATGTGTGAGCTGGAAGTCGGGATGAGTTTAGTCAAGGTGATGACAAATGGGGAAAGGGGGAGGGAACTGGGGTTTGGGTGGGAGAGACAGAGCAATGCTACACGGGGTGCAAATATGCCAAGCATGCCCGCTAACTTCCACTGATCCTCATTCTCCTCCAGCACCGAGGGGAAACCCATGGCCGGGTCCCACTCAGCAGCATGTGTGTGTGTGTGTGTGTGTGTGTATGTGTGGGAGGTGTGGGCGTCTGTGTGTGAGTGAGCGAGTGAATTACTAGACTTGCAGCACGTTGAGCTACAGGTGTGAAAATTAGGTGTGAGGTTTATGTGTGATAAATTACCAACATGTGGGCTAATCGGAGCCACTCCACCTTTTTCCAACACCCACCTCTTTCTCTTTTCCCTTTTCTTCTCACTGTTGGGGGAAAACACATTTCTCCCACAGCTTTAGTGGATTTGAGTGAGTGTAAATATTGAAATACTCCAAAGGTCCAAACTTTTCCCTTTTTTGGGGGGCTCATTTCTTACTTTGCACTGCTTGGGCTTAGTTTGTATTTCATTTGGTTTCTGTCAAAGACTTTGGGGAGAAAATTAGGCAGTTTCTTGGAACTGAGCAGATTTATATGAGGCATAACGAAGATTCCTTACATCCACCTGTGTTGTCTTTTCTCTGTCCTCTAAAGTCAGGCACAGGATTTCTTGGGAGGAAAGGCTTTGAAATATTCAGTAATTTCGCAATAAAGTCAAATGTTACAGCTACATTTCCCAGATCATCATTGACACTGCCGCCGTACCTTGTTTACAAGTCCTACTTTTAATAATGTATCGGCTTTCCTGCTATAATATTTACTGAGGTCCTTTCATTTTAATGCCTGGTCAATGCAAATCCATCAGTTGTAAGTAGTTCTAAAACCTACTGTATTTTGCAAACTACTTCCCAGACAGTTGAGATAATAACTTCCAAATGTGGCATGCATCATCCCTGGCCTCTCACGACTAAAGACTAGTATTTGTGATACTCCTTATGATTTTGCAGCTAAAGGCCAATGTGTTTTTGGCAAAAAAAACTGACAAAGAGGCCACGATATATCAAGTCCAATCTTTAGAAATCACACAGATGTCATCATTTCGTCATCTTACTTCTTGAGACATAGTTATCAAGTTTCATATTGACAAAATACATCTAAGTGCTTAGTTTATCCATAGTTGCTGTGGGGCTTGAAATCCACCAATTTCCATCTGCAGCTGTATTTAAATGCTAAACTACAGATCTCAGATCATGTTGCATTCATGGAACAACACTTAGGCATGGTGCGAGTTGCTGAGAAACGGCGGAGATGAGTCGAAAAATGACTGGGGCGTTTCACAAGAATATCGTCCGTTTTCTTTGAAAGAATAAATAAAGACGGGCAAACGAGAGGGAGAGCTGGCAAGAAACGTAAACCACATGCTCGTCTTCCAGCGCCTGCCCAGAGAGAGAGATAAAGTCCATCCCCGTGAGTCATCCATGAACTCCCACAGCGCTTCCATTCCCGAGTGTCGTAAAGTCCTTTTTGCACCTGCACTGACCAACCGTGGCGTATGAAGCGAGTCACACCGTCGAGAGAATCAAAGGCAGATGCCGAGTGATGACCTGTGCCACTCAGCAGGAAGTGCCAGGTTTATTTTTTTTTCAAAAAGGAAGCAAATAAAACAAGATAAGAGAGACACGCTTTTGGTTTTAGTCTTTTAGCATGCGTAGAGGTTCAGGGACGATCCCACGACATGTGTGATGTTTCGTGCATTATACTGGGATGAAGTGTTGCAATCTACGTACTTTTTGTTGTCGTAACCACTTCATAGCTGGCGCGTTAATATATCAAGTCCACCACCAAAAATAAAGCCGACCTATAAATGCAGCATCACCAGTGGCTATTTTTAAAAAAGTGTTAAAAACTGTCTTTTACAATGGATTTTTCCTTCACTGGAAGAAACGTTTAAGCCGATTGGAGGTTTGCATTGTTACGGCGCATTGTTTAAGCTATGTTTCCTCGACTGCAACAGATATTCCGTTGTTTTTCGTGGCCCGACTGGACCGTAAAACATTTTATGGGACCGCGACTCACAGTGAAGAGGCGACGCAGTTACTTGACCGCCACATCAAGGTTATTCTCTCATGTTTTTCCCTCCTGTGTGACCATGGAGCTTTCCACGGCGGTCACATGTCTGCTATGGTCAAAGTGTGTCAAGTGTGCATCCAATGTGGCAGAAAGACTGCAGCACATACCGTGAGATTAGGTCAGCGAGGTCACTTTTTAGTTCTAATTTTCCTCAAACAAGAATTATGAGGTCTCTTTCACATCAGGGGATCCAGATGTGGGTTTTGACCCAGGACATGGGATTTAAGTCATAATCCATCATAAAGAAGTTAATAAGGAAGTGAACTAAGCGAGGGTCTTCGTGTAGAGCTGGAGAGAGTGCAGGGGTGAGAGCCAGGATGAGTTCAGCTGGACAGATGGGAGAAAGGTGCAGAGAGCGTTTCCAGATTGACTCAGAAACACTGTCAGTGTCTCAATCTGACTGGCTGCAGGTTCAGAAATGATAGCACAGAGAGTATCAATACACACTGCACAGGTTACATTCTGGATAGCTAATGTAGATTCATCAACTTGTTAGAATAAGATGGCAGAGAAATTGATTTCATGTGGGCTAAACTAAGACCGAATTGGTGGCAACTTTGACCCTACACCAGCAAAATCATCCACTTAAAGGACCTTTTGAGAGAAGAAATAACACTTTTTCCTCTTACACATTACCAGTTGAGTTTATAAGCAGTAAAACGCACCATTGCTCATTTCAATACATTTAAGGGTTCTGCTGTCACAGCCTTACTTGGTCTGGCATGAACAGTAGCTTATAATGGCTAATGGCAGCTAATGTCAGCAAGCTTTGGGTCTAACAAACAATATTGTGTCAGTTCTCTGACTCTGACTTTGGATACTGTTATAATAGTTTTGCATTTTAATAAGTGACGGCAGTCACATTTCAAAGATAGTAAGACATTTTGGAAAACATACTTATTCAATTTCTTGCTGAGAGTTAGATATAAAGATTTGATACCACTCTCACATCTGTATGGAAAACATGTAGCTGGAGCCCGCGCATTAGCTTATCATAGCATAAAGACTGGAAACGGGATACAGCTAGCGTACAAAAAAACGTTTCAAAAATGACAGCTCGCTGTTTTACCAGCAGGGACTCCAGGAAGTTACTGCTCTCGAAAAATGGTCTTGATCTTCTCATTGAATTCTAACGGAGCATGAAAGAAAATTTGCGTGTTTCCCAAAATGTCAAAGTAACAACGGGCGCTTTGTGTGATGGCGATGTGGTCACCCGACTCAGTCAAATGCAGTTTTCTCACCTGCATGTGTCTCAACCTGTTGAATCACACCAAAGTAAATTACCTTGAGCTTCTGTTTTATTGTGCAGTAAAAAGTGCAGCTTTAAATTGGCCCCCATTTTCCAGTTGCCTGTTTGAACCGCAGCTGCCTGTTTTACCCATTCGCTGTATAAACCGCCACCCTTTCAAGTGAGGGTTCAAATCCTTGCGCTGCCCGCCTCGCCCGGTGGATCTGTGTCACAGGATTACTCTGGCCGAGCTAATATGTCTGACAGCAAATGTGCTTGCTCAATCTCCTGCTGCAAAATCATTATAAGCAGCAAGACTGTCCTAAATTATAAACATGTGCTTACAGTACGATCTGTTAAAGTAAACTGGGGGGAAAAAAAACGTGGATCCTAAAAACCTGACTATTTCCAGCTGGAAAGGAGTTGGAGGCAAGTCCAACATATTTTCTGCTAAATTGGAACAGAAATGTGCCTTCAGTGCGCGGGCCCAATGTACCCCCCCCCCCCCACCCTCCCCTTGCCCCTTCTGTTTTTTCTCAAAACATTTTGAGCTAAGTGCAACTTCCAGTTCCATGACAAATAAAGTCACGGGCCTGAGAAGCGGGCGGTTTGATGTCATTTTTCCATGTACCAGTTTTTTAACGAGCTTGAACAATGTCGAGACGCTACAACGCCTGGCCTGAAGTCTGAGTGCGAGGGGCTGACACCGTCGGCTCTCCTGCCTTTTACTGCCACACAGTGTGAGCCTATGGTTAGACGGTTTGAACAGAGATCCAGAAAGCGCCTGTTCGCCTCTCGCCGTTTGTGGCTGCAGTGCCGCTCTGTCCCGTATCTGCCCTTTTCTCTCTCCCAAGCTTTCCCTTTTTGCCTCTAAAGTGGAGCAGCAGTAAGCTTACACCGCCATTTAGGAGGGAACAAGGGAGGTGGACAATAAACAATAATTGTCTCAGTGCCACGAGGAAAGCGTATAATTCTGTTGGTGGATGTGATGCTTTCCACATGAGAGCACAAATCTTCTTGACCTGCTGCAGCTATGCGACTCCAAAACTTGAGGTTTGCAAGCGCTGCCTCTCCACCATATGACATCTATAGTTAGTGTAGATGTAGCGGATAAACAGTTTTGTCGTGTTACTTGATGAACTTTCTCATATAGACTGTACTGTAAGTGCCTTTTCCAAACAATGGGCAGTGTGGCTGCTGGTTAGTTGCATTCAGGGGCAGTATTATTAGATTTACATACCAGGGGCCCTCGGAGAAATGGAGGAGAACTGTGAGAATAGAAACAGTTGTGTTTTAATATAAACTCTTGTCCCCCCTTTGCTGGGTTTGGAATTCAGTGCTGTGTTATGATATTCCCTGAAGTCTGCTGCATTTCCAGGTCAACTTCAAAACAGTTTTTTATCCAGTTTGTATCCTGTGCTATCATTTTCCCTTTAGGGTTGTGTTGAAATGATACGTGAAGAAGATAAACTGTGGTACAATCAGAACATCCGTCTCACAAGCCTCTGTTACTCTGTGCCCAATATCAAAAACTACTAATGGTGATACATTTTAGTTTATGTCTAATAACAGGTGACTAACTGCACTCTCTTTGGGTTTTTACAGGGGAAAGAAATCAATAATCCTTATGAAAGTAGTGGTAGCAGGTTAAAGAAATATCCTCTTTGCTCTTTGGAGCTGTTCAAAACCAGCCTGGGATTGAAGTGAGCAGCTAAAAGATCAGCAAGAGGCATGTAACCCTTTCTTAAAACATATATGGCAGACCACAAAAAAAATCTTACTTCTGAAAGTGATATTATTTAATCCCATTTTGTCCAAGGAAATAGTACTAAACTTGTGTTAAACAGTCCAATTTGTATTTTCCACTTCTGACACGATGGCTACATAGAGTATGTTTGTATTTTAATATATTTCTCACACTATAATGCATTTTCTTCACGTTATCATTGAACATAATAATAAAATTGTCAAATTTAAAGGGCTAAAAATGGTTCCAAAGTATCAGTTTGTAGCAGCGCCGGCTCTAAAATGTTTTTACCAAAGACAGCTTACAAGAGCCCACATCTGTGAAACCCAACGTAAGAATGTCTTCTTGTTCTCAATGTTAAGTTCGGGGCTCTAAAAGAAACACAAAAATTATGTGCAATTTGCCTTGTTAGGGTTTCGGGTTGCAGTGGGTCAATGTGAATGATTTCATGGGTAACGGTAGGTGAGTGGAAGGCAGGAAGTGAGCCGGCCGTGGGTGGAACCCCCTGTATATGCGGAGGTTTTTGGCAGCCTCGAGCGCAGTCTGTCACGCTTGCTTTGGACTCATAAAAACGTACCTGAGACAGAGTTTGGGTTTCTGCTGGATCTCACCGCGGCCCTAATTGCTCTTGAGCTGTTTCACCTCCCAGCAAGCCTATACAGCTGTAGAATGAAAGTGCTACGCCCCAAACATGCCGTCATTCTTCATGTTGACTGTTTCGCATGAATGAAGGACCAAAACTTCACCTGAACATGGTAGATGCTTATCAATGAATATCTGCACAGCCTTTTCACCATGTAATGGTGTAATGGTCTGAATTGTGATATGTCGGACGTTTTAGTTTCAAATTTGATGATGACCGAACATAAACAAAGATTGTTGGGGAAGTACACTTCGCTTCTTTGCCGAGAGTTTGATGGAAACTAGCAGCTGGTTAGCTTAGCTTAGAAATGGGGAAAGAGCTAGCTTGGTTCTGTTTAAGACAACAACATCTGCCTAGCGTCTCTAAAGTGAACTCAATAACACATTTGATATAATTTGTTTTCAGTTAAAACTTTTTGTACAAAGGCTTGCTGTTGCCAAGTGTTTCTAAATGTTTTGCTAACAGTCTGCTATAATGTTGAGGGGTCAAGTTAGCAAGCTACTGAGTTAGCTAAGGCCTTTTACTCCATTTCATTCCAGTGTCATTCCACCATAACACGAGTTGCGTATTGTCAAAATGTTTTAGCTTTACTTACAGAGCTTTAGTTCTAAAACGGACATTTGCTTCAAATGCTAACTGCACATAACGTTAGGCTTAATGAGTCAGGCATACAGGATGCAACAGTTTTTCCATTCTTCCTGCTGATGCATCACTTAGTTTTGGGTTCTTTAACCTGTCATAGTGCATCCCAGTAGATGCTGGGATGCCCATCCTAGCAGAGGAACATTACAGGCACCGTAACACAATACAAAGTCAATGGAAAGCAATTAATTGTTTTCCCCTCCAGTGTGGGCGGGACTAATACATGCTCTGTCTCTTTAAGAGTGGTATATATTGTCATCTGAGTCTTGGCAAGAAAGCGAATTAGCTTACCTTTCAAAATGCTTAAATCGTCTTTTAAAACATACACATTAGTTCAACTAATGGATGCAAATTAATACCGTGATCCCCTCCTGATTATAAATGCATTTTGTGTGTTACACAAAATCATCCTCAGTCTAACTGTCACAATATAATGTCGATGTATATATATCCTTCATGTGGTTCAGCTTTGTAGCGCCCCTCTGCCTTGTAGACATAACACATTGATGCACTTATTAAGTCTTTGTGTTATAAAGTTCGTGCAGAGGCTTCTCCAGTAATGTTCATTTGGACCTTGGCTTTTGTAAATACAATACTTGAGGCTTAGAGCGATCTTCAGTTAGATGTCAGAAGTGGGAACTGCGGATTTGTTTTGCTACACGTAGTATGTATTCTGTGGTTGAAACCGTAAACGGCATTGGGCCTGTCGTGCGCAGGGAGTGGCACAATGGCGTGCACGTTCCTCTTCTGTTTTAAAAAAAACAACACATGTATTTTCACAATGATCACTTTCTGTGCGGCTGGGTCGCTACGGGTTCGACGTGATTGACAGAGGAAACGCTAGACGAGCCGAGGCATTACATGATTTGTAGGGGAAAGAAGAAGCCATAGAAGGCAGTCGAGCATGTGTCAAAACACGGTTATCATTTGGATGGACCGGGCTTGAATGTATCTTCTCTTTGAGAGCAGGAGAAAGGCACGATGTGCAAAAACAAAAACCACATCCATAACTCAGAACACATCCCCCAGCACACGAAACATTACCAGTGCCAAATTAGGTTAAGCTGCAATGATCTATAGAGACTTTAGAACTAACACTTAACCCATTTCCCTTTGATTTTCTCTTCTTTTAGTGCCACTTAAAAGCATGGCAAACACTTTTCAGTTTTCATGCCAATGAAGCGCGCTGAGGTAAAGATTTTTACCCACAAGGCTCTTCCAAATACTTTTTTTTCAACAACTCTTGTCGTAAAAAGGGAGCCACTCTCATATTTCTTCTCATCTCAAAAATCAGATTCATATGAATGAGTGTTTTCTTTAAGAATGGCTGAAACTTGTGGCAGTCGACAGATTGATGTAAAGTGCGCTAGACATTATGCCGGTAGTGTAGGACGAGAGTTGGACGCCGCTGCTCCAGACACTGTGAATTGTGGCCTCCTTCCTGACATACCTGTGGCCTGAACTTCCAAACCTTTCCATAGACACACACACCATCTAATCTCCCAAGATCAGCACCAAAAGAGTTCCTCTGCACCGTATACAGCCTTTTCCTTTCGCCCTGCTTTTTTTTTTTTTTCCCCAGTCGTACGCTAATTCCAGGATGTGGGATCTGCTGCATTCAAACGCCGTGTGATCATGTTGTCCTCAATCAGCTCGCGTTGTGAGATTAGCAACCAGCAAAACAAATGTTTGACAACAAAGAGTGCGCATGATTTTTAAGTCGTGTCATGAAGAAACTTTTCAGCGGCTATAATTTCTCCGCTGACTGACTGGCCGGTGATCTAAGATGACCACATGCCTTGATTTAATTTTTCTATTATTGTTGGGATTGTATTGTTAGCGCTCTGTCAATACTTCTAGGCTCTTCACGGGCCGGAGAAATAAGCTTTCCAGCTTCACAGTCCTTTACTTTTGCCAAGTTGGCTTTCCCTTCCTGTCAGTGTTGTGTTCAAGTTTGGCGAGGGCAGTGGGAGTAAATGTGACCAAGTTAATGTGTGTGTCTGTTTCCTGTAAACACATCCATACTGTATATCCTACAGAAATATATCGTTAAGTATGACGTTCGGTCTAATGTTGCAGTCTAGTTTTCCTGAATGGGAGAATATTGGAAGAATGGTGTTACGTGAAACACTTTTATTACAGCTTTTTTTTAATCAAAAGTAACATTGATTGGTTTTAATGCTCGGTCAGTGCGGTGAACGGGCTTGGAGCGCTGCTGTGATCGATGGGGTGTCGCTGTAAACCTCATCCCTAAAGACCGTCAGAAACACATTCAGATTAGCGCTCAATCTTACTTCCATCCACCCCGACTTCAGGAGAATGAGTGTAGTTTGGCTCAGCAAAGTGTCCCTCTCCGAAGACCGTCTCCCGGCACACCAACAAAAGAAATGGAAAAAAAAGAAGATAAGTCTGACATTCGGCGACTGGTTTTCACATGATTACAAACTGATGCTTGCACTGGGCCCACTTAGTGCTCCCTTTCGTCTGTTCGTCTGGGCAAATCCGTTTTGGGGGGGGGGGGGGGCTAATATGCGCATCCATGGCCTGCTCTGCTCTGTCTCTCAGGGTTTGTCCAGTTTGCTGCACAGTGTTTTATGAAACATTGTGGTGGGTCGCTCGGATTGAGCGGTGCTGTTACCCGGTCCCTGCTGGTGATATTTAAGATTCGGCTTAGATCAACTGAAGTGTCTCTCTTTGGAGAAATTGTATTCGCCCAGGGACATTTTCCTGTAAACGGGACGCTAAGGAGTCTACGCCGAGAGTCACTTATTGTGGAATGGAACTGTCTTGTTACTGGCTCCTTTGTCTTCCGCAGGCAACCTGAGCCGAGGCCAGAGCCAATGCGGTTTTTGGGGGCTTTCATCGGCTGTCTCAACACAATCGTTCAGGAGGCCAACTCTGACCAGAATTAATGCAATATTCACATTCATAACCAATCAGCATTCGAGTGTCGAGAGGGGAGCCAGAGTTTGCATGAATGACAAATTGTTGAATTGGAAATTTTTTACTATGAATTAGAGTATATCCTGCTGATATATCTATGATGGTTGTTTTGGTTTTAGCCTTGTACTCGGCTTGTATTCTGCTGGTCAGCCCTCCCACAGTTGAGTCTGTTGCCTCCAGTTCACCCTGTCCTTGTCATCGGGTGAAGTCAGGGTCGACCACACATGTGGGATGATACTCCGGGCTAAAAGAACTCGGATTTTCTTTTCTAGTGCAGAATAAACAGCATTCTGAACCACCATGTTAGCATCTTCCAATGCGACTGTAGCACCAACTAACAGTAGCTCTGACCTAATATTTAAACATTGCTCCATTCTCGTAGGCCCCTAACTCTTAACTGTCACCGGGTTTATGTCACCATCATGCACCAGCTAGCAGGAAACTGCCGGGGAATAAAAAACCAAACATTAGAGCCTAGCAAAGCCTGCTTTGGAATTATGTATTTCAATTTAACTTTGATAAACATTCTCATCCTTTTTTTGGCGATCGGACGATGGTCATCTAACTGGTTGCTCATTGAAAGGTCACTGACAAGTCATTGTTTTGGTCATGAGCAGGGTAGCTTGTAAAATGGAGTTGTAGGGCAACGTGTCCCTTTTTTTGTCAAAGCCTCTGAACACAGGTGTTTTCAGTTCATTTGGCTGATTAGACCTCTTCTCAGGACTGTGTGGGCGTGTATGGACTAATTGAGCGGCATCTTCCTAAATCTCCTGTTAGCTCTGTTGCACGGGACATTATTGGTAGATGATGATGCGTGACCCAATGAATTCCCATCGAAGTACACCTGCGAGGCTGTTCAGAGGCTTTAATGCTCAGGCTAAAGGCTGGAGTATGCTTGAACTGAACAAGTATGTGTCTGAAACAACCACATTCGAAAGGGGGGAGGGGGGATCCTGCTGTCATAGAAAGGGGTGAGAGATGATAATGATTCAAATTCAGATAGTTGCATTCAGTTTTAAACAATCTTTCCTGAAATTGCACTTGTTTGTACTAAATCGATCCACGAAGCCAGCGAGCAGAAAAGGTACAAAAATTGTTAGACGAAGCCCCACTTCATCAGACATCAGAGACGTGCATGTGGGGGGAGGGGGTTTTAGTTACTGTTTGACTCTTCAACAAGCCCTTCGGTTACAGCATGCCGACACCTTTACGTGTTTACTTCCGTCATATTAATCACCTTTTGCTGTGTACTCTTCTGTGTTTGTACCAGCAGCTAGCTATGGAACGTACCCCATCTGTAAAGGCTGCTCGGTGTGCTCCCGGGACAACGGCTGTGTGAACTGCCAGCCCAAGCTCTTCCTGTTTTTGCGGCGGGAGAGGATGAGGCAGTACGGGGAGTGTCTTCACGACTGCCCGGCCGGATACTACGGCATGCGCAGCCCCGAACTCAACATGTGCTCCAGTGAGTACCCTCGACTTCAACCCACCCTGCTTTCCCCTTTCTCCTTCTCCCAGCACCCCATCATCCCCAGACACGAACACACACACACACACACACACACACACACACACTCACACCCTCAGCTTCCCCCTTTTCCCCCACAACACATGATTTATTGTCAATTATCCAGAGGAGACACACATACCTCACAATTTGAACGGCTCATCTGTTCACACAGGTGGATGTGAGCAGTGAAGCATCGTCTTAGCAGCGTCTCCCTCGGGAATTGAACGCGAACTCCGGCTAGGATGTTTCTCATGTCTCTTTAACAATCCCTCTACAGCCACAATGCCAAACATCCTACACGGTCACGAGGATGTTTGAAGGCTGGAAATCCAGATGCAAACGCGAGGTTAGGAAACGCTGAAGACTCGGCCAAACCTACTCTTTGTATCGTCACATTGAAAACAACATGTAAAAACCGGCCCTTTTGGCCATGTCATTCAATATCATCTGAACTATACAAAGATGATTATATATTCGCATTTGGGCATGAAACTCACTTCTTTTGGCTTGTGGATTGAGACTTTCACCAGACAGTGTAATTTCTTGGCAGCCAGAGTAGTTTTCTTTTTTTTACTTTGAACAGAAAGCCAGTCACAATTGAAGAGTCCAGATCCTCCACCGAGAACCACTTCATTGAAGTGTGATAAGAAAAAAAACAAAGCATTAAGAGCGGCAAAGCATTAATCCTTAGGATTAGTAGTGTATCCGCGAGGAAGGGAAACTTGGCTCACTTTTAATTATTGTTTCAGCTATAAAAACAATGGAAGATATTTTGCTAATAGTCTCATTGTTACACATGTTACTCTTGCGGCTTGCAGTAAAAGAAGTAAATGTTGTTTTTCACCACATATTTTTAGTTTAAAACACTGTATTGGTTTAATAAATTGAGACAGACCACGCCTTCGTTCTCACACATTCTAAATTATGTTTGACTATAAAAATAAAATAAAAAAATCCAAATAATAACAGCGACATGCTCTCATGATTCTCGTGAAAGAAATAGCTGTAAAATTCAATTAATGAAATGTCTCCCTCTCCTCCTCATGTAGCACCCCGATCTCATAACCTTATTTTAACATGGAATCTGCTTGAAGAGAGAGCCTTTGTAGCTTTACACGGAGCCCGAGGTGTTGGCTGAGTGTTTCATATGAAAAAACCCAGAAAGGAACTTGAACTCATTTGCTTCCCTGAGCCAAACTCCTGACAGACGCAAGCCCCAGAGAAGGGCGTCCGGACCTTTAGGCCCAATAACGCAGCAACCGCAGGAAGAAGTAAAAAAAACCCGCTATATTCTGCTCACCCAATCGCTGTCGACCAAGATGCAAGTACCTCCGCTGGCTTGTTAAAGCTGCACCAGCCAATTTTGTATGGTGGAAGCTTGGATGGTTGAGAAAATTGCGACTTCAGTACCCAGAAATCTGGCAGTTTGACTTCAGAGCGTGTTCACACTTAGCTGGGCAGGAACAGGTAGCACTGGAAGATGCATCTAACAAGGGTTCATATCCTCTTTGTTTGTTAAGTTGGCGTTAGCTAGCAGTTGTGAGGATGTGGTTTGCCGAAGAAATGCGCCAAAGTTGTCTTATTTACATGCTGAGGTAGTCAAATCAATTTTATCTGTATCGACAAATATTTAAAAAAACAAACACAAATTTGCCTCTGGGGGTTTTACAATCTGTACAGCATATGACATCTTCTGTCCTGTTCTACCCTCGCTCAGGATAAGGAAAAACAAACCCCTTTAAAAACCCTTTAACGTGGCAAAAAAAATCGAAATATCCTTTCAAATATTATGTTGGTCTATACACACTATTGCATATCTATTGTAAATCTGCACTTTATAACCAGTACCAGTCGTGTCACCCAATTTTCATGACTCAGAGAATTGGAAGAGAAAGACATCTTGTTCTCTTTTTTCTTTTATGTAAACCCTGCTAGCTTAACCGCTGTATCCCCATGCTATGTGCATTTTAAACTTAATTGATCCTGATGTGTGCGGCAAGTTAATCTGAATTCCTCTCTGTACAAACTGCTCATAGAGCAACATCTTGCATTGTCACGTAGCATCAGATCTCAGAGCGAGACCTACTTTGATGTGATCACTGCCTCAGTCATGACTCTCTAATCCAGTTCCCTATTTGACCCTCATTCTCAGCTGCGCTCCGCATGTTATTTTCACAAAAGCGTTCACGTGAGCGGATATTTTGTTGGGTTCGAAGCTAAGTGATGGGTCGGTAAATATTATTTCTTGAGTTGACGCAAGAGCTCAAAGGCACAGTGGACAAATGATGGTGAGGGGGGTTCTCGAGCTGCCGTGTGCTCCTGGTTTCCAAAAGAGAGCCCTGGAACGTGGCATTAGGTCTCTGTTAACATGATCTTTTCAAACACAGTCTCTGAAATCACTTGGGGAGCAGCTGCTTATTATTACACCAGTTTGTCTGTGTGATCTTATCTTGTTCAAGAATTTTTTTTTGTGTGGACTGCCTGGGTAAAAGAAAACAAGAGTGAGACAAGCAAAAAGGCTTGTACGCTGGCCGAGACCTCACTTTCAGTTTTTCCTGAAAGGCCTCCCGAGGCGTGTGACAGAGAGAGGCATGGGAGGAGAGAAGAGATAAATACACTTCTTACTCTGTGAGCTCGCAATATGACGCAGTGTGTGATGCAAGGAGAGGATAGTTTGACCGATAAAGGTCGGCGCAATACTGCTAGTTAGCACCTCCGCCAGAAGGATCATGCGATCTGTCGCGTGTGTCTGCGCTCAGTGAGTGAGTGAGTGAGTGTGCACCTCCATGTCTGTCCACGGCTAATCTCGCATTCTGCTGCAGCAAACTGCACAACATTTTTTTGGGTGGCCAGTTATGGCTGCAGGCTCAAGGACCTCTCGCGGTTGCAGGTGACTCACACTTTCTCATAACGTCTCGTTATTGGCTGTTTTACGCTGCCCATTGACTTCCTGCTGACTCCTCGCTCACTCCTGACCGGTAGGGGCCGCAAGTGATAACACAGCCGGGTGTATCACCGACCCCCCCAACCGTTACTCTGCGTCTATAGTGGGGGGGGGGGGGTTGTTTGGTTAACAGTTAATGCAATGGGCAGTTTGTTTGGCTAAAACATCATCAGCTGTGTGATGTATTCACCATCTACCGTTTTGCCAGTTGTTCAGCATGGGTTTGAGTAAAATGTCACAGTTCAGACTGTAATATAAGTCAACGTCCTGGTCATACCGTTATGACTTTGTGAGTTAAGGATTGTACCAGGTTTGCACCAGGTTTATCCGTGAGGGTAGACCATCTCCTTTGGGGAGGAGGAGCAGGCTCAGCGTGGCCATCTGGTCCTTTTTTTAAAAAGACCCACATTATCGGCCTCATCCTTCAGGAGATACACGGCCCCTGAATTGGGACACAGGTACGGTTATCACAGTCTCACATAGAAACAATTGATTGTAGACTTTGTACTTCACTTGTCCCTTAATGTCTTTGGTCTTCAAATTCAGAAAATACACCCGAACAGCAGTCTCTCAACATCTCCCAATGTTACAATATTCACATAAGGGGGAAACTGTAGAAAAAAGGGAAACTGTAGGCTGTACCTATTCAATCACAGAAAAGTATGTAATAGTGTACTTTATCATAATGAAGACGTACAAAAGACATTTGAAAAATATGAATACTTTCAGTTATGCAATTTGCAAAGAAAAATTTGTTCCTGGTTTTAGAAATTCAAGCTCCTGAAGTTTAGAGTTGTTAAAGAAGTAATTTATAGCTCTTACCATAACAGTACTAATTTCTCATGACTACTTGAGAAACTGTGCCTCACTTGATGAATTTAAAATTAAAGGCTGTCTGTTCTGGTGTCTCTTCCCCACATCAAAAATAACTCCATATTTTGAGCCAACAACAGTGGGAACTATACTTTCCGCAACATAACTGGAAGCCCATTTACAGCCACACTTCAGCTGAACTCCAAAGGGGCCCGATACACGGGAGCCACAATATTAACTCCTGAGATGTAGCCGGTTGGTTAGCAGTGGCCTTTTTTGTTTTATTATTATGTTGCATTGGGTCTCTGCTCTGCAAGAACTCCTTTCAGCAGCCAATGGACGGGCTGATATGAGCCATAAACCATGTGCAGTAACGCCAGCGTTATCCACAGGGGTTCTTATCAGCTGCCCAGAAGAGGCCCCACGCTAGTGTCTGTGGGTGTCAACCCGCCGCTCCGTGCCGAAGATTTGTAGCAACGTTCACACAGTGTGCCGCTTTATGTACAGCCAAATCTGTGTGAATGCGGCGCAGTTATGCTCTCGCCTCAGTCACATTTCATAATACCTCGGTTTTAACATTACATTCCCAAGCCAAAGCATATTCTGTCATTTTGTATCACAGGCGGGCTCTCTTGCTGAAAGAATTACGAGCTGAAAGGCGACTATCAGAGCTGTCTTTTAGAAGAGAGAAAGCGTTGAGAGGGTCAGAATGGGAGCAAGGCTGCATTCAAAACTTCCTCCCTCGGGGCGTATTATGGACCCCCCACTGCTACACACACACACTAGCACTCACTCACACTCGAGACACCAACCGTATCCCACCGCAGCAGGCTTTATAACACTGCCAACCAACAACCAGTCTGATCAAGGCCTGGGATTGACAATATCCTAGAAACGTGGTTCAAATATCACAACTCAGTCAGTGCCAGTCTAATGTGCCACTGGAGACTCCTCTGTCAGAGGTAATTGTTTTGGACGGCCTATTGTATTTTTTACTGCAGATCCAATTGTCTTTCTGCTTTGTCACATCAGTTTAGTGCGGGAAGTAGAAGTCGACTTTTCCAAGATCGTTTCAGTTTTCATGTACACCATCGAATTGATTGGATTGAAGGTGGACGAGAGCCGTGCATCATGGGTCCCGGCCAAATTGGTACCAAGGCGCTATAAAAGGAACCAAAATGGGTTTTGCAACCTTTAACGCTGCCGGCGCTGGCAGCCTCTCCGTGTCTCTCGTTCAGCTCCTCCCTTTCTCGCTCTAACTCTGAGCTTGTGGGTATTTCCATTGCACAGACTAACCAACAAAAAGACCAGTTTCTTTTGGCCTGTGCGCCTCACCAAGAGACGTTCAATCATCACAGCTTTGCTAACTTTCAGATTTGCCAGACAACACAATGGACCACCAAACCAAGAGTTCAATCGGGTTGTATTTAACAACTCTTGCGTTTTATACCAAGCAGCGTAAAGTGCGAGTGGACCGGCCGACTCCCTGTGCTTGACCACTGTCTGAAGCTCGAGCTGTCTGTGTGTACACTGGAGCTGGACGAGCAGATACAGGGGTCGGTCGTGGTGTATCACAGACTGTGTTCCTTGGAGTGAAGAAGCTTGAAGGACCGCTGACACATCTGTCATCGCCGTTCTCTCTCTCTGGGTGATGCTGATTGACATGAACACCACCTCTGCTTTACCTGGCTCTGTACGCTGGCGCTAGCGGAGGAGCACCCAGGTGGAAAAGAAAAACAGGACGGAGGGAATTTGGCGGGAAAAACATGGCAGGTCTGGCCTTCGCCGTGAACTCCTGCCATCCGCAGCTCCACGCGACATGGCTGGGTGGCAGCGAGCAAGCCAAAGCTTCCATCTCAGCCAAACCCGGGGCCTAGAGGGTGGGTCAGAGCTGTTCGACTCAGCTTGGAGGAGAGGGATGGAAAAATGGGGCTTGTTTTCCCCCTTTGCACTGCCAGGCCTTTTACGACATGGACGCTCCCGCTGTGCAGCATCGGTTCTGGTTAGCTCTCCGGAGGAGGCTGATGAGCAGTCTCACAACCCGCCCTCCGGCTCAGATAACGCTAAAATAAAATTAAAAAAACACGCGAGCGATTCGTCCTCACAAAACGATTTGGCGCCCTTTCTTTACACAGCGAACATCCGTGTAAATAAATAGAGTGATTTCACATGGTGCTGTCAGGCTGCCGAGGAACAGAAGTTGACTGAAGCCGACTTGAGGCTTCGCGTGTCCACGATAAAAATCGGTGGGTTCCCTATCCAGACCACAGCTGAGGGACATCTTTTGCCAAGCAAGCACCATTAGAGCACGAATGACGCTCTGTGACTCATCTCGCAGCTTTAAATGCACTTGACGTGCAAAACCACATATAATTCAAGTGTAAAGTCAAACAAACAACAAAAGAAAAAAGAAGGCGTGACAGCGATACGGGTAATGGTGGAACCGCCGCAGCGCTGACGACATCTCTGTAAATCGCTCGCCCTGTGCCACTTTACCCGCAGCTTTTTATGAAATTCCCCTCAGAGCTGAAACACAAGGCTTTTCCTCCTGCGTTTCGTGATGTAACTCAGGGGCCAGAACCAGGCCGGAAGATAATGATGATAATGCGTTTAAGTCCCAGGAACACCGGGGCCTTCAATGGGATCTGATGACCTCGTTATTTCTCATTAGTCTCCCCGAGGCACCTAGACGAAGATTTTAAAGGTGGTCCAGAGGTTAATCCTGCAGGGAGAATGAACCCGCCCCTCTGCATCGGTTTCTGGTGCTGCTGGACGAGCTGCCTCACTTGGCCCATTGGTCAGTGTGGGAGCTTCTCCAGTGTCCCAGATAGCCCACGCTGTCCCAGATAGCCTTTTGCCAGATAACCCGACAGAGGGATAAATATCTGTCACAGTGATCCCTTCCTACCCACCTCGCTCCCCGATGACCTCTGACCCTGCAGCTTCGCCTCCCTGCATTCTAACTCCCATGGAGCCGCATTGATGTGTCATCCACCTCATCCGTCTCACAGAGTGACATTATTACTTATCTTCTATTTAGAAAACAACGTTTCCGGGCGTTTGCGCCATTTCTGAAACCGACAGTCCTGTTTTAATCAAAAAAAGCCTTGTCAAGTGCTACTGCAAGAAAACAGTATTTCACACAGCTGTGTTGCTCCTATTTACTGTCAATAACTGAGGATTGCACAACAACTCCAGTGCTTGAGAGTACTGCCAGATGTTCTTCTTCCCCCTTTTTGTCTTTTTATTTTTTTGTTTTGTTTAGGAGCTAAAAGTCAGGTGATGACAGGCCTGGGAAGTGTGAAGGGTAAAACACAGAGTTATGCTTTCCAATTAGCCTGCTGATTTATTAGCCTGCTCCTTGTTTTGGGTTTAGCCTGAATCAAACCCGAGCCTCACTGATTCGGGTTCACCCAGAACAAAGTGGATGAGGGGCAGAGAGCTTAAAAACAAAGAAGACAAAAAGAAATACAGCAAAAGAACTTCATGCCTCTCTTAGACTCACACATTCCACACCCAAATCTCCCCAGCAATGCGTAACTCCTGAGATCCAAGACATATGTCGAGAGATAAAATGGAACAAAAGAAATGCAGAGAGCAGATATAGAATATCAGGTGATCGAATTAATAACACGATGTGAGAACACAGGTAATTACCAACGAGATTAGTGATATTAAAGTCAGTTTATCTACGTTTTTCAGAATCTGGAGTACCGCTTCAGGGCCGAGTTGGTCTCTATCTCAAGCCATATCTGATTGGTATGTGTGTGTGTTTGTGCTTATGTGTGTGTGTGTGTCCATGGTTTGTTTAGACTGGTCGGGAAAGCGTGAGACCAGAGTGAGTGGGCAGAGGCCATACTTTAGGGTTCAAAGTAAAGCGGGGAGGGACCCCCTCGTTTTGGAGGAATGTCGAGGAGGAGGCTGATGGTTAGCTGGAGATGGTGTAATTAAGGGGTGTGATTGTGAGAACCTTCCCTTCCCCGGGCCCTGCAAGGGTCACAGATAAAAGAGCAGCCCTCCTCCTCCGTCGCGCTCAGATGTGGAAAATCACGCACGCGCTAACGCGTGTCTCGCCCCCCCCCGGCGCGAGACACAATCAGAGGGGCAGATTACCTGGGGAGCAACCTTGCGAGCGGTGGGTGACGGTGGGTGACGGTGGCTGCGGGTCGTAGATCGTGGCTCCCCGACGTTGGAAGCCCATTGGGCAATGGGCCCATATAGGGGCCTCTGAGGAACGCCATAAATTAGCCAGCTCTGGGAGGCTCCTTCTAATCATGTGGGCCTGTGCGTCGCCCTGTTGGTGTGGTTGTAGTAATTTGGCCCTGCCTGACGTGCTATTTGCAGAGTCAGCGCTCGATGACACACTGCCGTGCCTTTCCTTTGCGAGCGCGACGCCGTGTGTCACGCGCGGCAGCAGGGCGTGGCGTGGGAGGATAAGTGTGCTGTCGTGTTTTTGCTGACTAAACGCATCAGCATTTGTTTGACGAGGCGGCGCAAAGTTGTGCTGTCCTTCTCCTCGCCCCCCCCCCCCCCCCCCCCCCCCCCCCCCCCCCGTCCTGACCCACCTTCCCCTTTTCACATCGTGGCCAGAACTTCCACACAGCTGGCCGGCATTGTGATCAGGAGCCATCATTCACCCTTTAATGAGAACAGGACTCCCCAGTAATCCTCAGTTATGCACACAGACTGGAGCAGTGTGGAGTGATAGTGTAGCATATTTGGGACACTATTCAGGGCCCTAATGGGATGTATTCTTCTTGTCGCAGCACGGCTATTAGTTGTTGGATGTTGGTGCAATTTGTTTAAAAGAGGTCAGCGTGACACAATTCCTCACTGTCTCACTGTTGTTTGCTGTTTCCACACTGTCGATTTCCTCACTCAAGAACAAGAGCAGGAAGATGAAAAATAAAATATCACCGACGGCTTTTCTTTTTTTTCGGGAGAGACAACATAATCCTTTCAAGAACCCCCTTCCCCAAACCCCTTAGCTTTCGATCAACTCCAGATGAGAGGGTTTGCTCGGACCCTGATGACTCTCCCCTTTTTTCTCTCCTCCTTCCTCCAGGGTGCAGGATAGAGAACTGCGAGTCCTGCTTCAGCAAAGACTTCTGCACCAAGTGCAAGTCAGGCTTTTACCTCCACAAAGGGCGCTGCTTTGATAAGTGCCCCGAGGGCTTTGCCCCGCTGGAGGACACCATGGAGTGTGGAGGTACGTGAAACAAACACAAATATGTACACACACAAAAAAAAAAAGTGTCAAGAGAGTAAACAAACTTCTTTCACACCTTACTTTACCTGTACACTGTATTCTATAACTTCTCAGTTGTCCTGCTTATTTTGGACCGAACTGGGACCACACACAAAGAGGTTTTAGCATCCCAGTAAAGCTTCGTGGCCTCCGTATTAAGGCTTGACCCGGGGGAGGACTTTGAGTCGCCTCCGAATTGCACTCGGCCGTGGTTTCACTGTTTCTGTGTGTCTCTGCAGAGGGCTGCGAGGTGGGCCAGTGGAGCGAATGGGGAGCCTGCACCAGGAGAAACAAAACCTGCGGCTACAAGTGGGGTCTCGAGACCCGGACGCGGCACATTGTAAAGAAACCACCCAAGGACACAATACCCTGTCCCACCATCGCCGAGTCCAGGATGTGCAAAATGGCCATGAGGCACTGCAGGAGAGGTAAGGACGTTACACAGCCATATGTCGATGTGTGTGAGAGAGATACCGTCCATTTCGGAGTTTACACTGCTCCGGTGGATATTAAAGAAAACAGCCCACGTATCCCACAGGAGAGCTCTTTCCCCCTCTCAGAGTTCCACCTGTTTCATGTAACCCTTGTACCTTCCACTCAGCTTTGTTTTTTCACCGTCTGTGTTTTTTTGTGAGGTGCACGGTAGTGTTTCCATGCGTGAAATATCAGTATTTTTCCATGGCGCCCTTGTTCAAGCCAGCTCCTTCTCTGAGGTATATCCCCCCCACCCCCCCCCACACACACACACACTCTCTCCCATCTCCCTTCCCCTCCTCAGTGGAATTCTTCAAAGTACGAACTGCAGGTTTCCTCAATGGCCGTCTCTGTTTCCTCCCGGCAGCTCGAGAGATATTTGCGGTGCACACAGCATGTATGTCAGGCCATTAAATGAGAAGTCAATTCTGGAATTTCTCTCGGTGTGAATACAGCAAAGGGAAATATTTTTTTTCAAAAAGTAAACCATTCCTCTCAGACGGTCCAAACACACCATTTGGGGCGATGGCTTCAGTTAGCAGTGCTTTTAAAATAAATGTCTTTCCCCTTAATGCACTTTTACTTCTCTCATAAACTTTGGACTAGGAAAGGCCAAGTGTAAATATTTAATTCACCAAATAAGGAAGCAATTACAGTGGCAGATATCACTCAGGCTTTCAAAAAAAGAGAAAGAAAGAAAAACATTGTTTAACAGAAAGAGGAAAATATTCTAACCTCGAGGATTTCTCTCCATTTTTGGCCTGGAGTGTGAGATGGGAGGATCATTAAGTGAAGTGGTGAACGTGTAAATAAACTTGAAATAAACGCTGATATTTTCTCATATTACAACACTGCCGTCGCAGTCGCTGCTCTCTGGGTTGGAAACTGTGATCCCATGGCACATTTAGTTCCTAAAGCCCCGTCCTGTTTGTCAGGGAAAATCTCCCCAAACCCCAACGAGCACCGCTTCACGACTTTGCCGTGCCTGCGTGACCTTTTCCGAGAAACTTTATGACCTTCTTTAATGAAAAATGTGGCATTGTTGCGCATGGTTACTGCCGTTAATTATCTCGAAAAGTCACTAATGGGAAGTTGTTGTGTGGTGTAAAGTGCATAGCAGAACCATTCTTCTTCAGTCCTTTATAAACCGACAGCCGACTCCTCATGTCCATCTTGCTTAAAGCTACTGTTCATGGCAAACCGCTCAGTGCAGTTCCTTATCCAGTGACTGACTTACGTCCCTGAGGAAGATCAGGCGGTGTGGTTAAAAGCCGTCCGTGAACGTGTCACTGTGTGTGCGTCTTAGGACTCCCCGGGCTCGTGAAGTGCCACTGTGGCCCGTTTAATAAAGGTAAATCTCAGACTTGGGCATGTGTTGTTAATTCCCCCACCGCTCAGCCGCCAGTGAAAAATCCCTACTTGGCAAAAGCCAGTGAAATGCAACACTCTTCAGTTCAAATAAATACAATGTAAAAATGCAAGCTGCCGAAGTCGGAGCGGGAGGAGATCCAGTGCCGTCGCATGGGAGCTTGACCGACTGACATTGTAAAATAATCACTTCCCGTTTGTGATAATAAAGCATAGTCCTGTGGGAGGAGAGGCCGCCCTCTGAAATGCAGGTGATCAGGATGTGGAGGTTCATGAAAAGGGCTGCAATATGGCTGAGGTCATCATGAAATACCTTGTTACGTGACCTTTTAAAAGGAATGCAATTTTCAAGCTATAGATCCCTAGAGCTTCTTGAAATAACAGGATTTGCAACACAGTGTGGTAAATTGAGTCTTTAAATAGAATTTAGAAAACTTGTAACCTCAGCGTATGGATTTTATACTCAGAAGGAAATATAAATGTAAGAAGTGCCTATACTGGTCACTTGGAACTTGAGACAGTCTAAAAATTGAACATTTTCATCAGCTCTTCTTGCCGGACACCAGACACCAATGTGTAGGATAAGCATGGGATTATGTAACTGCAGACCGTAAAGATGCTGTGGATTAAATGGAGACAGGAAATAAGAGGACGCAGCATGTAGGTATACACTATTTATGGCAATGATTATCTGATCACCCGGGCTTGCATTTCTGCATATCTACGTACACTGGACGTCATTGACAGATCCCTTTCTCCCAGTTTAGAAAAGTACGCGAATGATCTTCTTCTTCTCCCTCTGTGTCGGCAGAGACCTAATCCCTACATGTAAAACACACACACAAGCAGAGAAAGCAAAGCCCAGATAATGTCACGAGGCGAGGCGTTCACAGCAAACACGGCGAGTTGTGTAAACCGTGTCTGATGCGTTCCTTACAAGTTGCTGAACAGTGTAAACACCGTATATCATTCGCACTGCTGGGATTCATTTTCTGTTCTCGTTTGACATTTGGCAGAACAGCATTGTCCTGATAACACACTCTGTCCCCAAAATAGCGGGGGAAAGACTGCGCGGAGCACACGGACAGACACAATATGTGGTGCTGCACTGTCACAAGCGCTATTTCCAGCCAGCTGTCGAGCGGATTTTAAGCAAACTTTTGAAGTTTGGCAAATATAGAGTGGGAATTTGGTACGTTTCCTGCAGCTGCACTGCACGGATCTGCACCTGAAGCCATATAGACCCTTTTACAGCTGACGACATCAGAAATATGCCTACAGACATGACTTTTTGCCCCAGCTTTCCAGACGAGTTCGATTTAAACACTGATTTAAACTGTTAACAGCATCAAAATATACATTTTTTTTTGCGTGTTGAGTTGTCAGAATCAATATTGCAACAGCGGACTCAAGTTCAACTGATCGCAACCGTGTCAGAGCAACCGGTGTTTCAGTTTAACTAGAGACCGTGTTAACTGGTGACTTTCAGCCAAATGCGTCCGTTGTCGCTCGTTGTGTCTTATGTAAATTATTGGCGTAGATAATAAACACAGATGAGTCTGTATTGAAAATGGATAGAAGGCTTTTACAAGGACACCTACATGTTCAGCTGCCGTCACTACGAGCAGCCACGGGCACATTCGGCTGAGAGTCACCAGCTAACACGGTCACTTGTCAAACTGAAACACCACTAAAACTCAATGAACTCCAAACTCTTGGTATGAGGCTTTTTGTACATGAGCACGGATAATGTAGTTGAAAGCATCTCGTGACTTGTATGATCGTAATGTCTTGCTGCGGTGTAACGTTACACGCTAGGTTTCAGCACCCAATACGTACATATATCTGGCCATAAATACTGGGCCAGTTGCCGATGTATTCTGCCCACTCACTAATAACACACGTCTGGAAAGTCCAATTGTTTGGGTTGCATTTGCGATCTTTGGTGGATAATGCCCTTGCATAGCTTGACAAGCTATTGCACAATGCTGCACTTCCATTGCCAAACTGCGCATGCTTGTTGTTTTTCATTGTTTAAAATAGTTTGACCTCCTTGTTTCTTTTTGACAGTGAGATTAAACAACTGCAGCATTATTTATTTGGAGAAAAAAAAGGTGTTCCCGTTGCTATGAATCACATTTCTTCCGGAAACATAAAGTGATTAGGAAACCTGCCCAAGCAAGTTTTGATGAAAATCGTTGTCAAACCCAGCCAGCTGTTTAATTTTGGTTTTCACATAACACTTCATTGGAAGATGCGCGAGGCAATCTCCAGAGGAATAAAGAAGTCTTGTCTCGTGGCTGCTTGGCCGGCGCCGGGCGTTTTTGCATTGTACCCCTGAGACGGTAAAACGCTCTTCTATCCTCCGGATCCCCAGAGTGGTGCTCTGAACAGCCTATAAACAATAAAGAAACTTTATTAATAGCTGCTCAGGCACTATCACCATTGACAGACCCCCCCCCCCGTCTTGTGAGCTAATGGGGAAGAGGGTAGAGGAAAGGTGAGGAGAGGGATAACACAGCAGTGCTCGTTTGTGCCATGTTGATGCCGCTAAGCAACTCCCTGCAGCGATTTCCCAGCAACCCCTGTCACCAGATTCACTGGTTTACAAACAGTCGTGTGTGTGTGACAGGTTTGATCGTTTGCTCTACGCGCTGCCGCGCCATCAATCAATCCATCTGGTTAGTTTTCCTTTCCCGCTCTCTTGCCCACCCACTCTACTATAATCTTTAGCACAACAGCTGCTTCTGTCATGTCAGTGACATTAGATCTTGTGTAAACAACTTTAAAATGTAAAAGCTCTCCAAACACCCACTCTTAAGGTAATCCCTGGTTTGGGATTTAAGAGGGACTAAAGTCCAACACAAACGCACCACTGCAACTCGGGCTAATTTCCGACAGTTTTTACAAATCGGCTTTCAAATTCTCAGACGGCGCAAAAGTCTTTGTGGTGGCAGGCCGGAGTTACATTTGTGCAGCTCTGCTTGCTTGATTTGTAGGTGCAAGTAGATCCAATTTGAGGGGGATTCAATTTGTAGCCAAAGTGGACCCAAATCAAGAACAGAAGTTTTACAATATAAAGTTATGGAACAGTAAACATTTATAGCAAAACCAAATGTTGGATCTGATAACAGAAACATATTTAAGACCTGGTTTTTTCAGAACAATGCAGTTCAGTTTCCAGAAAAGGAGAGCAGAGAGAGGAAGAATAAGAAAATTGGAGCATATAATGATTATCTTTAGCCATTGGATCATTTACCTGTACTTGGAGAGCTAATGGCCTTCGTGGGAGTATTGATCTCCAGTGTGTGTAACCAGAGAAACCATTTCTGCTGTAGGGCTCAATCGAGGCCAAGCCCTCCATCCCATCAGTCATCTGAGTGCTCGGATCCAGCCACTACTAATACAGTCCGTCATAACTTCTGTGTGCAGGTTGTGTTTATACTGTAACTGTGATAACTGCCTCTTGTGTAGCCATGATGCCCTGTCGATTCCTTCCGCCATCAATTTGAAACTCTGGATAAACAAGTTTTCTTGCGCATGGACGGGGGTGTAGAGGAAGATAAACCCGCCTGGACTACCACGTCATCACTCCTCCGCAGTGTGACATCTGAAGGCCCGGCGGGGGTCTTTGTCTGTATTTAAAGCCGTGGACATGACATAGAGGCGGGCAGTTGTTTTAATTTACACCACAAGTACCTACAGTCTGGAACAGGCGACCAAAGTGAACCCAGATCCGCCCCGGGATCGACCAGACCCCAGGAGGATTTGGTTGACTGGTGGGATTTACGCCAGGTTCTGTCTGAAGCCAGTGTGGTTCTGCGGTGCATCCGCAGTGCTGTGGACCTCCTGGTCCTTACCGTCTGCGAACCATCTGCTCCAAAGCCTCTGCTCCTGTAAAACGATGCACAGAGCAACGGTGATTGCCTCAAATCCGCTGCGGAGGAAGCTCAACCGCCTTGTCTGTTGCGCACACTGCCCGAGACACCAAACAATTCCGGTTTCTGGCAGTCTTTGCCTACGAGCAGGCGGTTAACGCCCGTGCATGCGTGTGAGTTTTGGTGTTTATACTCGCTGTGCCAAGCGGTTTAAGCTCTGGCGAAAGATGCCATTCACTTCTGAGCATTTTAGTTACGCAGCCGGTGTGATCACATCTGCGTCTGGCCCGTGTTTGGCTTGGAAACCTGACATCCAAACACATTTCTGGATGTGTTTTTGTCAGACTGTTAGCCTTCTATCAGGCCAGATTTTTTTATTTTTTTTTCCCCCTGAAACAGATGCACGCTTTCAACTTGAGGCTAATTGATGGAGCGTGTTCTTCTCGTCTCAGCAGAAGAGCTCATGGTGCCGTTTGTCCAAGCCAAACACCGATCGAGCCCTGCTCGAGCCACCGCTCTGAAGTCTACCCAGAGCACTTGGGAACAGAGGTTTGCACTTCTTTTCCTCCATGTACTTATCTCATTATTCCAATGAATGGTCCCTGGGTGTGCACCATGGGAAGTCAGGACTGTTGGAAGGGAGAGCTGGTGCACAGATGACAAGTCCGGCTCTCATCTCTGCCACAGCGGAATGAGGGCTGGTGATTAACGGCGATCTCTGGCCCGGGTAATATCACGGACAATCCGGATCAGTTCTTCCCGCCAGCGGGAGAGGATCGAGGAGCGTTTTCCCAGGACAGAAGGAGAGCACTAATTGGCAGCCGACCTGTCACAGTGATTATGTGTGCCTCGCACCGCAGCCTGTTGTGACTGGGGGAGCCACAGCTTAATCTTCATTTAATAAGGCCGCTCCATAGGGGCTGACACAGTAGCTGGTGAGAAGGCCCTCAGAAGTGCCCTGTCTCCTTTGGACGGCTTGGACGGCCTCTGGACACAGGGCCTGGGTTTGCATCTGACTGGTATTAGCTCGCACCGTTCATTAATTTAATCGAATGCTGCAGAAATTAAGTTGGGAAGATGTAAAAAAAGATGTAAAAACCTCACTTGCATTGAGAAACATGATGATGAGTTCCTCACGCTCTACACACACACACACGACCGTGAAACAGTAAAGCTGAGATGACAGAGAGTCGTTTGGAAGCTTTGCACTGGGGTGTAGTGAATCAGCGTCCGGGTGAAGAGGAAAGACACATCAACCTGTCATTGACTTGGCCAGGTCTCCAGCGTCCCGATGCCAATGGCAGTTATGGTCACCGCCGCGGTCACAGTCGCAAATTAACACAAGTTCTGTTTCAGCTATAACATATTTATATGTCTCTGCCATAGATTATTCTTTTTTTCCCCTCCTTTGTCTCTGCGCTTACGTATTATATTTCCTCCGAAACAGATACAAAAATGACTATCCGCTCTCGTCTGGACTGCTTTATGCCGATGTCCTCGAAACCAAACTTTCTGGGTTTATTTTTCTGCCTCGCGTGCAGTTGAGCCGTGTTAAATCTTCTGTCGGAGGAGAAAGTCATTACCAGTAGTCTCCGAGACTTCTCTGCCCTGGGTCCTTATTGGGACGGGAGGGTTGGGGGGGGGGGGGGGTCCTCTGATTAACTTCCCACTAAGTGCCCCTGCTCTCTGACCAAAATAAATATGGCTGCTGTCATTTTGTCAGCAACTGTCTTCATAGAGCAATATTTGAAACACCCCGTGATCCTGCTGGCTTTTATATGGAGAATCCATCGTCATACCACAGGCATGAGCCATAAACATGTGGAGGCCTTTCAAAGAGCGGGGGGGGGGGGGGGGGGGGGTGGAAGAAGGGGAGTGAGGGTGGAAGAGGAGGGGTCAGCAGCGCTCGCTGGGGCTTCATACTCCACATTATTGTCATCTGGTCTTTTCCAAGCAGGAAGAAAGAGGAGGGGTGTTTCTTTCTTTTTTTCTTCACACTCTTTGGCCCAGTTGAGTTGTGGTTTTGCGGAACTGCCTTTTGTAGACTCGTGCACAAATATTAGATGCAGCAGTCCTCCTATTCGTTTGACTCGCTTGGTTGTGAAGTGTGCATCAGTAGTTACGCTACTCCAATGAACCCAAGGGGATGTAGATGTCTTTCCAGAGTACACTTTGATGTTGAGTAGATGCCCATTTGACGGCCAAAACATCTCCAGAAGTTGGTGTTTGTACTCACCCATGACTACGAGCTGCATGGTCGTACACAAACGCGACCTAAATGGTTCATTTCTAAGCTCGAAAACCGGCATGCGCATATTGTTCGGTGTGAATGTGTCAAAAGAGGAGGACCGCCGCGACGCTTGCGAGGCTTCCGCTGCCATTGTTCTGGCAGGAGGAAATGAGGCATATGGTTCCGACATCAACAGCCCCATCAAAAACAGACGTACACAAACAAACAAAGTGGCAGCAAACTGGAGGGGACGGGGAGGGGGAGGAGAAGGGGGAGATACTGTACAAGTGGAATGTTTTCATGTTCTCTCACCCTACAAACGGGAGCTATTTCCCCCCGCTGTGCAGTATATGGGCCGACAATGCCCGTGACACGGTCAGGGCCGTAAAGCGAGCCCTCGGTGAACGTTCCCTTGACGGGCTGTGTGTGAAGTTACACCCTGTGATTCTTTTACAGCAGATGAGACACGGTCTGTGTCTTTACAGGGATGGATGGCAACAGCTTGTGATGAGATCTTTGAAGTGGGGTTGGACTCATACACGGACCTCTTTTTTGGTCTTTTATGACTATTTCTGATGCCTGCCAGAGACGTCCACTTGTGTGACTCGACGGTGGTTTGTCCCCTGAGCCACAGTTGGCGATTATTTCCTCATTTTATATCAGAAGGCTGAGCAGAGAAATGGATACAGTGATGTCTTAAAGGATTTTACAGAGCAGCTTCAGGGGTGGCAATCTGTAAAACCTGCAATGAAACCTGCCTGCCCTGCTTTTAAAAATGTCATTAGTATGGATTCGCAGTGTGCTATGATGATCCAAATGTAGCTGTAGAGGCTCTTCCACTCTGACAGGCATAACATTCTGGGAAAACACGGAATTCTGTACTCTATTGGAATTGTTTGGAGTGGGGACATTAAACGATATCAGACGCACACAGGCATCTGTTTTCTGCTT
This sequence comes from Pholis gunnellus, assembly GCF_910591455.1. NCBI lineage: Eukaryota > Metazoa > Chordata > Actinopteri > Perciformes > Pholidae > Pholis > Pholis gunnellus. The sequence goes on from NC_136534.1 coordinate 7,460,746, forward strand.
CAGTCTAGTGTCTATGTCGTATGTCTGACCTTACATTGGAGCGGGCCCCTGTGTCGAGGTTTCTCACTTCATATTTAGATAACACAAGCCGGTCAGAGTGGGATGCATCCCTTTTCTGCCAGACCTCCAGTCTGACACTGCTGCCAGAACTCCCGTGGGCCACAAAACACTTTCGTCTCCACATGTCCACCCAACCGGGCCGATGAAGATGTACACACACACACGCGCATTTAGAGACACACGTCCACGCAGCCAGTGAGTGTGAGACACACGTAATAGACACCACCAAACAATAAAACAGACCTCACATGCAGAACAAGTCACCACATTATCGACTCTTTTTTCCCCCGTCCCTCTTTCCATCCTCTTTTCCTGTCTCGCACTCCGATGACACTCTCTCCCTCATGTATCGCATAACGCGGCGCGGGGCCGTCCGAGGATCTCTGTGCATGCAACAGAGGAGGACGTGTTTTGTGTGGCGCGCAACGTTTCAAGGCCAGCGCCTCGTGCAACAGAGTCCTCCCTCTCCAGTGGTCTGGCTGGCTGGAGGGAGGAAAAGAAGCGAGGCGAGGAGCCGAACGGGGGGAGCCTGAAAAACATCTGGCGCACAGTTGCACTGGCCTCAGCCACCAGAAGCCCCGCTCCTCTCCACCCTCCTTCCCCCTCGTGCTCCATCTCTGGCGGGATTCTTCACAGAGACATCCCAGCTTTTAATTACAGCTGCTGATTCAGAGAGAGAGGCTGTGGCTTCTGACCCACTCATGTCCGCGAGCGTGGACCCAGAGCGCGCAGACATGCAGACACAACAAAGCACCAAGTATAGACCTGCCAGCCTTTGGCTGTGTGTACGTCTTTTTGTGTGTGTGTGTGTGTGTGTGTGTGTGTGTGAGAATTAACTGTGACAAATACAGGGGGGGCGTGCAGACTAATAGCAGAGCCATTACAGTAGTAAGTAGAGGCCAGGGCCAACTTACTAAGGTAGCACAAAAAAGCAAAACACTAGGGTGATGTCACAGGTTAGAAATTTCAACTTAAAAGGACAGCTCACCCTAAAATTAAAGCTACGTGTTTTTCCTCTTACCTGTAGTGCTATTCATCGATATAGATTGGTTTTGTGTGAGCGTTGGAGATATCGGCCGTAGAGATGTCGGCCCCATCTCCACTATAATGGAAACACCCGGCTCCGTGGTGCTCAACCAGCTCAACAGTCTCTTTCCAGATCTCATGACCAGGAACTATTTTCTTTCAACCGTATTTCCTACATGAAATTACTCACAAAAAGTCTTTCTCAAAATAATTCAATTATCTTAACCGGCTCATGATATCTGGAAAGAGTCATTGCTGTTGAGTTTTTGAATGTGTTTTTTTTTTTTTTTTTTGCCGCTTTGACTACCACAAGCCTGTCTAGTTCAATTAAATTTGAGAGAAAGCAGACATGTCTACGGCTGATATCTCCAACACTCTGCAACTCACACCCAAACAATCTAGATTGATAAATAGAGCTACAGGTGAGAGGAAAAATATGCGTTTTTGATTCTGGCGTGAACTGTCCCTTAAATAGAGAAAAAGGGCTAGCACAAATTCGAGTTTTCTCACTGCATAATACACAAGCACCAACCACATGTCTGTCTGTAGTTATCTCGGTACGAGCAGCCCGCTAAGAGCAGGGTTTCAAACACACACTTTAATCTGCATTAAAGCATTTTCTCGCACCTGGCTGTAAACAGAGCATTGACATGTTATCACCTTATAATGTGGCTACCTCGTTATCAAACAGATGCCGATTAAAACATCTCGGGGACACGAAGCAACATTAGCATTCATTTGGAGGCTTGTTTTTGACCAGCTGGTAAATGCAAGTCACACATTTACACTCTTATGTGTTCAGCAGCTAGTCGTTTGGTGCTAGCAGGGAGCGTACAGTGGGTTCATTAGAACCTTTTAGCTGAAAATGAACTGCCCACCGCTGCTACTTTTAAACATGATGCTGATGAGAGAGACTGAACAGTAAAGTTGCAGATTATTTTATACGTGATACAATATGTTAACAAAGAGACTTTACAATAAAGTAAACATTACAAATGAATTAAATAACATTACAGTTTTTGTACATGGTCTTGTACAAAATAACAATGCGTCTGAATCGTAACAGCTGACCCCTTCCCAATTTGGGACACTCACCTTTGGTGAGTACTTTTCTCAATGTCTGTATTTTGAGTGATCTGCTATGTGGGAAATACCCGCGACATTGCCTTTTCAGTGAATGTAACACGATGGCTCCTCGAGGAAAACCTCAGGACATGATTGAGTGGTCTGTGTCATGAAACCCAACCCATTCCCAGGTACCGTATCGAATCCCTTCAAACATAAATGCTCCTTCCCGCTGGGTGGCAAGGTTCAGGACCGTGATCCCTTCGGGCCTTGAGACATTTCTTTCGGATTAGTGGGAGCTTAAGCATCCCTTTGATTTGATTCCCGTCTCCTGCCCCTGCTGCATCTCTGACAGATGCCGCTGCCTTCTGGAGTACACGACTCTCTCATCGTCGAGGTGAGACCCTGAAATGACCGTTGAAATTACGCTGTAATCATACACAGCTAAAAACAACAAGAAAATGTCTGCCATATGCCTCAAAGCCCCCTGTTTGTGTTTTAGTGAGTTGAAGGGGGCTTACTGACGAGAGTGGGAGAGCGGTGCCTGGAATCGAGGCGCTGAGCGGCGGTGACTCTTATTGCCCGTGTCTGTGATCAGATCTGTCAGAGCCACTCAGCTGTCCGTCTGCCTGGTGTTTGACAAAGTGTTTGATGCAGCACAGGCCTTAGAGAGGATCAAGCCCTTCCTGAATTGGCTTTACCTCTCTCTCGCCCTCTCTCTCTCTCTCGCCCTCTCTCTCCCCCCGTGCAACAGGAGCTCCGCGAACACATCAAACACACCCCCCCCCCTCCCCCTCTTCTTCCGCTGTGAACTAACAAACTATTTTTATCAAAAAATATGTGCAGCCTGTCGGATCATCAGAGGAGACAGAAACAAGGGGCGACTTTCGAGAGTTAGTCGAACAATCAAAGAAAACAAAAAGCGCCGGCCAGACTTGATTCCCTCATCACTGGCCATTGCACGGGGATTGCGGCATGATCCTGATGGCCCCCGTCTCTGTTTTACTGTCTAAGCCCGTCTGACTTAGCTTGGCTCCCCGCTTGTTAGGGTCTGGTCCTGCTTTGGGACAGTTGTGCTCCGTATCCAAACATGTGAGGGATTTCCTCCTGGGGTTTCCCGGTAGAGAGGAGGGCGGATAAAGGGACTTGTGCAGAAATGAGATATAAAGAGGGAATCATGCCGGACAATTTCCTCCTATATCCTCCCCATGTTCCCTCACAGACGCACAGAGATCGGGAGGTTGCAGACCAGGTGGCGTTAGACAACGAGGAGCACGAACACGCGTTGTTGTTGTCGTGCACGGTGGAGACGGCGACTGTGTGGATCACCATTGCTCACCTTGTTCTTCTCAATACAGCTTTCCACTTACGAGGTTTTAGCAGATTTACCATCAAAATATCTTTAAACTGGCTAATTGAGCTAATGTCAGCTTAACTATGTAGCTGGTCGTGATCAGAGATTTTTTCGTTTTTTTAAAGTAATCTGGAACCCCACAAACTGATAAAGATATGCTTCTCGGCCTTGGCCTAATGCTCAGTTAGTAGGTAATAAGCCAGTAAGCTGGTCATGCTATTGGTTGCAGCTTACATTAGAGCAGGCAAACACACTGTTTATTAATCCATTCTTAACATTTTCCTATTTCTTGCATGTGTTTCTGGTTTTGGAAAGGCCAAAAAGAAGACGCCACTCTCCAAACTCTTTTGAATGCTCTTAAATGCTCGCACACACAGAGAAAGGTTGATAGGCTTGCCATGCCTAGTTTGAATTCCTAACCTACGATTGGACCATTGCTGTTGACATGTACTACCTGTCAGTAATTTACAGTGTTTACAAGTTGTTTGGTGAAACCCTCATCCACCTTATAGCCCCATAGGGGTGCAGAAAGCCCCCCTGCTATTTTGACCCCGATTTCTTGCGTGCCCCCCCTCCTGGCTCTGTTAACAACCACTTTATTCCTCTCCATAAAGTGGGGTGGGGTGCTATAATGCAGAAGAATTGCTCGTGAAGACCCAGTGGCTCATGAGAGGGGGCTGAGCCAGGTAAATCCCCAAGCCAGGGCCCTCGGTTGGTGTTTGAGCCCCCTCCACCGCCACCGCCACCCGAGGGCCAGACTTACATTATACTCAATGGCTCCCTGGAAATGCAGATTTACCTCCTCAGATAAATAATCAGTGTTCCAAATATTTGTTTAATAGCGGTGAGAAGAGGTCACCTCCCTTGCAGGATGTGCTTTCCCTGATCCATTGTCAGTATGAGGGTGCTTTTAAAAGTGCACAGTTAATCCTGGCGGTGTGCTGGTTTACACAGAGAAGAAGATTTGTTGAGGACCTCCGGAGTGAGTGCTATTAGTCAAAGGATGCCAAGCCTGATTTGCTGTCAAACGGAAAAGGTAGAGTGTGTAAAAGTACACTAAACTGATCTGCCAAGTCCAGCTTTTATTAGCTTTTACTTTTAATGGCACTGCAAAGATAATGAACCGCATTAAGCTGCGATAGTGCATCAGTGTAAAGACATGGAGATGTAGATGACAGTTATATATCGGAGTAGCTTGAGAGCAGCTTGTTATCGAAGCTTGAATAGAGCAAATAAATCCACACGGGGTCTTGTGTCTGTTGAAAATGATTTAATCTCATCAGCCCGATGCAATACACTTATCGGAAACTGAGATGAATGACTCTCATAACTCTGTGAGACACTTCCTGCTTGATATCAAAGCATGTGGGAATTATCAAAGCCTTACGCATGAGGCCTCATATTAATATAGAGGACATGGAAATCAAAGTGGCCCTTTTTCTAGCGTTGAGTAAAGACAAACAGAGTCCACATCTGTGGTAGCTTCCCTGCTAGAATGATGAATTTGCTACTGTGTGTCCCAGCAGGCCTCCTGATCTTTGGATCCGCGGCCACATTTTAAAACTGCTCCCCTCGTACGCTGCAGCTATCTTCAGCCCGCCCCGCCCCCGTGCACACAACAAATACACAAAACAAACGGACCCACACCAGCAGCGGGCCCTCAACATCAGCGCGCGGGGCCTCCCTTTGATGAGTGCTGAGCTTTATATTTTTTTCTCATCCGAAATGAAACACAACATTAAGCCATTCATTAAAGTCAACTAAAGCTAATTATCCCTCATTTACCCAAGTGCCCGCGGGGCAGGAGAGCCCCATATACTTAGCCCCAGATGTGTCGATGAGTCAGTTGGGGGAGATAGCAGACCGCAGAGGGGGCCGCTCGCTTCTCTCTCCCGAGTCCTGAGGTTTCAAGGGCGCATCAGACTTGGCGGGCCGGTCGTGATGCCGGTTCGCCGCCTGGCTGCTGACGTTACCCTCATGACACCATCGGCTGTGTGAAGCCACTGCGATACAACAAGGTTCCATTTAGTGGAAAAGAAAGTCGATAATGATCAGTTATGCGTCTGCATAATGAGGAGAGAGCATGAAACCTCACTAGCTGGCACATTTGGGGTTTTGCAGTGGCTGAGTGAAGTCAACGGCAGGCTTCCATTCGAATGACCTCTCACTGCTGGAGGTGGCGACAGTGCGCGTGCAGATTTCTGCTTTTAAACTGCTAAGTCGTCACATTTTGGCAGCTTCAAGCGGAAGTGGAAAAACCATAACAGTTGGCAGGATGTCAGAGCCCAGAAACCATATAACGTCATGTGATTGAACTCTTCAGACCTATTTTCTTCTTCTGTGTCTGGTGCCCCCACCAGACATTTAGAAATAATGGCTGAACCGCTTTTACCGCCGGGATGAGGAAATCTTGCTCTTGTCGCTGAGACCGGTTGTTGCAGTTTAGGGGAGACAACCTTTGTATTTTCATGTGAAGTTTAAATGAAACACTTTATGTGTGGAGGATATGAAGCTGTTATTAAAAAAAAATCTATTTTGGCAAAAGCGGTACAACAACGATGCCCATTTTTCAATTAAGGCTGAAAAGCCAGATGTATATACCCATATGAATTGTGGAAGGACCGATCCAACGTTTTTTAGTCCCGATACCGATACCTGGGCTTTGAAATATCGGCAGTTACCGAGTACAGATCTGATAGCGGTGTTTTTGGAATAATCTGTGTACATTACTGTGAGGAAGTGACTGGGATCATCCTTTTATGTGTAATTTAATAATAAAATAAATGCATACGGACTACAAATGCATAACACCACAGAAGAAGGTAATTTAGGCTATTTATCTGGTTTGTCTAGGTTAGCAGTAGGGCTAACCACCTCGGGAATAATGCATACACACTACCAAATTAGCATTCTGCCAAAATTGCGTGAATGCAGCAATTGCCCACATTGGGGTTAGCCCTGGTTTTGTTTAGAGTTGGAGGGTGTGTGAGCCCTGCAGCCTCACTGAGTGGACGGGAGCTAAACTAGCTGTTGATAGTCAGTAAATACCTCAGAAGATGTGATGCATAGTTGAGAAGGCTTTGGAGTTGTTAACCGGCACTTCAATGAGTAACGACTAATTGATTGGCATTTTTCAATTTACCTGTTAAACACTGTTTGCCACACAGATGTTTAAAGAGATTCCTCGAGTGCAACGCTGTATATCGACTTCAGGAGTCGGTATTTAAGGATTACAGTGCCGTGTTGACATGACAGCATCGGAGTGGGCCTTAGAAACCTGAGAAATCCTGCCTCCAAGTTTCCGACTTGGAATCCTGACCTGAAGGGATTATGCCGTTTAATTTTTCCAAGTACACTAGGAATAAGTCATTCCCAACTTTCCGACATTTCTGAAACAGTGCACTAGTGTTTAAGTGAAGGTGTAGTGGACGAAATAGCTCTGGAAAGTCAGTTACTAACTTTTGGAGCTTTTTTTGGAAGTTGGCCTAATTGTTTCGACTTGATATACCTTTTGAAGGCCGGAGCCAGAGGCGGTAGCCCAAACGGCACAAGGGAACGGTTCCCGTTATTGTGAAATGCAACAGAGCACGACTTTGAACTCTGAGGAGATCTTTAGTGTGTGCGGGGTCATCATCTGCACTGTGGCCCTCCTCACAGCTTCTCGCTGGTGTGATCGACCTTCTCCAGAGGGGGAAAAAAAACACACGCTGTCCGCACTGACCATCAGGCGTATTAATCACCGTGTCAGTCATGCGTGCTTTGCCGGGACTTCTCCGCTCGGAGACGTTAATCTCCGAGTCGGGTTTTCGCTTTAACTTACTGTCAGTGAAACGAAGCATCAAAGAGCCGAGCGGTGAGCTAACCTGCTTTTTTAATCTCCGCGCGGATCCTCCGCGGGGCCAAAGATGAGAAAATAATGACCGACCTAATCCCAACATTAGCTTTTTAAATCGGAATGCGTATGTTTTAAATCATTCTCGCCTCGCAGCGCGGTGATAGTAAGCAGAGCTTTTTTTTTTGGGGGGGGGGGGGCGGGGGGGGGACGAAAGAGTGAATGAAAGAGTGTGATCCAGAGTAACCTTGTTAGGGCTAAGTGACGCTGTGCAGAGAGCCTCTTGTCAGCCGGTTGGCAAGATGAGCTTCTTGTAAATGATTGTCCTCTGTCAAAAGGCTGATTTCTTTTTTCCTACATCTGACGTCTGTGTCTCTGCCGCAGTATTTCCCAGTAGTTTCCCTCGCAAATATCATCGCTTTTCTTTTTCTCTTTGTCTGTATTTGTTACACATTTCCTCCTTCTATTGTTTTTTGTTACACTCGTGCTTTATTTTCATTTGTTTCATGTTTTTCCTAATGTTCCAAACGTCAAAGCAGCCTCCTACGGCATCCTTTCCCTACTGGCGGACAACAGCTCCATTAAACGCTTTGGCCTGCCTCTGGCCTACTCCTTAATGAACTATTGGTCACTTGAGGTCATGTGTCCTGCCAACAAATCAACTGAAGTTCAGCAGCGGCATAGGGCAGTGTCATCGTCCGTAACCTTTTCCCAGACAGCAGGAGCTGTCGGTGTGTGTGAGTAAAGAGAGCGCTGGCTTGCCACAGATCCTTTCCCCTTCACAGCATTATAAATGTATGTGTGAGGAGGCCCTTAATGGCTGCTAATCCAATTTCTGCCACTGAAATCAAATCTCACTGGCGCCAGTAGTTCTCTCCTTCCCTCACAAATAATGGCCTCCGCTTTGGCTTGTTTATGAAAAAGACGAGCCGCCAAAAAAAATCCCGGCTTTACCTTCCCTAAGTCCACCCGAATCGTCTTCAAAATTGTTTGGATTTCTTTTTTTTCTTCTTTTTTTTTAACCGCTCCCCCCCCGCACCCTCATGTCCTACGAAAGTTATCAATTGACCGTCTGCGTCGAGTGGAGGGACAAGGGTAACGGGAGAGCAGGGGGAGAGTCTTCAGCAGTGTGGGATCCCATTTACCGTATGACTTAATGCCTTCTCGATGTCAGCCATCGATTTTTCTCAAACCGCAAGCGATGGAGATAAGATTAGGCCTTCGATTCCTGCACTGCCGCCGGAGCCGTGAGTGGATGAAATCACTTGGCCTGTGCCGACAGTCGCTGCATTGCTCTCTTTTTTTTAGCGGGTCATGGCCTCTGTGATTATGGTAACATAATGTAGCCTCGGGGTCGGCAAATAGAGGAAAAGTCTCTTTACTTAAGCGGAGAAATCCTGTGTAAAAGCCATATTTCAGAGACTACGACACTGTTGCATTATGCAGACTTTCCCTCATGTACACTTATGCATATTCTTCAGTTTAGTCCCCTTTTCCAAAATAAAGATATTAGCTTTGACACAGCTGAAGGGAGCTTTGGTTTTGGCTTCGTTCCCCCTGGATATGGATTTGACTGATTATCTTTCAGTGCATCAGTTGGACAAGTAGTCATATAGCCGTTCCACAAGGAGATATTATTCTGGATTGCGAGCCTAATAATATGATACGTCTAATAGCGCTTAACTCTTAGTTGGACCTTCACCATGCCGTTGTCTCGATTATTGCTGAGAGCTTCAAATAGCGATAGCAGGGACCCGGAGAGGAGAAAGGGGAGAAGAAGAAGAAGAATGATGAGGAGGAAAAAGGAAAAAGCGGTGAATCCCGGCCGGCTTTGGGAGGTTAGCGAGGAACGTCCGCCACAGTGCGTGCAAGAGGAGTTCTTTGCTCACTGGTTTGGCAGCCGTAAAGATTGGAAATGACGCTAAGTGTTTCTCAAGCTCAACGTAGGTGATATGGACGCTCGCAATCAGTCATAAAGGGCGCGCATGTCATTCACGAGAGCGCGCTCACGCACGCCCGCAGACGCATAAAAGAATTCCACAAAGGTCATTTTTGACAGCAGTAAACAGCCATCCCACCGCAGGCTCTGCTTCTGATTCAGAAACACAAAACATTTTGATTTGCTCTTGAGATTTCTGTTTGTTTGTTTGATTTAATTGTCAGTTCCAACTCAAACACAAATGTCAAGTTGGCAGGGGAAGATTGTATCAACGAGGGAAAACTAAACATTGGTGAAATCATGGCTTGCCGTGGTGATAGTAAATGCAGCCAGAGCGGAGAGAGAAGTCTAAAGGAGGATTACCATTCCCTGATAAAAGCCATGCTCCTTTGATTTGATCCTCACTGTGCCAGTTACGACGCAACACAACGACAGTAAATGATTTCAAACCTGCTGCGCCTTCCAAGACAAAATTATCTTTACATGCTCTAAGATTTATGAATTTGTTCTTGGTTTTGAAAGCAATTGAGATGACTTAATCATTTCTTTCCAGGCAAATTAAACTGTTTCCTCTGTGAACCCTGGTAATCAGCTTAAGTGATTACATCGACCGTAAATATGAGATGATGAAAGCTCAGTGTTCAGCGTGCGTATTGCCTGGAGGAAAGGCTAAATGGGAGTTCTTGGGTAGATATGATAGACCATCTCTCTAGTATCAGATGCCGGGGGAAGGGGCTTATGTGGGGATTGGTTGCCCTCTAGCTGTCGGCATGGAGATTGGGTTATGAAATATGATCTGAGATTGTTGTGTCGGTGAGTTCATGAAGTGTCATCAGTTAGTTTGGGGAGCTGAAGCCCGAAACACATTGATAATGATGGTACCAGTCTGACTGGAAGTATTCAGTAATATAGAGTGGATGGTATCAGCAAACTGGATTCAGTAAGCATGTCTACAGTATCCTTACAATATCCAGAATCTGGTGATTTATAAGGCTACAGTTTAAAAGTGGTGACTGGAAAGCATCAGGCATCAGCTGAAGGTATTTGGCTCCTGTTGTAAAGACCTCCAGAACTTGTATCCCTCGTGTAGCATGATAATTTGACTTAATAGATGTTATCAACTTGCTCCAACACAACATCATAGGAACAAGACAAAAACGCTTGGAAACAACTGCCCTAGAAAGACGGAGAGCAGTAACTATGGAAGCAGATACAAATATTGCAAATATATGCCCGTTTAGACTCATTATTTAATAGATTAATGTAGTAGATTAATGTATAATTGAATACATTTCAATATGTGATTAAAGGTAGCAGCTACTGCTAACGTTACGCTGGTTACCTTTAGCTAGCTAATCACGACACGATTTAGCCAGCACCTGATTTTGTGATGTAGAATAAGAAGAATTTGTTTCTGTCCTGCAGTTTTCTGTGTATATGTGTGTGTGTTGTGAGCGCTGGTATAGGGAGCGTAAAACTCTTTGGCTCACAGATCTCCTGCCCAGTCCTGAACTAGCCAGGAAAAGTACTTTATTTTGAGTAATCCTTCAAATATATATATATTTGTGTTTCAAGCTATTGCTGTAAATGCAGGCTTTGCCCTTTGCAGAGGGGGTTTAATGCCGCACCACGCACTTTATTGCCGTCAAATGTAATTCGTCTTGAGTTGATTGCACTGAAAGCCATGTTTATCAGGCCCTTAGCAACACTGTTTTGAATGAAAATTACCGTCTTTAAAGAGCAATTAGGAAAACGCACCTACAGGCCAAATGCCTTTCAGCTCCAGATTCACTTTAACAAACATTATTGTACCGTAAGTCGTGCAAAGAAATCTAAAGTGGCATCAGCTAAACAAGTGTACAAAGTCCTCTGGTAATATTTTTCAGTTGAAGGCCATGAGAGTTTGATAGAAGAGATGTTGTTTTCCAAGGGTGACTTTAACTTAGCGCTGTGTGCGAGAAACTTTATAGCCGTGGCTCAGATTGGCAACGTGACTCAAAATAACAAGATTAGATTAATTGCAGGAAATAGCTCTGACATGGTTTTGATGTTTGCATGCATCTGTATTATTCATTGGGAGACCCTATTAGCAGAGCAATATCTTGCTTTCTCATGCGCGTCGGCTTAAACGAGTGAATATTTTCAAATCTACCTCACGGTGTGTCTGTGAGAATGGGGAAATAGGTCTTTTGTAGGGGTGCTTAAAAGGCCACCGCAACGCCAGCACATATGAGACGGCAATTAGAGATAATGCCGCGTTTTACACGCCGTTACCTGTTTTTCGTGCGAGAAAAAAGACCCAGGATCAGGCAACCCAACGAGGGGGCTTTGTTTTTTCTGTAGCCTCCCCCCTCAGCGAACCATAGCGTGGCTAGTTTCTTTGTGTTCTAGATCAGCATCCAGATAGCGTCTCATCATCCAAGCCTTACTCCACTTTTCCCCCCATTAGTTTGACTTTTCCCTTAAATTCCCTCACACTCACTCCCCCTCGCACACATACATCTCGCACACACACCTCGTTATCTTATTTGTGGCCTTGGCAGCCAGATTGTTGCCTTGCGGTTCGGTAGCCGGAGTTTTCTCTGTCACAGAGAGCCGTGGGTGCCGAGCCTCCACCACACAAGCTTCCATGAGAGCAGGAAGTCAGCTCCCAGCATGCCTTGCGCGTCCAAGGGAAACCTGGGATGGATTAACCTTGGGCTGGGGGGACCTTTCCAACTTGGAAAGAGAGTTATGCAACTTCCCATACTTATCTCCCCTCTCTATTGCAGTGACAGGGAAAAGTGTTGGTCTGAACAGACATTTGTTTCAAACTGAGGTTGCGTCCTGAGGGTTGGAGCAAACCAAGACCTGATTGGTGATGTTCCCTCATATAAGGTTCACTTCTTTCTGTAATGCAGCCTTTTTTTTATTGGCAGTTGCAGAAGTGCAAGGGCTTTTTATAAATATTTAGGAGACATCAATCCTCAAAGTACACTTTGATTCTTTTTAAGCAACTTGTAGTTAAAATCATTTTTTTTCCCCCTCAAGTGGTTATCTTCCTATTCCATCACCTTTTTCAAATGTTCCCAACTTTCAGACATTGTAATCAAATCCAAGCCCCAATTTCGGAGTACTCCAGCCCAAAATAAGCAGGTTGAGTTCACATAGTCCATTCCACAGCAGTCCGTTTCAAGACTGCTTTTACGTACCGCCGTGTCACAGTCAAATCAATAGGCCATTAATCTGTTGCTTGCTTGAAACGCAATCTTTTGCACCCTGTCAATATATTGCATCATCACCAGCAGTGTTTTGTTGGCAAGACATATTCCGACCAGATGATCGGGTATAAATTTAACATTGAAAAACCGTCACTAGTACTACAGCCCTGCTCCTCGTGCACTTAAAGCAAATATGCTTCGTGCAGCATCGCACAGCTGCCAACACTCTTTATAGCGAGGCCAGGTCAATGAGGTTATGTGATGGAACTGTTTCTCTGTGTGGGACTGCATGGGTCTTTTCACAAACAAAACACCTGATAAATGCTGACATTTTGGGATTTATTTTTCTTTCCTTAAGGAGGCCTCAAAGCTTCACGTCGGTCTCCCTATAAGGACTTAGCTAACAGTAGTACACATGTATTTGTCAAAGGTGCAGAGAATTTATTGGAATACAGGCTTGGTGGATTACATTCAGGGCCGAGTGACCCACTTGGCCCAGAAACCAACCAATACTCATAAACTGCAATGTTACCGTGCCAAAGGTTTGATGCAGCAATTAGATCAAACACAAATTAAAACAAAAAACAAACAAATTACAATAGTACAGAGATTAAAACAGAATTTTGACACACGGTTCCTCTATAAAACATGGTCACCATGCGGCATTTACCGTTCCAGTTCTTTGCTGTGTTTCAAACTGATTTACAATTAATCAAGTTGCCACAAAGTAATTGCCACACAGACAACCTTTGGCCTTCAGGGCCCCTGAGGGTCTGGGGCCCCAGGGCAGTTGGCCACTTTTCTCTGCTGGTAATCCGGCCTTACTCGTCATGTAACATTTGCGCAAGAAGCGGATCACATGACACTGAGTGGAAGCACTTTGACACGAGGTTGTGCGAAACACCGGGTGGTCGTTACTGGGAGAATCTAACAGGCGTGGGTGATGCTGATTATAAAGAGATAACCATTTCTCTCTTTTTATTCCCAGGTGGCTCAGGGAAGCAACGATCCAAAGAACCAAAGAAGAAGAACAAGCAGAGGCTGCGGTTTCGGGCCCAGAACCAGCACAGCGACCACTTGGCCTCTGCGCGCTCCAGCCAGTGAGGACTGAAACCACGGACTTCCCATTGAACAAAGAAGCAACGCAAAGCTGCTAGCCGCTGCTGCTGCACCCACATTCTGACCGACGACTATCACGAACCCCACCGTCCCCCCCACTCATCCCCCGCCACACCCCCCCCCCACCCCACCCTGCCCACCAGGACACAACCATAACTCACAAGTCCGTCGCAACAAAAAACACACGTCTAACGTACGCTAATAGCATCGACACACTAAACACACGCTTCATGCCTCCCGCTGCTTCTCCCCCCTGCTGCAGTGACCAGCCAGGTGACTCTGTTCTCTCAGCCCCGCCCCTTGCCTTGCCTTGTGGACCTTTACAGTTGACATTACCGAACTCATTTCCTGTCATTAACAATGTCATTAACCGGGGTGATGGAAGACGGAGGGGCAACCAGAGACTGTGGAGGCGGGAGAGCCGGATAGAGGGAGGTGGATAGGAGAGGTAGGGAGGTAGTTGGCAAGCTACACAGCTTTCAGAAGGGGTGGGGGTGGGGGTGGGGGGGTTTGGGTCAGGGAGGACGACAAAAAGAACGAGGATGATGAGACAAAAGGTTGAAGCAAATGATGCTGATGGACAAGAAAATGGCATCTTGAACTGAGAGAAACTGTTTTTTTGTTCCTATATATTTATGTCAAAACTATCCTCATCTTCCCCTCTAGATGGAGACGGAGCGTTCCCATGTGTGGCCTTTATGTTATGTACATTTTTTGAGAGTAATATTAAAGAAATTACCATGCATAGTTGCAAAGTATTTTATTCTCAGCACACTGTTTACTGTTTACGTTCAGACCGCTTTATGCTCTAACTGTATAGTGTGGATAAAAAAAAAAAGAAGAAATTTAGTTGTTCGACTAGCATGGCAACAGGATCATGTGTACATAGTTTATCTAATTATGAAAGCTTATTACTGTATTTTCAGTATTGACTTGTTCACCGTTCTAAATGTTTTAGAGATAAAAAGGTTGTAATACCAAGCTACAGATTAAAATGATTAAAAACAAATAATAAACATAGCCGCCACATAGCTATTTCATTTATATGGTATATATTTGATTTATTTATTAATTCTATTTTGTACTTTTTTTGTTCAGTGAGAACTTTGGCCTCATGCTGTTACTCTTATATGCTGAAATATTCTTTGAGTTCCTTATAACAGTGCATATCTTTAACACGTGGAAAAAGTTTTTGTCTGATGTCACGCAAAGTGTTGTATTGCATTCATTTGACCTCATCTACTGATTTCAATGTTTTAAAGTAAGACGCAAAAAAGATAAAACTATGCTTTGACATATTCTAGGTTTAATGATTAGGATCCAGCAAATGTATGGTCATAGGACTGCATATGTGTACATTGTGTTTTATTAAAATACATTTCATGTGACTGTATATCACGAAGCCTTTCATTATTGTCTTTGGCTATATTACATGGGGCAAAACTCCGAAACTGCCGTTTCCTTGTCTCACTTCAGTGTACAATTATGTGATTTCCAAAACATTCGTGAAATCCATCATGTCGCGCTATATGACACAAATGCTACTTCCAGCCAAAGGATTGGATATGGTCGATTGGGCCTTAACAGCATGACGGTACTGTTAAGGGTTTGTAATTCACTATGACGCACCCTCATGAATGGTACAAAACCAGCGCATGTCGTTGGTGGCTCATTCATTCCCAACATCATACCGTAATGCCCTAACAACATGTATTTAACTGGGCCACTTGGCCTTCATCACGCACACACATTCGATCACCTCTTTAAGCGATGCGTGTCGCACTTATTCACTTTTGTGGTGCTCAAAACATCAAATAAACACATTTTTTAAAAAGTCTTCTCCAGGCTGAATCTGCCTGCCGCATGTGCAAGGAGAAAATGTTTTAATGCAAGTCACGGCTAATTAAGCCCGAGATCCACACTGTATAATCATTGTCCCAAAAGAGGAAGAAAAAAAAAGAGCTGAATCTGCCGGACAGCTTATGGATGCACAGTAGCAGATGAATCATCACGCTGTGTCACATATATATCATCCTGGGAGACACAGACCACAGTCTTCCTGCTCTGGTTAACCCCCTGAAATCACACATGATATTTCCATAGGGAGGCTGTCAGTGCTGAAATACCCCACTCTTTATATGCTCCATGTCTATAACACAGAGCAGTTTTAAGTGCTTGAACATCTTTCACAGGTGTTCAAAGTGGCATGGCATGTTTTACACAAGAGGCCATTCATTTTCACAGCTTAACACTTCCACTGAGTGACATTTGCACTAAGGAGTCCCGAAACTGACAAAATGCAGTAAAAGGTTAGCAAATAAAAAAAAAGAATCAAACAGACCGCATTGTAAATAAAGACTAATAAGCTATATAGCTAAAGTTAATTTCCGTCCAGTCAGTGCATGTTTTGCCATTCAAACACAAACTGCATATCGCAAAACATTGTGGTTTTAAAGAGACAAGAAATTAAATCTCACACATCTACAAAATGTCAAGGATTCAAAGACTTTCATTTTGGTACTCAATGCACAGTGCAGACATGCACTTCAAGATGAAGATATTGTTATGAAGCATGTTGCCTGACAGCCTGGTTTCACCAAATGGCTATGACTAACACACCGATTTCTTAAGTCATTTAGCTTTTTATCAATGCGCAATTTTTGCATGATTTTCCTAAGGATGAAAAATCCTTAATTAATCCCAAACCATGATATTCTCCTTTACCTAACAAGGTAGTTTTGTTGCCTAAACATAACCAAGTAGTTTTTGTTTGAATTCAGAATGTTAACCACGCGTGTCCGTATGTGAGGAGTTGGGAATGAGAACGGTGGAAAATGACACGCAAAGCACTTAAATTGCATGATGCGAAAAAGTCCTTAAAAAGTGCGTGCTATCTATACACCTTCCCATGAGATCAGGTTGTGTCTGCTGAGTAGCGTTAGTTAGGTCACATCTTTTACGTTAGCTTCCTTTTAGACTAGTTACTCCAACAATGTCTTTTTTGAGTATTTAAAAATTCTGTTATTTTACTTTCACTTAAGAATTTTTTATCACAACTATTGTACTTTGCTACATTTCAAGTTGCACCAGTTACAGAGTAAAAACAAAACTCACATGTAAAAGGTGTGATGCCCCTCCCACGGTCTTGGAGGCAGTCCTGGCCAACATCAGCAGGCAGGGTCAACGGAGGGTCGTCAGCTTGATTAAGCTCACCTGGGCCTTCCGGGCTATAAAAGCTGGTCCATGTGCTTATTGTCTCTCTGCCTTCCTACAGCTGACATCCACCCTGCGGCACCATCTTATGGTGCTGTGCCTGCAACACTGACACAACACACGTTCATGCACTTCTTCCCTCGTTGTCGTAGCTGATCTGCACACTCCATTGTTTCTGTTAACTGTAGTTTAATGAATTGTGTTGTTTTTAAGTACATCCTTGCTTGGACTCCCTTCTTGGAACGTTCCCTCAGCCAGTGTGTTATAGAAGAAAGGAGATAAATCAGCAGCTGCAGCAGAGACCAAGCCACAGGTGTGTCTGCATCCGCCGGAGCTCCAGAGGTAATACGTTATAAATATTTGCAACCATCGAGTTCACGACCCGGGGCCAATTCAAGCCCAATCAAATTAAGGATCACATATGGGGTTCAGTAATAATTAGCATTATTGTCTAATCTTTATAAGCGACTGATTTAATACACCACCAGGCAAAAATGCAAAGTGACACACCCACGATGTCTGTGACCTGTAAGTAGATGCACGTCGTGTCTGGCTAACACACAATGCTAAATGCTTGAAATGCTAAAATGCTCATGGCGGATTCTCTGGCGGTGTCTTCTGCGTTCACTGACTTCTCTTCAGTGAGGTATGTGAAGACTTTCTGCCGTTTAGACAGGTGAGTACAACGACACTCTGCTGAACTCTCCAGATGTGAATGTCAATAAATAACTTTGCTGTGTCAAAACCTTAGAAATATGCTTACAACTGTCCCTGCTCTCCTTTGCTGTATGTGTTAATGGCTGCAGCCACTGTGGAGTTTATGTTGTTTACGTGTCCTTGTTGTCTGCTTTGGAAATGTTTTATTCTAGGGCATAGACTGCAGAGTGCTCCTCTGTTGGTTTGGACATCAGGAGACTTACTGATGTTGTTCTACTTGCAGTACTTTTACTTGAGTATGTACATTCAAGTACTCTTTCAACCTACAGCAATATGCAGTGCAGTATGTGGATGACACACGCTGGACCCATCAATTCCCTGCACGGTCATGACCATCTCGTTTGTGCAAGGGGAAAATAGGGAATGTGGTGAGGAAAAGAAATTAGAAAAGTTACATGTGTCAGAAAAAAATAAATGAGCTACTTAAAAAATCAAAAGAAAAGTTAAATACTTTGTATTTTATTTAATCAACTGGTTTTTGGTAAAGGGGGAATAAAAAGCTTTTGGATTGTGTTCATTTAAATTCTTGACTCGTCTTCAAAGCTTTTATCACACCTTGTCAGTTTCGGGGCTCTTTATTGCCCTACATTTTTGTCATAAAATGAAATATTCTTTTTACATGTGAGGTCAAAAAGGCTCCTCGGGCCCACCGGTGAACGAAACAAAGCCAAAATGACATTTGCAGGGAAAGGAATACGGCGTAGATGTTGTGAGTTGTTTTTTGGAAGACATCTGCTGCTGGTTACGAGTTAATGAACGATTCACAGATGTCATCCCCTGGGCCAGACTATCACTGCTCCAGACTGAGGGATTAAACCTTAAGGCTTACGGAGAGGAACTGCACTGAAGTGGATTCATTAAGCACAAGACCACCAACTACAGCACACATTGCAGCATCTGCAATGGAAAAAATAAGAGAGGGATACAAAGAGAATCGCATCGCACATATCGAAGGAATGAGCCGCTTTATTCCACCTCACCTTTCCCCTCTGACATCAATCCACTCGTTTTTGTTTTTTTCCTACTGCTGTGAGAAACGGGACACTGATGGTATTCTCTGTGTTAGGAGGGCGAGCAGTCATCCACACATCAGAAGGAACGGTCCTCCCTGCGTAAACCACTTCTGTAAACTGTATGTGTGCACGTAGGCCTCTGCGTGTGCGTGTGTTTTACTGTTTGTGCTGAATGTGGTTAGGTGGCTGAGTCTGAAGCTCCCTTTTAATCTGACAGAGAGCATTTTCATTAGTTCTGTTGGGTCCTATTATTAAAGCCTGCTTCAAAGGCATGACAAGTGAAACCACTGACAGGAAATGACCCAGTGGGCTCTACACTGTATAGATCAGCGATCCCAATCCGTGCTATTATAGCAGGTTGATATGGCGTCTATTGAACACACTGCGTGTACCTCACAAGACAGTCGGAGTACGAGCGAGGTTCTCACGGACCTCTGCTCTACATTCGCATACTGTGGCCTGCGAGTGTGCAGTTGTGGCGCATGTGACACATTGCTTCCAACGCAGATGGCAGGAATGGAAGTTATGACATTGGTGGGGCAAATGAGATTGCCCGGGATAATAAATGTTGTAATAATTTGCAGTTTTTAATAACTATATAATGAGCCATCGCTTGCCCTTAAAGTTGAGGGAAATCCTGGAATCATTAATCATCATGTGGGTTAGCCATGGTGTTTGGCAGCGGCCAAAACGGCAACGAGCGGGAACAGAGTGGTGTCAGAGGACAAGCAGATCTTAATAGTTTGAACAAGTCTGCCATATGCAAGCCATCATGGTGTGTACGAGCCCGCTAAATGGTGGCATTAATGGGTGACTTTTATTACGAAACTCTCTCCTAATTGCAAAAATGCAATCCAAAGTCAACTCTCATTCGGAGTTGCTAGGAAACAAGTTAATCCCCAAAATAAATATGCTCTTCAATAAAAGCTAATTGTCTGTGACAGTTATTTGCTTTTCTTCCGAGACGTTTGAAACGGGAAACTGTAAAAAGATCCTGGGCCGTGCTGGAAGTACACGACGATCGCAGTCACTCAGCCCCTCCACATCGGTCTCACCTGCTGGACAGGAAGTGAAAATAACATTAACGTTCTCAATGCTCACCGTGCGCATTAATATCGTCGCGCCGTGCTTGATTTGACAAATGGGGGAATATTTATGAGTCACTTGCTGTGGTAGTTTCTGCGGTTCGGCCTTATAACAGCAGGTGCAGTTGGGGACACGGGATTTTTAATCACCATCCATTACATGGACAGGCCTTTCTATAACGACCCGGTGTGGTGTCTCCTATGGGTGCTGTAAGTATATATATTTTTTGGGGCTTATTTAACCCCACGTTCCTCTGAAATGCCTGACATTTTCTTTTACACTGAGATGCAAACGCAACACAAAGCCATTGTCCCCGTTCACCTAAAGGGGCAATATAGGCAGAGCAGCTCTGTCCTTCCTCTCAGGATGTGACATGCAAGGGATTTATGACCTGCACTGAATCATACAGCGTACCTTAAACACATTAAGACCGGGCAAATATTCCCTCTTACCGGTGCTCTGGGAGCCATGGGCACAACCGTTATATTGGGCTCAAGAGCCAGCTGGTGAGGACAAATCCACAAGGATTCCTATTTTCCCCCTTCTGACTCTCTGGCAGCCTCACGCCATTCATTCAATTTTTTTTATGTGCCTAGTAGCCGTGTTACTACCGGTTTCAAGGGAGAATTAAACGAAAACAGGTCTTATTAAAGTATATTAAGACCAGTTGAATAGGATATAATGTGCTCAGTATGGGCCCAGAAGGGTTGTATCGGAGCCACTGCTGACACTTGTGGCTTCTAGGAACGGGGCTGCAGTGGCACTGCGCTGGTTCCAGAGGGGCTACTCACTTGAGCAAAGTGTTGCATTGTGGGTAAGCAGATTTTAAGTGGGTATGAGCACAGCGGGGGGTAAAGGAGGGTCTCATTGTCCAGGAATGTTTATCTCAACCCCCTCCCCGCCTTCATTCAAGGCCGGATTATGCGGCGCCATGGTCCCGAAGCAACCTTTGCCTCCACTTGGAGGGTCTGCAGAGGAAATATTCATTCATACATATACGCACGTACAAACAGGCATTATCCGCCCTGTAAGAAGCCATAAAGGTTGATTGCTCCCTCAAGGCACAGCGAGTAGGTGGAAGTGGAGCCTGCTGCAGCAGGGTGTTGAACCTCGGTGTCACTCGCCGGGCTGGTCTCTCTCTGGAGCCCGTGATGCTCCCAGCGCAACACGGTCGTCATCATCATCATCATCATCATCATCATCATCATCATCATCATCATCATCATCATCCTCAGCACAACACATTTTATTGGGCAGTGTGCGGGTTGTAGAAACGTGTTTAATCAAGTCAGCTGAAGGGGAGGTCTTGACCTCATGTCAGTGGTTCCAAGCCTTGACATTGTGTGTGTGTGTGCGTGTGTGTGTGTGTGTGTGTGTGTGTGTGCGTGAATGGCTCCCAGGCTTTGCTGTGGAGTGTGACCTGCGGTGGAGCCTCTGGTTCGCACTCTGCTCTCTCTGGTTTCAGTGATTAACTGTAGAAAGTGTTGACTAATCTGTCGGTTGAGACCCTGAAACAATTGAGATATTACAGGCAGTACTGTACGTAATGTGGCGATCTGGATCAAATCAAGGGGAACATTAATAGAAAGCAATTCCAGGGTTCTATTCCACAGTGTCAAGATATTTATCTTAACAAGTACTATAAAAAGGCGCTGTTTGCTGGGGAGAAATGAATCCATAAAATGTTTTGTATTTTGCCATCCACAGAATAAAACTAAGATGTTTTGCAAGGAAATGAACTGCATTCTTTTTGTGCAGCAAATAAGGATTCCATCATTCGGTGGATTGACAATGAAATTGGGTTACAGACACTCATGTTCCCCTCAGGATGAATTGTAATAGTTCCTGACTATATGGACGTTGGACCTACAGAAAGAAGTCACCTTTAGCCCAATACTAATGTAGGTATTCGGTCATCAATTTGAAGATGTGTGTTCTTGAAGAAAACATTGTGAACGGAGAATCCGAAAACAGCAGAGTAAGTGAATTGAAATAAATGGAGGCCAGGTTTAAAAACAGCAAAACTATATCAAAACATCCATTTACAACCTCTCGCACAACTCCTGCAGTGTAATGCAAGTCTCGTTTAGTATGCCCAGCACCTCCCAAACACATGCATTTTCACCAAAATGGTCGTATTTAAAACGCTTCCTTCTCGTCTGGACTTGCATTTGTGTGTCTCAGCAGCGGTAACATCCTGTGAATTCTTCAGCTTACCACCCGAGCACTTTGTACACTTTAACTCGAGGATTTATAGAGCTAGTATACTGTAGTTCACCGATGAACAGGCCCCTAATTGCTGCCTGCCTGCCTTCATTGTGTTTTGTGTGTACGTGGGTATGAGTCAGATAAAATAAACCACATGGTGCGTGTGTGTGTGTGAGTGAGGAAGCTGAACGTTTACTATCTCCTTGTGTGGTTTGGCAGCAGCTCTGTTGGCACGGGGGCGTGCAACGGGCATCCGTCTGGGCGCGAGGCAGGCCTGGCACGCCGCTCAGCCCCCCGCAAGGCTGCATTGAGGGTGGGATCAGAGCAGGAGTCCGCCAGGCTCCAGACTCTGTGTGTGTGTGTGTGTGTGTGTGTGTGTGTGTGTGTGTGTGTGTGTGTGTGTGTGTGTATATGTGTGTGTGTGTGTGTGTGTGTGTGTGTGTGTGTGTGTGTGTGTGTGTGTTTGTTTGAGGAAATGTGTGTGCTTCGGCTTGTACGTTCACTTCTGTGTGTGTGTGGGGTGTGGGGGTAATTAAGTCGTAATCGCATCGGTTTTAATAGGTTCTCCATTGTTCTGCTTGTCACTTGCAATGCTCTGACCGCTCTGCACATGTTGCTTCTCCATTCACAACTCTATCCCCGAGTCCGTCTGTGTGTTCCCTAATCATTTCTGCGCCGACTTAACACAAGACCGTTTATTCGACCTTTGTGGTCGTTATAATTGCGATGTGCGATCCAGCCATGCCGAAAGTACCACAATAGCATGCGTACCACCGTGGCCCAGTGCCATACCTCCCCTCTCTGGTAACAAGCGAAGCTGAGCTGAGCTGGGCCTGGTTAGCACTTGGACAGCGGACCACCCTTTGGAAAATGAAGTCGCCTCTGGAAGTGTTTTGCTCGTCGGAGGCCAGTGGAGGATGTTACTTCCTTAACACGCCAGTGGTTGAGCCTGCATGGGGGCAGATATTAAGTGTTGGAGTATGTCTTCTATTGTCAGAGCGTAAAGGCTCTTACACTCACTTTTCCAGACCGTCGCAGTTATGTGTTATTGACTGGATGCAATTACAGCTCAAAGACAGAGGTAATGTGAAATAGAGGCACTGTGTCAGTTGCAACAGAAAGACATGTGCTCTGTCTATTTTCATTTTAACTGTAACTTCCCTAGAATAATAATAATAATGTGTTTCTTCCAGATGACATTAATCACATAACTAATACTGTTTTGAGAAGAAATCCGCCCACATGTTGCTATGGTTGTTGTTTAGTTTATTCTTGTGGTCCCAAGAGACCCCCGTCTGTAGTCCTTTCTATGTTGACTATGTCGGCAGGACGAGGGTTAGAGGAAAAACACACACCCTTTTACAAATGAATTAGCTCACATTAAACGACTTCATTTATTCGATCACGTCCATGTTTCCATCAATGTCTCTTCATGTGCAACTGGACTGTCATTGCTCATTGCCTCCTCCAGCTGCTGTACCTGTTATTGCGTTGCGAACATTGAGGGACGTCTCTTAGCAATCCTGACGAATCACTCACAGATGACAAGCAAATGAAATGAGTCGTGTTCCGACATCAGTGGCTGGGACAGCGGAGGCCTGCTAAGCACAAATAAAGGTGACTGCAACGCTGAACGTTTTCATGGTAGGAGGGTTGACTTCTTTAAGTTTTTTAATTCTTTCAAGGGTAGATCAGTTAGATTTGTGGAGATATTTGGTGACTTTTATCTGTCTGGTGGCTGAGTGTGTAAAACATGCTGGTATTTAAACTCACTGAAGCCTGTTGCTTCATCACTGGCCGAACTCACTTCCCTCCAGCAATGAGCTTGCATCACTCCTGCTGGGAATGGTTATAGGAAACTCCCGAGGAATGGGAATGCGATGCTCTCCAGTTTATATTTTCAATATTCTCAGGTTGTAAGATTAAAGTCTGGGTTGGGTCCCAGTGTCTGTCGCAATATGAAATCAACCATGAACCATTATTTTCTACTTGAAGAACACAGTTCTACATGAAGAGGCTGCTACACGTGTTTTGAAATATACAATATGGGAGCAGAATGTACTTTGTGCTAATGTGCGCTTGTGTGAATTATAAGAGAAATATTTTTAAAAATATATACATTTTCCTTGGAGAGACATGGAAGAACCTTCGTGGCATCTATACTGAAAGCTGACAGCTTTTCTTTCCTTATTGAGCATTATTGCAATAGTAATCCTGATGACTTGGTATGGTATGTTACCAATTATGAATAGGTCAATGTCATTTCAATCAGGAGAGACTTGTTTTATAGTTTAACAATGATTTATTACACATGCAAATATGAAAAGTGCAAAGTCTTTGGCGATTGGACTCCATCATGAAGTACTATCACCGAGGGTAGGGATACCGAGGTCCAATAGGCCTAATCCCCCCTGGAGTCCAGACACTGGTGGTGGTGGTGAAGGGAGTTGCTCCAATCTGATGATGAATCAGGAGCATGAATGTGATGCTGACTGGAGGTGACTGGGGTGGAGGAGGGTCGCGTCTGCTTAGCTGAAATGACAACTGACAGCAGCAGAGAGAACACTTTTAAAATTTACCGCACAGATATGATTGGCTTAAGGAAACTGTGCCGCATCTGGTTGGATAGTTAAAAGTGCACGCCCCCAATCAGCTGATAGAGTAATTACAAGGAGAGGAGAGACAGAGATTACCCGTTAGTGTCTTCCTGACTGAACTTGCACTTGAGCTCCATATATATTATGTTTTAAACATTGTGACAATAATAAAATTACAGTTTTGTAATAATAATCTCAATTGTCAACAAAACGCCAGGCTATTATTTGATTTTCTTTCTTTTTTAAGATTGTTCCATTTGTAATAAAAACTTTTGAAAAAAACAAAAGTAATCACTGTGTAATTAAAGTAAGGGGTCGTTTTAATCTTTAGTAACTTCGGTCTTTCCAAAAATCTTGCGCAATAATCAAAATCCCTTCCCTCCTGCCACTCTGTCAAAACCCTTCTGACCTGAGCACTTCAACTGATAACCTCTATGTCAACAAACACAACCATGAATGGATCCTCATCGGTTACACTGTACAGCTGACTAAACTCTTTTATTTTTCAACATGAGAGGAGAGCATCACCATCAGCAAGTCTTAAAACTATTGTTTGAACTATTTCATTTGATCTAATCATGATGAACACAGTGTCATTTAGTTTTCAGAACATCTCTTAATCTATACTTCATCATATTTGTTCTTCATGTGTGGTATTTATTTGCTAAATAAAACTCTTTGTTTTGACTGGAGTGGTTGGAAAGAAGCGCTGCTGGAACACAAGTCAAAGTTTTAGTCTTTACCCCAACTGGTTAGCTTGTTTCTGCTTCATCTTAGCAATTAAAACTACTCAGTTAGTTTCTACTGTTCGATGTAGTATTTTCTGACACAGTGTAATATCTAAGTGATGCAAAAGATATGTTGGGAGTGATAACTGTGTTTGCTGAATGAGGGACAGTTCAGGACAGATATTTTAGAAGTAAGAGGGGAGGTTTGTATTAATGATAAAAGGATGTTTTGTGACAATTAAAAGGTATTGATCATCCACTTTAATAGATATTCAGCAAAATATGAGGATGATAAAGAAACATCACGAAGCAAGAATTGTGTACATCCTGACAGAGATGGGCAAAGATACATCAAAATGTATTTTGATACAAAATACAAAATACCCCCAAATAAATGTATTACAACAAAATACAAAATACAAAATACTGGTGCCAGAAAATGTAACAAAATACATGTATTTTGTATTTAAAATATAGGAAATACTTTTTCTGGATTTTCTGTTTTCTCACAATTTGGTATAGCAGAGCATTCAGGTTTATATAATGTACACAAAGCTCTGGTGAACCCCACAAACAGGAAGAACAGTCACAGAATGTCAGTGTAACTAAGCAAAGCTATTAAAAGACAACAACTTGATTGATTATGTATATATATATATATTTTTATTAATGGGACTTAACAGCCCATAAACTTTGGCTTTGTATCAACAAGAAAATATTCATCACATATGACATATAAGCTCCCAATCTCCCTCTTCCTATAGCTAGCTACTCGACTGATAAGTTAACTTGCTAAACACTGGCTATGCACTAGCCTAGACAGCATGCTAGCGTCATTAGCATGTTAGCATCGATCGCTAGCTTGATATTATAACCATCACCATGTATACAATAGGCTATGTAGCCAGACCCAGACATAAGTTATACATCAAGCTAGTTGACATCTGTCACACTCAGATACTATATTTAACTTGACAGACAATCCGTTGAACTTGAAGATCTGAAGACTGAACTCGTGAACTGTTTCGTGGAGAAAGTATTTTGAGTATTTTAAATACAAAATTACTCCACTCTAAAGTATTTTGTTACAAATTACATTAGATTTTTAATCGGCCCTATCAAATACAAATTACAAAATACTCAAAAGTAATTGAAATACGTATTTCAAATACAAGTAATAGAAATACTGCCCATCTCTGCATCCTGAACATTTTAATACAGCATGAAAACAAATTTTCTTTTCATTTTCTTTAGGACAAATTACAAAATGAGTGGATTAGTGTCTTTTGTGGAAAAGCTCTGTTCGCATTTGTAATTAAAATTTGCAGCAAATTTTGCACTTAAGGCCGCGCTTCACTCTGTTGTTATACGCCATCTGTGTGAGAGATAAAAAACATGATCAATGTGTTCATCTCCAGCATCATCACTCACTCTGTTTATTCTCTCTCCTTCAGAGAGCATCAGGGCTCTTTGTGGGGACAACACATCCACTTACACTCAAATCAGCTCATTGTGTTCATCCTCATTCATTCAGTGAACTCAACATACCTTCCATGAGTCCACTGATGTCTCCTCATGTTCACCAACGGGGTGGTCAATGCTCATTGGCTCCTCCAGCTCCTCGACCTGTTGATGAATCGTGCACAGGTATATAGGAGCCACATTTTAGGACCTGGAGAACATTTGTAGATGATAAGTGAGTATAAGTCAAGTTCTTACCTCAGTGATTGGGACGGCAGAGCTCTGCTGAATACAAATAAAGGTGAGCACGACGGCCACTGCAACAGCAACACTGAATGTCTTCATCTTAGCACGGTTTGACTGGTTTAAGTTTTCAAATCAAGCAGATTTCTTCAGATCTTTTGGTGACTCTTGTCAGCTCCTCTGAGTTCTCCTGTCTGATGGTTGAATGTGTAACATGTGCTGGTATTTATACTCACTTGGACCACTGTTGCCTCATCACTGACAGCACTTGCCACACTCCCTATTCCCAGCATCCCTACGTGATCCTGCAAATGGGAAATTCCTGAAGACTGGGAAATTCTCTGTTTTTGTTTGTGTGCCACAGTTTTGGTCCAACATTAAATCAACCATTACTTTTGTATTGTCTTACTTTATGTCTTACTTGCTTAGAAGAACAGTTCAATGATACAGCACCCTAATAAGGTAATCGATCAAAACTAAAATGTCACAAAGCGCAATGGAAACCGACATTAATAAAGAATAAATCATGAGGTATGAAGTGTGACCTCCACTGAAGCTTCCACTCCTCTGAAGAGACAGAGGAATCATACACAGATCTGTGTGGAGCAACGTTGTTCCTTATTTCTTTGCAATTGTTAATTGGCAATTAATTAAACCTAGAATGAACATTAAAGTGGTATCACATTTGATAAAACCTTCTCATCATTCTAGCATCTTAGGATTACTTGACCTGTCAGTATGAAAACAAAAAAAACAGCAGAGTCATGAATATACATGAATAAATAATGGTGGACATGAAATAAAAACTATTAAAAAAACTAAAACTATTTAAAATGATTGTTGGCATTAATAGAACCAATGACCATTTAATCTCTCAGTGTAACTCACGTCTGGTCAAATACAGTCTCTTGTGCAAAAAGCAAAATCCCCGACTTCACTCACTTTCATTGACTGAAAACCCTGCTGGCCTGTGTGCTCACTTGTGTCACATCAGTGTCAACAAACAGAACCATGAATGGCTCTACATCTGTTATTTTTAATATGAAGAGGAAGCATCACCTTGTCTTTTAACAGTAAAACCAATCACTACAATTTGAGTAACTACTACCAGCGGTCTGGAGTTGTTGGTCTGGACGCTCACTTGTTTGAAGGAAGCTTTTCTCAAATCAGTCAAAGCAACAAAACAAGCTTGCTTCCACTTGAAGATGAAGAAGTGTAAGTCTACATGATGTTCCACAAGATAATATCAACACTTATATTTCATTTTCTTAAAAGGTAACCTGTGGGGGGTGGAATATTTTGAACTTTTATAATACATTAAATTTTACGTATTAGAAACCTTCTGTATTTGAGTTAATTTCCAAATGTCTCTGATCACGTCAGCTTTAATAATCAAAACCCTGTTTAAATATCTGAGTCTATCTGTAAAGCCTTGCTGCCCAAATGAAAAGTTCACTCTTCTCTTGTTCTAGTTCCAGAAAACACGTTACTAAACTTTCTGCACGTCGTCATGTTAGCAGGAGGATTGCCCGTTTACGTCCTCGGTGTGCAAAATCCCCTTTTTATTTTGAATACATTTATTATTTGAATGGTGTACAGTCACCCTCTGAACACAACCGCAACATTTAGTCAATGCAAAAATACAATATAATAACCTTTCTTTCATAATTTCTCCAATTCGTAAAAAGAGCTTTGTTTTTTCCCCCAAAATGAAACAATTTTCAAAACATGCAATGAAGTTCTCGGCCCATAAAAGAGATCAACTAAACACATCTTAACTCAGTCTATGTTCACTTAACATGAACTGAGTAGAACTGAACGCACCAAACTGAACCCAGAGGGACACAGGCCATTATAACGGCTCATCAGACCATTTTACAAACAAAGAGGTAACACTACCACCTGCAGATCTACAAATATAACAAAACTGGACAGTAAATCTATCATTATGTTGAGCAATTATTACCTATTATGGTCTGAAGAAATAAAGAATATCTCTGAAGTCGCAAACCCAGTCACCCCCATGAGGTGTCTTGGACTTGGTACATTCTGATTGGCCACTTCCTGATTTACAGAGCTCTGCTTAGGGGCTCCATCTTTTGCTCAGGTCTGCCAAGATGTCCCTCCAGCAGCAGCAACCAGCGGCGGCCCCCTCCTCAGCACTGGTAACTCAACTAAAATGACTTAAGGAGAACTAAAATGTGACCGTAGAGAAGTTAACTTAATGTGTGCTCTCAGAATGGAAACCAATGTATTGCCAACAATACTGAGACTATGAGGTAATGTGATGCACGAAACCAAAGCTGTGTGTGACATTCATCTGTTTGCTGATGGAACCATAGAAAACTAAGGTGTGTGCAGGAGGGTTAGAGACATCTAAAAGTGCAGCCGTCACAACCACCATCAGCCTTTTCACTGGAAACATTTAACTTGTCATGTCAGGAGAAGGACATGTGTTACTACTAATATTAAAGGTGCTCAGTTCTATTCAAGTATCCCAGTTGAGTCACGACAGTGAGCCAGCACGCACAATACCAGGACCTGAAGCAGCTAAATGGAATTCAGCCGTCATTCATGTTCTTGTCTCCACCTGTGCTTTTCCTACTGGGACATTTCAAAGTCTCTTTTGTGGAAAAAGCTCTGTTTGCATTTGTAATTAAAACACTTTAACACACGTTGATGTAGTGACACTAAAGTTTATTGTGATAATACACTGCAGTATCAGATATTTATTAAAAACATGGTAGTTGGAGCAGAACTCCTCAGAATTTGCAGCACAATCCACAGACTCCGGGACTGCAGCAGTCGCAGCAAACTTTGCACTTAATGCCGCGCTTCACTCTGTTGTTATACGCCATCTGTGTGAGAGATAAAAAACATGATCAATGTGTTCATCTCCAGCATCATCACTCACTCTGTTTATTCTCTCTCCTTCAGAGAGCATCAGGGCTCTTTGTGGGGGAAACACATCCACTTACACTCAAATCAGCTCATTGTGTTCGTCCTCATTCATTCAGTGAACTCAACATACCTTCCATGAGTCCACTGATGTCTCCTCATGTTCACCAACGGGGTGGTCAATGCTCATTGGCTCCTCCAGCTCCTCGACCTGTTGATGAATCGTGCACATGAAGAATAGGAGCCACATTTTAGGACCTGGAGAACATTTGTAGATGATAAGTGAGTATAAGTCAAGTTCTTACCTCAGTGATTGGGACGGCAGAGCTCTGCTGAATACAAATAAAGGTGAGCACGACGGCCACCGCAACAGCAACACTGAATGTCTTCATCTTGGCACGGTTTGACTGGTTTAAGTTTTCAAATCAAGCAGATTTCTTCAGATCTTTTGGTGACTCTTGTCAGCTCCTCTGAGTTCTCCTGTCTGATGGTTGAATGTGTAACATGTGCTGGTATTTATACTCACTTGGACCACTGTTGCCTCATCACTGACAGCACTTGCCACACTCCCTATTCCCAGCATCCCTACGTGATCCTGCAAATGGGAAATTCCTGAAGACTGGGAAATTCTCTGTTTTTGTTTGTGTGCCACAGTTTTGGTCCAACATTAAATCAACCATTACTTTTGTATTGTCTTACTTTCTGTCTTACATGCTTAGAAGAACAGTTCAATGGTACAGCACCCTAATAGGTAATCGATCAAAACAAAAAATGCGACAAAGCGCAATGGAAACCGACATTAATAAAGAATAACTCATGAGGTATGAAGTGTGACCTCCACTGAAGCTTCCACTCCTCTGAAGAGACAGAGGAATCATACACAGATCTGTGTGGAGCAACGTTGTTCCTTATTTCTTTGCAATTGTTAATTGGACCCCGACAATTAAACAAACTTTCAATTAAACCTAGAATGAACATTAAAGTGGTATCACATTTGATAAAACTTTCTCATAATTCTAGCATTTTAGGATTACTTGACCTGTCAGTATGAAAACAAAAAAAACAGCAGAGTCATGAATATACATGAATAAATAATGGTGGACATGAAATAAAAACTATTAAAAAAACTAAAACTATTTAAATTGATTGTTGGCATTAATAGAACCAATGACCATTTCATTTCTCAGTGTAACTCACGTCTGGTCAAATACAGTCTCTTGTGCAAAAAGCAAAATCCCCGACTTCACTCACTTTCATTGACTGAAAACCCTGCTGGCCTGTGTGCTCACTCGTGTCACATCAGTGTCAACAAACAGAACCATGAATGGCTCTACATCTGTTATTTTTAATATGAAGAGGAAGCATCACCTTGTCTTTTAGCAGTAAAACCAATCACTACAATTTGAGTAACTACTACCAGTGGCCTGGAGTTGTTGGTCTGGACGCTCACTTGTTTGAAGGAAGCTTTTCTCAAATCAGTCAAAGCAACAAAACAAGCTTGCTTCCACTTGAAGATGAAGAAGTGTAAGTCTACATGATGTTCCACAAGATAATATCAACACTTATATTTCATTTTCTTGAACGGTAACCTGTGGGGGGTGGAATATGTTGAACTTTTATAATACATTAAATTTTACGTATTAGAAACCTTCTGTATTTGAGTTAATTTCCAAATGTCTCTGATCACGTCAGCTTTAATAATCAAAACCCTGTTTAAATATCTGAGTCTATCTGTAAAGCCTTGCTGCCCAAATGAAAAGTTCACTCTTCTCTTGTTCTAGTTCCAGAAAACACGTTACTAAACTTTCTGCACGTCGTCATGTTAGCAGGAGGATTGCCCGTTTACATCCTCGGTGTGCAAAATCCCCTTTTTATTTTGAATACATTTATTATTTGAATGGTGTACAGTCACCCTCTGAACACAACCGCAAAATTTTGTCAATGCAAAAATACAATAAAATAACCTTTTTTTCATAATTTCTCCAATTCGTAAAAAGAGCTTTGTTTTTTCCCCCAAAATGAAACAATTTTCAAAACATGCAATGAAGTTCTCGGCCCATAAAAGAGATCAACTAAACACATCTTAACTCAGTCTATGTTCACTGAGTAGAACTGAACGCACCAAACTGAACCCAGAGGGACACAGGACATTATAACGGCTCATCAGACCATTTTACAAACAAAGAGGTAACACTACCACCTGCAGATCTACAAATATAACAAAACTGGACAGTAAATCTATCATTATGTTGAGCAATTATTACCTATTATGGTCTGAAGAAATAAAGAATATCTCTGAAGTCACAAACCCAGTCACCCCCATGATGTGTCTTGGACTTGGTACATTCTGATTGGCCACTTCCTGATTTACAGAGCTCTGCTTAGGGGCTCCATCTTTTGCTCAGGTCTGCCAAGATGTCCCTCCAGCAGCAGCAACCAGCGGCGGCCCCCTCCTCAGCACTGGTAACTCAACTAAAATGACTTAAGGAGAACTAAAATGTGACCGTAGAGAAGTTAACTTAATGTGTGCTCTCAGAATGGAAACCAATGTATTGCCAACAATACTGAGACTATGAGGTAATGTGATGCACAAAACCAAAGCTGTGTGTGACATTCATCTGTTTGCTGATGGAACCATAGAAAACTAAGGTGTGTGCAGGAGGGTTAGAGACATCTAAAAGTGCAGCCGTCACAACCACCATCAGCCTTTTCACTGGAAACATTTAACTTGTCATGTCAGGAGAAGGACATGTGTTACTACTAATATTAAAGGTGCTCAGTTCTATTCAAGTATCCCAGTTGAGTCACGACAGTGAGCCAGCATGCACAATACCAGGACCTGAAGCAGCTAAATGGAATTCAGCCGTCATTCATGTTCTTGTCTCCACCTGTGCTTTTCCTACTGGGACATTTCAAAGTCTCTTTTGTGGAAAAAGCTCTGTTTGCATTTGTAATTAAAACACTTTAACACACGTTGATGTAGTGACACTAAAGTTTATTGTGATAATACACTGCAGTATCAGATATTTATTAAAAACATGGTAGTTGGAGCAGAACTCCTCAGAATTTGCAGCACAATCCACAGACTCCGGGACTGCAGCAGTCGCAGCAAACTTTGCACTTAATGCCGCGCTTCACTCTGTTGTTATACGCCATCTGTGTGAGAGATAAAAAACATGATCAATGTGTTCATCTCCAGCATCATCACTCACTCTGTTTATTCTCTCTCCTTCAGAGAGCATCAGGGCTCTTTGTGGGGGAAACACATCCACTTACACTCAAATCAGCTCATTGTGTTCGTCCTCATTCATTCAGTGAACTCAACATACCTTCCATGAGTCCACTGATGTCTCCTCATGTTCACCAACGGGGTGGTCAATGCTCATTGGCTCCTCCAGCTCCTCGACCTGTTGATGAATCGTGCACATGAAGAATAGGAGCCACATTTTAGGACCTGGAGAACATTTGTAGATGATAAGTGAGTATAAGTCAAGTTCTTACCTCAGTGATTGGGACGGCAGAGCTCTGCTGAATACAAATAAAGGTGAGCACGATGGCCACTGCAACAGCAACACTGAATGTCTTCATCTTAGCACGGTTTGACTGGTTTAAGTTTTCAAATCAAGCAGATTTCTTCAGATCTTTTGGTGACTCTTGTCAGCTCCTCTGAGTTCTCCTGTCTGATGGTTGAATGTGTAACATGTGCTGGTATTTATACTCACTTGGACCACTGTTGCCTCATCACTGACAGCAATTGCCACACTCCCTATTCCCAGCATCCCTACGTGATCCTGCAAATGGGAAATTCCTGAAGACTGGGAAATTCTCTGTTTTTGTTTGTGTGCCACAGTTTTGGTCCAACATTAAATCAACCATTACTTTTGTATTGTCTTACTTTATGTCTTACATGCTTAGAAGAACAGTTCAATGGTACAGCACCCTAATAGGTAATCGATCAAAACAAAAAATGCGACAAAGCGCAATGGAAACCGACATTAATAAAGAATAACTCATGAGGTATGAAGTGTGACCTCCACTGAAGCTTCCACTCCTCTGAAGAGACAGAGGAATCATACACAGATCTGTGTGGAGCAACGTTGTTCCTTATTTCTTTGCAATTGTTAATTGGACCCCGACAATTAAACAAACTTTCAATTAAACCTAGAATGAACATTAAAGTGGTATCACATTTGATAAAACTTTCTCATAATTCTAGCATTTTAGGACTACTTGACCTGTCAGTATGAAAACAAAAAAAACAGCAGAGTCATGAATATACATGAATAAATAATGGTGGACATGAAATAAAAACTATTAAAAAAACTAAAACTATTTAAATTGATTGTTGGCATTAATAGAACCAATGACCATTTAATCTCTCAGTGTAACTCACGTCTGGTCAAATACAGTCTCTTGTGCAAAAAGCAAAATCCCCGACTTCACTCACTTTCATTGACTGAAAACCCTGCTGGCCTGTGTGCTCACTCGTGTCACATCAGTGTCAACAAACAGAACCATGAATGGCTCTACATCTGTTATTTTTAATATGAAGAGGAAGCATCACCTTGTCTTTTAGCAGCAAAACCAATCACTACAATTTGAGTAACTACTACCAGTGGCCTGGAGTTGTTGGTCTGGACGCTCACTTGTTTGAAGGAAGCTTTTCTCAAATCAGTCAAAGCAACAAAACAAGCTTGCTTCCACTTGAAGATGAAGAAGTGTAAGTCTACATGATGTTCCACAAGATAATATCAACACTTATATTTCATTTTCTTGAACGGTAACCTGTGGGGGGTGGAATACGTTGAACTTTTATAATACATTAAATTTTACGTATTAGAAACCTTCTGTATTTGAGTTAATTTCCAAATGTCTCTGATCACGTCAGCTTTAATAATCAAAACCCTGTTTAAATATCTGAGTCTATCTGTAAAGCCTTGCTGCCCAAATGAAAAGTTCACTCTTCTCTTGTTCTAGTTCCAGAAAACACGTTACTAAACTTTCTGCACGTCGTCATGTTAGCAGGATTGCCCGTTTACGTCCTCGGTGTGCAAAATCCCCTTTTTATTTTGAATACATTTATTATTTGAATGGTGTACAGTCACCCTCTGAACACAACCGCAAAATTTTGTCAATGCAAAAATACAATAAAATAACCTTTTTTTCATAATTTCTCCAATTCGTAAAAAGAGCTTTGTTTTTTCCCCCAAAATGAAACAATTTTCAAAACATGCAATGAAGTTCTCGACCCATAAAAGAGATCAACTAAACACATCTTAACTCAGTCTATGTTCACTTAACATGAACTGAGTAGAACTGAACGCACCAAACTGAACCCAGAGGGACACAGGACATTATAACGGCTCATCAGACCATTTTACAAACAAAGAGGTAACACTACCACCTGCAGATCTACAAATATAACAAAACTGGACAGTAAATCTATCATTATGTTGAGCAATTATTACCTATTATGGTCTGAAGAAATAAAGAATATCTCTGAAGTCACAAACCCAGTCACCCCCATGATGTGTCTTGGACTTGGTACATTCTGATTGGCCACTTCCTGATTTACAGAGCTCTGCTTAGGGGCTCCATCTTTTGCTCAGGTCTGCCAAGATGTCCCTCCAGCAGCAGCAACCAGCGGCGGCCCCCTCCTCAGCACTGGTAACTCAACTAAAATGACTTAAGGAGAACTAAAATGTGACCGTAGAGAAGTTAACTTAATGTGTGCTCTCAGAATGGAAACCAATGTATTGCCAACAATACTGAGACTATGAGGTAATGTGATGCACAAAACCAAAGCTGTGTGTGACATTCATCTGTTTGCTGATGGAACCATAGAAAACTAAGGTGTGTGCAGGAGGGTTAGAGACATCTAAAAGTGCAGCCGTCACAACCACCATCAGCCTTTTCACTGGAAACATTTAACTTGTCATGTCAGGAGAAGGACATGTGTTACTACTAATATTAAAGGTGCTCAGTTCTATTCAAGTATCCCAGTTGAGTCACGACAGTGAGCCAGCATGCACAATACCAGGACCTGAAGCAGCTAAATGGAATTCAGCCGTCATTCATGTTCTTGTCTCCACCTGTGCTTTTCCTACTGGGACATTTCAAAGTCTCTTTTGTGGAAAAAGCTCTGTTTGCATTTGTAATTAAAACACTTTAACACACGTTGATGTAGTGACACTAAAGTTTATTGTGATAATACACTGCAGTATCAGATATTTATTAAAAACATGGTAGTTGGAGCAGAACTCCTCAGAATTTGCAGCACAATCCACAGACTCCGGGACTGCAGCAGTCGCAGCAAACTTTGCACTTAATGCCGCGCTTCACTCTGTTGTTATACGCCATCTGTGTGAGAGATAAAAAACATGATCAATGTGTTCATCTCCAGCATCATCACTCACTCTGTTTATTCTCTCCTTCAGAGAGCATCAGGGCTCTTTGTGGGGGAAACACATCCACTTACACTCAAATCAGCTCATTGTGTTCGTCCTCATTCATTCAGTGAACTCAACATACCTTCCATGAGTCCACTGATGTCTCCTCATGTTCACCAACGGGGTGGTCAATGCTCATTGGCTCCTCCAGCTCCTCGACCTGTTGATGAATCGTGCACATGAAGAATAGGAGCCACATTTTAGGACCTGGAGAACATTTGTAGATGATAAGTGAGTATAAGTCAAGTTCTTACCTCAGTGATTGGGACGGCAGAGCTCTGCTGAATACAAATAAAGGTGAGCACGACGGCCACTGCAACAGCAACACTGAATGTCTTCATCTTAGCACGGTTTGACTGGTTTAAGTTTTCAAATCAAGCAGATTTCTTCAGATCTTTTGGTGACTCTTGTCAGCTCCTCTGAGTTCTCCTGTCTGATGGTTGAATGTGTAACATGTGCTGGTATTTATACTCACTTGGACCACTGTTGCCTCATCACTGACAGCACTTGCCACACTCCCTATTCCCAGCATCCCTACGTGATCCTGCAAATGGGAAATTCCTGAAGACTGGGAAATTCTCTGTTTTTGTTTGTGTGCCACAGTTTTGGTCCAACATTAAATCAACCATTACTTTTGTATTGTCTTACTTTATGTCTTACATGCATAGAAGAACAGTTCAATGGTACAGCACCCTAATAGGTAATCGATCAAAACAAAAAATGCGACAAAGCGCAATGGAAACCGACATTAATAAAGAATAACTCATGAGGTATGAAGTGTGACCTCCACTGAAGCTTCCACTCCTCTGAAGAGACAGAGGAATCATACACAGATCTGTGTGGAGCAACGTTGTTCCTTATTTCTTTGCAATTGTTAATTGGACCCCGACAATTAAACAAACTTTCAATTAAACCTAGAATGAACATTAAAGTGGTATCACATTTGATAAAACTTTCTCATAATTCTAGCATTTTAGGATTACTTGACCTGTCAGTATGAAAACAAAAAAAACAGCAGAGTCATGAATATACATGAATAAATAATGGTGGACATGAAATAAAAACTATTAAAAAAAATAAAACTATTTAAATTGATTGTTGGCATTAATAGAACCAATGACCATTTAATCTCTCAGTGTAACTCACGTCTGGTCAAATACAGTCTCTTGTGCAAAAAGCAAAATCCCCGACTTCACTCACTTTCATTGACTGAAAACCCTGCTGGCCTGTGTGCTCACTCGTGTCACATCAGTGTCAACAAACAGAACCATGAATGGCTCTACATCTGTTATTTTTAATATGAAGAGGAAGCATCACCTTGTCTTTTAGCAGCAAAACCAATCACTACAATTTGAGTAACTACTACCAGTGGCCTGGAGTTGTTGGTCTGGACGCTCACTTGTTTGAAGGAAGCTTTTCTCAAATCAGTCAAAGC
Organism: Pholis gunnellus; assembly: GCF_910591455.1. Classification (NCBI taxonomy): domain Eukaryota; kingdom Metazoa; phylum Chordata; class Actinopteri; order Perciformes; family Pholidae; genus Pholis; species Pholis gunnellus. The sequence goes on from NC_136534.1 coordinate 7,498,389, forward strand.
AACAAAACAAGCTTGCTTCCACTTGAAGATGAAGAAGTGTAAGTCTACATGATGTTCCACAAGATAATATCAACACTTATATTTCATTTTCTTGAACGGTAACCTGTGGGGGGTGGAATACGTTGAACTTTTATAATACATTAAATTTTACGTATTAGAAACCTTCTGTATTTGAGTTAATTTCCAAATGTCTCTGATCACGTCAGCTTTAATAATCAAAACCCTGTTTAAATATCTGAGTCTATCTGTAAAGCCTTGCTGCCCAAATGAAAAGTTCACTCTTCTCTTGTTCTAGTTCCAGAAAACACGTTACTAAACTTTCTGCACGTCGTCATGTTAGCAGGAGGATTGCCCGTTTACGTCCTCGGTGTGCAAAATCCCCTTTTTATTTTGAATACATTTATTATTTGAATGGTGTACAGTCACCCTCTGAACACAACCGCAAAATTTTGTCAATGCAAAAATACAATAAAATAACCTTTTTTTCATAATTTCTCCAATTCGTAAAAAGAGCTTTGTTTTTTCCCCCAAAATGAAACAATTTTCAAAACATGCAATGAAGTTCTCGACCCATAAAAGAGATCAACTAAACACATCTTAACTCAGTCTATGTTCACTTAACATGAACTGAGTAGAACTGAACGCACCAAACGGAACCCAGAGGGACACAGGACATTATAACGGCTCATCAGACCATTTTACAAACAAAGAGGTAACACTACCACCTGCAGATCTACAAATATAACAAAACTGGACAGTAAATCTATCATTATGTTGAGCAATTATTACCTATTATGGTCTGAAGAAATAAAGAATATCTCTGAAGTCACAAACCCAGTCACCCCCATGATGTGTCTTGGACTTGGTACATTCTGATTGGCCACTTCCTGATTTACAGAGCTCTGCTTAGGGGCTCCATCTTTTGCTCAGGTCTGCCAAGATGTCCCTCCAGCAGCAGCAACCAGCGGCGGCCCCCTCCTCAGCACTGGTAACTCAACTAAAATGACTTAAGGAGAACTAAAATGTGACCGTAGAGAAGTTAACTTAATGTGTGCTCTCAGAATGGAAACCAATGTATTGCCAACAATACTGAGACTATGAGGTAATGTGATGCACAAAACCAAAGCTGTGTGTGACATTCATCTGTTTGCTGATGGAACCATAGAAAACTAAGGTGTGTGCAGGAGGGTTAGAGACATCTAAAAGTGCAGCTGTCACAACCACCATCAGCCTTTTCACTGGAAACATTTAACTTGTCATGTCAGGAGAAGGACATGTGTTACTACTAATATTAAAGGTGCTCAGTTCTATTCAAGTATCCCAGTTGAGTCACGACAGTGAGCCAGCATGCACAATACCAGGACCTGAAGCAGCTAAATGGAATTCAGCCGTCATTCATGTTCTTGTCTCCACCTGTGCTTTTCCTACTGGGACATTTCAAAGTCTCTTTTGTGGAAAAAGCTCTGTTTGCATTTGTAATTAAAACACTTTAACACACGTTGATGTAGTGACACTAAAGTTTATTGTGATAATACACTGCAGTATCAGATATTTATTAAAAACATGGTAGTTGGAGCAGAACTCCTCAGAATTTGCAGCACAATCCACAGACTCCGGGACTGCAGCAGTCGCAGCAAACTTTGCACTTAATGCCGCGCTTCACTCTGTTGTTATACGCCATCTGTGTGAGAGATAAAAAACATGATCAATGTGTTCATCTCCAGCATCATCACTCACTCTGTTTATTCTCTCTCCTTCAGAGAGCATCAGGGCTCTTTGTGGGGGAAACACATCCACTTACACTCAAATCAGCTCATTGTGTTCGTCCTCATTCATTCAGTGAACTCAACATACCTTCCATGAGTCCACTGATGTCTCCTCATGTTCACCAACGGGGTGGTCAATGCTCATTGGCTCCTCCAGCTCCTCGACCTGTTGATGAATCGTGCACATGAAGAATAGGAGCCACATTTTAGGACCTGGAGAACATTTGTAGATGATAAGTGAGTATAAGTCAAGTTCTTACCTCAGTGATTGGGACGGCAGAGCTCTGCTGAATACAAATAAAGGTGAGCACGACGGCCACTGCAACAGCAACACTGAATGTCTTCATCTTAGCACGGTTTGACTGGTTTAAGTTTTCAAATCAAGCAGATTTCTTCAGATCTTTTGGTGACTCTTGTCAGCTCCTCTGAGTTCTCCTGTCTGATGGTTGAATGTGTAACATGTGCTGGTATTTATACTCACTTGGACCACTGTTGCCTCATCACTGACAGCACTTGCCACACTCCCTATTCCCAGCATCCCTACGTGATCCTGCAAATGGGAAATTCCTGAAGACTGGGAAATTCTCTGTTTTTGTTTGTGTGCCACAGTTTTGGTCCAACATTAAATCAACCATTACTTTTGTATTGTCTTACTTTATGTCTTACATGCTTAGAAGAACAGTTCAATGGTACAGCACCCTAATAGGTAATCGATCAAAACAAAAAATGCGACAAAGCGCAATGGAAACCGACATTAATAAAGAATAACTCATGAGGTATGAAGTGTGACCTCCACTGAAGCTTCCACTCCTCTGAAGAGACAGAGGAATCATACACAGATCTGTGTGGAGCAACGTTGTTCCTTATTTCTTTGCAATTGTTAATTGGACCCCGACAATTAAACAAACTTTCAATTAAACCTAGAATCAGAGATGGGCAGTATTTCTATTACTTGTATTTGAAATACGTATTTCAATTACTTTTGAGTATTTTGTAATTTGTATTTGATAGGGCCGATTAAAAATCTAACGTAATTTGTAACAAAATACTTTAGAGTGGAGTAATTTTGTATTTAAAATACTCAAAATACTTTCTCCACGAACCAAAAAACAGTTCACGAGTTCAGTCTTCAGATCTTCAAGTTCAACGGATTGTCTGCCAAGGTAAATATTGTATCTGAGTGTGACAGATGTCAACTAGCTTGATGTATAACTTATGTCTGGGTCTGGCTACAAAGCCTATTGTATATACATGGTGATGGTTATAATATCAAGCTAGCGATCGATGCTAACATGCTAATGATGCTAGCATGCTGTCTAGGCTAGTGCATAGCCAGTGTTTAGCAAGTTAACTTATCAGTCGAGTAGCTAGCTATTTAAGCAAAGCAACTTCACGTGGAGAATCTCCAGAAACTGAGCAGAGTGGATCTGCTTCTGTGTTGAAGGCATAATGATATGAAATGTTCTTATTGTAGAACATATGATGTGTCTACTGAACTAATCTACATCAAATTATTTTTATTAAACATGTTTCTTTTTGTTAACTTGTTTAGAACTTTTCTTCTTTTAGTATACAAGTGTTCATGACAATAAAATCTTAAACTGCCTTTAAATATTAGTCTTGGCCAATGTAAACATTAAGAATAAGCTTAAATAAATATGTTATATATTTGTAAACACACACTGCTATATATTTGTAAACACTGCTATATATTCGTAAACACATTTAGTGAAGCTTAAACCATATGCTATGTGCAGTAATCATAATATGTCTCTAAGTGTAAAGTCACAGAGTGAGGCAGTGTATTCCACCTGCGCAGGGCCCCCTCATTATCTAATACAAAACAGGAACCAGGTACTCCCCGGTCTTGCCACTGCCTGGTACAAAATAACAGTTTCGACTAAGAAGTAGTTAAGCGACCTTGGCTTTAGAATGAACTCTCAAACACACACACACACACACACACACACTGATCTGACTCATCGCTGGAGCGGCTGGCTATCCGTGTGCCGGTGGGGACGGACATCCTGTGCACCAATGAGGCCCTCAGAAAGTTTAAACCAAGAGCCGCCTCCACCAATAGTCAACCAATCACAAAATGCCCTTAAGAACATATAAATCATTGTGACTCCCCCTTGGGGAGCGCCTTTTTCTTTGCTGTCACAGATAGTTTTGATGAGGTCCGAGCTCGTATTGATCTGCTGCGTCAGAATACTCCTGTTATGAATAAACACTTTGTTCGATTTTAAGTATTTTGAGTTCAGTCTTGTCTGTGTCCTCTTTCATTAACACCAACTAAAGTCCAAAGAACCTGAAATGTAGAGATGAGTATAGTGTCAGTAAGCCGTTGTAATGAAACATGTTGGTTAGATGTCTTTAGGAGAAGATATATCAACCAACATACTGTTGTCTGAGGTGCAGGGGAATGTGTCACAGACTTTCAGATGTGAAATAACTAAATAACATTACAATGAATGAGAGAGCTTTAGGGCTCGCTTAGTGTTTGGAGCTAAGTTGTATTTCCTAAACGTGCAAAATGACTAAATATCTGTTTTAAGTTATCAATTTTGTATCAGAAGGCACATTTGTGAGGCTTATAAGGACTTCAGTGTGAAATGTTTGCCTAAAGCAGAACAGCTGGAGGTCAGAGTGGGTGACATCAGCTGCTCCGCTATCGCCCCCTTCTGGCTTGGGCCCCGTTCCTCGTACGTGGTTCAACTAAGTCAATCAAATGTCCTATCATCCAGCTTAAATTAACCCGATGATTGATGTCAGGCTATCTCGGGTCCTCAAAGGCTGATCCGCGCTCAAACAATCTCGTTAATTCGAACCAGAAACCATGATTTTCTAACAGTACAACGGCCAATAAACTCAAAGAAAGAGCCTCTTTTTTGTCCGCTGATGAGCAGGAGATGATCATGAACGCATATGAGGAAGTTAAATGCGTAAGTGTTGGGAAAATGTATAGGTTAATTTTAAGTGCCTCATCACCCCAATCAATCAGATGATATTTCTTTAAATGTGCCTGCTGGCAGTAGGCTTAATGGAACGCATCATCCAATGAGATCTTATAGTGAAAATTATTATCTCAACTCTTTCAGAATAAGTAGATAAAAACAAGCCCAAAGAGTATCTAACTGATACGAATGAATAGATACTTATGAGGATATATGTACTGTATGCGCTTATGTATCATGTACTATATATATGTGTATATACATGTATGTGTAGTTTACCATATACAACTAGGAGTTTGAATATGCGTGTGCGAATCTGTGTATGGGCATATCAGTATATGTATTATTCATAATCAGTAATTCAATCAATTGAAGCAGTGAAAATAAATTGTGTGTGATTCTCTCTATTCTTATCATGAGTCCACCTTAATCATTTTCTACAATAATGATATGCTATGGTGTACTAATAATACTGTCATATAATTATGAGTGCTTTCAACCATCATGTAGTTGCAACCCAGCTATCAAGAGGACATGGGAGCAAGTAAAAACTAAGCACTAAAACATTATTCAGAATGGTGAGTCAATATGAAGGCAAATCACTGTCAAAATCCGAGAGCGCAAATGAGATCCATGCACGAGCGAAAATCAAACAGCCGCGCTGTTACTTTGACGAGCGCTTTTATATCACTCAGCGAGCAAAAGTCGCTCGCGAAGTTTAAACCTGCTCGCTCGTGAGTCTTTTTCCTGCTCGCACGCGAGTAGTTTGTCTTTTTGACAGTAAGTGGGCGGACCCAGTCTCCCTTGTATCTCTACATATAATTGGTTACAAACCTCGTCTTTGGATAAACTGGATATCACTCTGACTTTTCAGATTTTCAGATTGCACTACAGGTCACGGGCAAATAATGTACATTTTACTGCACGGGTACTTTTACTTTCTGTACATAAAGTACATTTTGCTGATAATATCATACTTGACTAAGGTTTTGATTGCAGGTATTTTACTCGTAGTGGATTATTGTTTCATCAGTATGTTATTAGTACGTTTACTGCAGTGAGGATCTGAATACTTTTTCATCCACTAATTACTTGTCAGTGATTTAAGTTGGGCAAACAGTTAATATACAAATAGTGGTCCCTAATCTCGGCTCCAGATCCTTGAGCGGGTCCAAATTGTTGCTCATATTATATCTCTTAACTTCTGTAAACATAACAGTATGATTAAATATGATCATCATGTTTTAATCAATTAAGATCAAAAAGTGTCTTTGAGCTGTTTGTCACAAGAGGTTTGACTATCAAACACACATTGTCTGTAATAGAATGATGGAGTGAATTTAAACCAATCTGAGCAACTTGACTTTAACACATTTTGTATTATTGTATTTAATAACGCTATTAAATTGAATTGAAAACCACCTCTATCAGACCTAGCATCTGCGTCAGAGTGATATCCGGTTTATCCAAAGACGAGGAATTTAACCAATTATATGTAGAGATACAAGTGAGACTGGGTCCGCCCACTTACTGTCAAAAAGAAAAACTACTCACGAGCGAGCAAGAAAAAGACTCGCGAGCAAGCAGATTAAAGTTTCACGAGCGAACAGGTTTAAACTTCGCGAGCGACTGTCACTCGCACGAGAGTGAATTTTGCTCGCGGAGTGATATAAAAGTGCTCGTCAAAGTAAAATACGCTCGCGGCTGTTTGATTTTCGCACGCGCATGGATCTCATTTGCGCTCTCGGATTTTGACAGTGATTTGCCTTCATATGCGGCGTGTGGTGTTAAATGTATGGCTTGAGAAGGTCTTGTAAATAAATGATTCCGTGTCGGCAGAATCGATAGCGCTCGTACAGGAAGTCATCATGCCATACCAGACAGTGATGCCTGTGGTGAGGGTGCTCTCTACCAGTCCTCTGTAGGCCTGGGTGAGAGGGCGACGGCTCAGACCAGCTTTCCTGAGCAGCCTGATGAAATAAAGCCTTTTCTGGGCTTTCTTTACTGTGGCTGTGGTGTTAGGAGTCCAGCTCAGGTCCGAAGTAACCTGCATTCCCAAGAATCTGTAGCCGTCGGTCCTCTCCACCTCGGTCCCCTTGATGATAAGAGGCTGTAGAGGGAGAGGATTCTTCCTGAAGTCTATTATTATTTCTTTGGTTTTGTCTGTGTTGAGGATGAGGTTGTTCTCTTCTCCGTAGACAAGAATGTTATTTACCAGGGTCCTGCACCCTGACTCGTCCCCTCTGTATATATGTGGCCTAATTAAAAGGATGAGACCAAACACTCAGATACATTTAGATTTTATGTGGGTCTGTCGTGTAGACAAGTTAACAAATTGAGTTCGAGTTATTTACTTAGATTCAAGCAATAGTTTTATTTATCACAGAGATATTAGCCGAGCAGTTAAACGTGCACGGTCCTAACAGTTCCTCTCCGAGTGAGAGCAACGTGAAAAGGCGCTTGGACACGGCAGCGCGGTAAGTTTTGTAGGTTCTCCTTAGAGGAGCCATTGGTCAAAGTCAAGTTGCAGGCGGGATCGATTTTAGCAGAGCGACGGCCTGGTTGGAGCACTGAGCATATCCGCTCACACTGGCTCTCGTCCGGGATCCTCCTTCGATGCGTCTTCAGTGTGTGTGTATGTTGTGAAAGCCTAGCCTAACAGGCTCCAAAGTGTGACGTCTACGTTTTGCTATCTCAAGCTGTGGTATGTACTGTTCTCAGCTGGCAGTTTACTCCAAGATTTGATATCAGTGTATAGTTGCCCAAGCGTGTCCTTCAGAGTTACAGTTTTCTCATTCCTTTGTACAGGCGAGTGCTAGAGCGCCCCGCCTGGAGTTTTAAACCCTTCATAACCTGTAACTCGCAACTCCGCTAATTAGCACATAACGCTCTGATTAAGTGTATTTACATAACAGGTCTTTTATTTCCCCCCGACTGCACTCACAGAGTACAGCATTAATTAGTCAGATTTTAAGGCACTTTACAATTTACAGCAAACCTAAACCATTGCTTTTTACTGAATTTAAGGTTACGATATACATATAGCTACATATAAAACACAACAGTAGTGGCTTCCTCCTGCCAAACAGAAACAAAGAACCTCGGCATCTGGGCCATGCTGTTCAACTCTCCAAGATATGCAGATAACATTCATTTACACAGGAACACAATTTATCACTCCCTCACTCCCTCATCAGCAATCGACCTGTGCGCTCTGATCCACACCCATGGAACTGACGGCAGCTTCCGTCTCCCCTCTAAACGAGGCAGATGTACACAACTCAACACCAGATGCGTACAACTTAACACAAGTTAACAACAAACAGTTAACCCCAATTTCAAGGTGATTCTGCATTTATTCGTAACTTACGCTGACCCGTAGTTCAGGTATTTCTAATCAGCTCAGTCCTCAGCAGCCTCTGATTCCCGCTCTTTATTTACACATGTCGCGTGAACTCAGTCCTCTCGCGTAGCTCACGCTTCACGGTTCTTAAAGTGACAGTACAAAAACCTTCCTACCCCCACTTCGCCTGGCTACACATATATATATATATATTTGTGAGCTGTGGCCAGGTTTTAACACGTCAAGCACTTCTACATATCACAATTAGAAGAGCAATATACACTCTAAAAAGCACAACACAGCAAATGTGTAAACCATTCGCCGTCAAGTCAAGGCTCGCTCCGCCGTCAACTGCCGACAGGCTCCGCCCCGCCCCATCCCGCTCCGCCCCACCCTGCCCCGCTCCGCCGTCAAGTGCAGACAGGCTCGACGGGCTCCGCTCCGCCGTCTAGGCCGACAGGCATGCCGACAAGCTCCGCCGAGCCACAAGCTCCGCCTGGCACACAAGCTCCACTGAACCGACAGGCCTCTGCCAATGCCAACAAACTCCGCCGAATCCGACAAACTCCGCCGATGCCGACAGGCTCCTCCGATGCCGACAGGCTCCGCCAATCCCGACAAGCTCCACCGAGCCGACAGTCTCAATAGACTGTCGGATCGGCGGTGCTGCTCCGCCGAGGCTAACGCTCGGCAGAACCTGTCGGATCAGCAGAGCCGCTCGTCGGACGCTCGCGGATACTGTCGGATCGGCGGTGCCGCTCCGCCGAGCCTGATGCTCGGCGGAACCTGTCGGATTGGTGGAGCTGAAGGCAATGAAGGCAAAGCTCCCGGCGTCAAGGCTCAAGCGGCCGCCGTCTAGGCTCAAGGCTTCGCCGTCTACACTCAGGCTCCAGCGTCAAGGCACAAGGCTTCGCAGTCAAGGCTCAAGGCTCTGCTCCGCCGTCTGTTCTAGGTAGGGCCATCCAATCAATTTCAGCAAACTTCCCAGTATGATTTAATGCAAACAAATTTAGGTATCAAACACGCATTACTACCTTGCAGTTAAATATTTAACATTATTCCAACACGAGAAAAAGCAGTAAATAACATCTTATTTTTGTCACCCTCACAGGCAATTCAATATATATATATATAATAATAATAATAATAATAATAATGACGACTATAATACATTTAGTTTCATTATATTTTTTAAATAAAGATGTCTACATTTCCCTTTCTCTCCTGTAAGCTAAGCTCTTTTTTATTCTACTAAGTAAATAATCAATGTGAACAATTTGATATTCAAGGAGGGATTTGGTAATCCTAAAATCAGTCTGGTGGCACCAAACATCCTGAGCCAAATAACAAAAAGTGGTAGCAGTCAAAGTCTATTCTGAATCCGAAGTTACAGGTCAGATATGCTACTGGTTTACACGACAGGAGTTTGGTGCAAGTATCTTACCACAGCATCCTACATCAGACCCACGGGAAGCTTGAAGTGAGCTCTGAGGCAGACTGGCACAAAGACTTCCTGCCGCCAGGTAGCACTGAAAACTGGCCGACCATCTTTACACTCTGCTGACGGCAGCCTGCGGCTTGCCCCACGCAGCGAAGTAAGCCACACAGTGACCTATCATTGGCAGGACTCAAGAGCGCGACTGAGTCTTCCCCCCAGTTCAAACACTCACCGTCAGCATTGGCTCCGAGAAGCCAGCTACTACCTGGGGGCAGTTCTGAAAATATGCTGCGGCCTACCTCAGAGCTATCCAGCTGTCCTCTGTGGAGTTGTTTTTTTCCATACTATACAACATTTCTACAACTGTGTGATTATAAATACCGTGGCTCATTGGGTAGAGGGGGTCGTCCGGTAACCGCAAGGGCGGCGGTTTCATCCTTGGCTGCTACATGTCCTGTGCCGAAGTATACCTGAGCAAGACACTAAACCCAGCCCACTGCTCTCAATATGCTAGGGATTGGTTAAATGCAGAGCTTGAATTTCATATGTATATAATGACTATAATACATTTAATTTCACTATATTTTTTAAATAAAGATGTCTACATTTCCCTTTCTCTCCTGTAAGCTAAGCTCTTTTTTATTCTACTAAGTTAATAATCAATGTGAACAATTTGATATTCAAGGAGGGATTTGGTAATCCTAAAATCAGTCTGGTGGCACCAAACATCCTGAGCCAAATAACAAAAAGTGGTAGCAGTCAAAGTCTATTCTGAATCCAAAGTTACAGGTCAGATATGCTACTGGTTTACACGACAGGAGTTTGGTGCAAGTATCTTACCACAGCATCCTACATCAGACCCACGGGAAGCTTGAAGTGAGCTCTGAGGCAGACTGGCACAAAGACTTCCTGCCCCCAGGTAGCACTGAAAACTGGCCGACCATCTTTACACTCTGCTGATGGCAGCCTGCGGCTTGCCCCACCCAGCGAAGTAAGCCACACAGTGACCTATCATTGGCAGGACTCAAGAGCGCGACTGAGTCTTCCCCCCAGTTCAAACACTCACCGTCAGCATTGGCTCCGAGAAGCCAGCTACTACCTGGGGGCAGTTCTGAAAATATGCTGCGGCCTACCTCAGAGCTATCCAGCTGTCCTCTGTGGAGTTGTTTTTTTCCATACTATACAACATTTCTACAACTGTGTGATTATAAATACCGTGGCTCATTGGGTAGAGGGGGTCGTCCGGTAACCGCAAGGGCGGCGGTTTCATCCTTGGCTGCTACATGTCCTGTGCCGAAGTATACCTGAGCAAGACACTAAACCCAGCCCACTGCTCTCAATATGCTAGGGATTGGTTAAATGCAGAGCTTGAATTTCATATATATATAATGACGACTATAATACATTTAATTTCACTATATTTTTTAAATAAAGATGTCTACATTTCCCTTTCTCTCCTGTAAGCTAAGCTCTTTTTTATTCTACTAAGTTAATAATCAATGTGAACAATTTGATATTCAAGGAGGGATTTGGTAATCCTAAAATCAGTCTGGTGGCACCAAACATCCTGAGCCAAATAACAAAAAGTGGTAGCAGTCAAAGTCTATTCTGAATCCAAAGTTACAGGTCAGATATGCTACTGGTTTACACGACAGGAGTTTGGTGCAAGTATCTTACCACAGCATCCTACATCAGACCCACGGGAAGCTTGAAGTGAGCTCTGAGGCAGACTGGCACAAAGACTTCCTGCCCCCAGGTAGCACTGAAAACTGGCCGACCATCTTTACACTCTGCTGACGGCAGCCTGCGGTTTGCCCCACCCAGCGAAGTAAGCCACACAGTGACCTATCATTGGCAGGACTCAAGAGCGCGACTGAGTCTTCCCCCCAGTTCAAACACTCACCGTCAGCATTGGCTCCGAGAAGCCAGCTACTACCTGGGGGCAGTTCTGAAAATATGCTGCGGCCTACCTCAGAGCTATCCAGCTGTCCTCTGTGGAGTTGTTTTTTTTCCATACTATACAACATTTCTACAACTGTGTGATTATAAATACCGTGGCTCATTGGGTAGAGGGGGTCGTCCGGTAACCGCAAGGGCGGCGGTTTCATCCTTGGCTGCTACATGTCCTGTGCCGAAATATACCTGAGCAAGACACTAAACCCAGCCCACTGCTCTCAATATGCTAGGGATTGGTTAAATGCAGAGCTTGAATTTCATATGTATATAATGACGACTATAATACATTTAATTTCACTATATTTTTTAAATAAAGATGTCTACATTTCCCTTTCTCTCCTGTAAGCTAAGCTCTTTTTTATTCTACTAAGTAAATAATCAATGTGAACAATTTGATATTCAAGGAGGGATTTGGTAATCCTAAAATCAGTCTGGTGGCACCAAACATCCTGAGCCAAATAACAAAAAGTGGTAGCAGTCAAAGTCTATTCTGAATCCAAAGTTACAGGTCAGATATGCTACTGGTTTACACGACAGGAGTTTGGTGCAAGTATCTTACCACAGCATCCTACATCAGACCCACGGGAAGCTTGAAGTGAGCTCTGAGGCAGACTGGCACAAAGACTTCCTGCCCCCAGGTAGCACTGAAAACTGGCCGACCATCTTTACACTCTGCTGACGGCAGCCTGCGGCTTGCCCCACCCAGCGAAGTAAGCCACACAGTGACCTATCATTGGCAGGACTCAAGAGCGCGACTGAGTCTTCCCCCCAGTTCAAACACTCACCGTCAGCATTGGCTCCGAGAAGCCAGCTACTACCTGGGGGCAGTTCTGAAAATATGCTGCGGCCTACCTCAGAGCTATCCAGCTGTCCTCTGTGGAGTTGTTTTTTTCCATACTATACAACATTTCTACAACTGTGTGATTATAAATACCGTGGCTCATTGGGTAGAGGGGGTCGTCCGGTAACCGCAAGGGCGGCGGTTTCATCCTTGGCTGCTACATGTCCTGTGCCGAAGTATACCTGAGCAAGACACTAAACCCAGCCCACTGCTCTCAATATGCTAGGGATTGGTTAAATGCAGAGCTTGAATTTCATATGTATATAATGACGACTATAATACATTTAATTTCACTATATTTTTTAAATAAAGATGTCTACATTTCCCTTTCTCTCCTGTAAGCTAAGCTCTTTTTTATTCTACTAAGTTAATAATCAATGTGAACAATTTGATATTCAAGGAGGGATTTGGTAATCCTAAAATCAGTCTGGTGGCACCAAACATCCTGAGCCAAATAACAAAAAGTGGTAGCAGTCAAAGTCTATTCTGAATCCAAAGTTACAGGTCAGATATGCTACTGGTTTACACGACAGGAGTTTGGTGCAAGTATCTTACCACAGCATCCTACATCAGACCCACGGGAAGCTTGAAGTGAGCTCTGAGGCAGACTGGCACAAAGACTTCCTGCCCCCAGGTAGCACTGAAAACTGGCCGACCATCTTTACACTCTGCTGACGGCAGCCTGTGGCTTGCCCCACCCAGCGAAGTAAGCCACACAGTGACCTATCATTGGCAGGACTCAAGAGCGCGACTGAGTCTTCCCCCCAGTTCAAACACTCACCGTCAGCATTGGCTCCGAGAAGCCAGCTACTACCTGGGGGCAGTTCTGAAAATATGCTGCGGCCTACCTCAGAGCTATCCAGCTGTCCTCTGTGGAGTTGTTTTTTTTCCATACTATACAACATTTCTACAACTGCAGTTGGCAGAGCGCTACCGAGTCTTCCCCACAGTTCGAACGCTCACCGTCACCTTTGGTTCCGAGAAGCCATGGGCTACTATCCAGAATGTAGTTGTTAACATATACTGCAGGACACTCTCCAAACAGCTCAACACAGTGAGCATGAATCTGCTTACATGAAAGGGCAACACCCGACTGTAATAGGTTGAAAAGCCTCAGCCAACTAGCCGGATGATAGACCTTCACGTCAACAGGGAGCCCCCCCAGGAAGTCTGACCACAGTCAAATAAAATAAAACTGTACTATATATTATGAGCAGTTGTTTTCCCACGGCCTACCTCAGAGCCTCAGAGCTGTCCGGCTGTCCTCTGTAAAGTTTTGGAAGATACTGAGTTTAATTTGCATATTAACCTGGCTTCATACATAAGATGACACGTCAACATTCTAATTTATTCGAGTCAGAGAACAGTGCGTGTTCCATCCAGCATTCTATTCTATTCTCAAGGGCAGATAATGTCTTCTTTTATGAATTCACTATTTGCTAGTCCAGCGTTCACTATGTTTTCCATGGCACAGTTTTCACAAAACTCCACACATTATGACCAGTTAGCAGTAATGAAATAACACTGTATATTACAAATAAAATGTGTCTATTGCTTTGCAGAGTCACAAGTCAGAACAAAAGTTTAAGCTGTTGCAAGTAACTCAACAAATTCTCCTTTTAACATTGTTAAGCTGTCTATGTTTGCAAATTCATATTCAAATGCTAATATATTGCATCCCGTGTACTTGATGGTAACTATAGCAACATCCAATCTCACCTGCTCCTGAGTTTGGGAATTAGTCAGTTGATGGATTTAAGACCTTAAAACTGTTTTGAACTGAAGTATTTGGTGGTTAATAGTTATTAAGACAAATAATAATAATAAGTCTTTCTATTACCCAATTTACATTTTACTACTATGACTTTTTTTGACATAATATAGGCCTACTATGACTTTATTCAATATGCTATACTGTGACTTATTTATTACTTTATTCGACATGCTAAAGCTAAACTATGACTTTTTTAGCTTGTGAAGTAATTCATATTTTTCTAGCTACAACGTTAGCGAGCAAGCAAGCTAAGGTTAGCCAGCTAGCTGCAATTTAGCTATGCTGCATGGATTTGGCAAAAACGTTTTGGACATACTTTATATGACTTTTTTCAATATACAATACTTAAACTTTTTAGACATACTGTAATATGACTTTTCTTTGACTTGGTCCATATTATTTTGCGACAAAGGATGCTCTGCTTAATATTTAAAATGTAAAGGTATTGTGGACTCTCATCTTAGTATAAATATTCATTTTTAATTGAAAGCTTCCTAAAATTCCTCTTTTTGGGGTCCCAGTAAAGGAGGACGATGCTGTAGGATCTCTGAAGTACTTAAACTGCAGGCTTGCTATCTTAGTGAGTGTGCAGTATGAGAACAACGGAACTGTGACATCAGTGGCGGCTGGTGGAAAATCCCAGTATGGTTTAATGCAAACAAATTAAGGTATCAAACACGCATTACTACTTTGCAGTTAAATATTTAACATTTATTCCAACACGAAAAAAAGCAGTAAATAACATCTTATTTTTGTCACCCTCACAGGCAATTCAATATATATATATATAAATATTAATATAAAATGCATATATAGATATAAGCTATGATGAGTTTTCACTGTTAATTTACCATCTCAATTAAATATTGATGCCTCCATGACCAAGTTAAGCAGATGAGACTGAGGACAACTATGTACAAGAAAAGATGTTCACTTTGCCTAATATGTAGCTTGACAGAGTTCTCATGTGTGCCCTGGTGTTCTCATGTTTCCTTACCTCCTCATCCCTCACTCCCAAACCTGGTTTTTTCATGTTTCCTTACCTCCTCATCCCGCACTCCCGTAACTGTCCGTGCTGGATCTGTTCCCATTGTTTTAAGTTATTAGCATGACTGCATCCAGCTAGCCAAACCTGTCTGGTACAGCTAGTAGAGAAGCTTCATGTACTGCTTCCTTTTCCCGCTAGTCTGCTGTCTGATTGTGAGGTCAGGCTTATCTGGGGTCAGCTCTTTGGCCTGTAGTTTCTCCTAAAACTTCTCCTCTCAAACAGGTCTTGGGGGAGTAGCGCTCGCGCTCGCCTGTGGAGACTTCTCCTGACGAGAACGCGCAGCTTGAATCTATTTGAGGACGCTGATTGGGTAAATTGTATGTCACTCATTTCTATCTTTAATCAGCAATTGGCTAAACTGCTTCATAGACCCGCCTCGGTGGGGCCAGCCCCACTAGCTGCGCGTTTTGAGCCGTGCACACAAGCGGAGATGATGAGCAGACAGGCTGCATACAAAATCCCCTTCAAAATAAAAACACAGGATTTTCTTTTCTTCTTTTTTTTTGGGGCTCAAGGTGGGGTCAGGCCCCATGGCCCCCTATTGACCAGCCGCCACTGGAACCAATGTTCACAGGGTAGGCATTGCACGTAGAAATGTGTTCTCAATTATATGTTATCTATTTGTCTTGTCATATGCAGGCTTTATAGAGTTAATTCAGATACTGTGTGATGGACAAAGAGAACAGCCAATAAGAGGTGCTGAAGGTGACGTGTCAATGAAGTTTTACTTTGAAAAAAGAGTTCCACTGAACAGAAGTGATGCCCCACGTTGTTTTATTCCTCCGTAATTACATTCGGGTTAGCACTGGGTATACACGCCAGCATCGCTGTACAATCTACATCTGCTAACAGGTTATGGGCCCAGAGTTATCCAGAGCTACCCAGGGTCACCCAGAGAAAATTATGCAGCGAAGTACCACCGAGAGAAAAAGTCGCAACGTACCGCGTGTCCACTGAGAGTTCGCATACTATGCTAGCACCATGAGTAGGCGAAATTATGAACTGTGGGAGACAAAATTTTTGGGCCATCTTCGGTTGCAAGGGCTAAAGGATACTATTTTAAATGAGCCCACCGAGGATGAAGAACCGGCAGCCTACGAGACGAAAAATGCCAAAGCATACGCAGAGCTAATCCAGTTTCTGGATGATAAAAGTTTGTCGCTAGTAATGAGAGAAGCGGCAGACGATGGGCGGAAAGTACTGACGATTCTGAGAGACTATTATGCTGGCAAAGGGAAGCCACACGTAATTAGTGTGTATACAGAACTGACTTTGCTTCAAAAGTCGAGCAGTGAGAGTGTGACGGAGTATGTTCTACGCGCAGAGACCGCCATCACAGCATTGAGAAACGCAGGTGAGACATTGAGTTACGGGCTGTTAGTAGCAATGATTTTGAAGGGACTGCCAGAATCATTTAAGAAGAGGGAGATTGGGAGCTTGTATGTCATATGTGATGAATATTTTCTTGTTGATACAACGCCAAAGTTTATGGGCTGTTAAGTCCCATTAATACAAATATATATATACATAATCAATCAAGTTGTTGTCTTGTAATAGCTTTGCTTAGTTACACTGACATTCCGTGACTGTTCTTCCTTTTTGTGCGGTTCACCAGAGCTTTGTGTACATTATAGCCCAAACCTGAATGCTCTGCTATACCAAATTGTGAGAAAACAGAAAATCCAGAAAAAAGTATTTCCTATATTTTAAATACAAAATACATGTATTTTGTTACATTTTCTGGCACCAGTATTTTGTATTTTGTATTTTGTTGTAATACATTTATTTGGGGGTATTTTGTATTTTGTATCAAAATACATTTTGATGTATTTTTGCCCATCTCTGCCTAGAATGAACATTAAAGTGGTATCACATTTGATAAAACTTTCTCATAATTCTAGCATCTTAGGATTACTTGACCTGTCAGTATGAAAACAAAAAAAACAGCAGAGTCATGAATATACATGAATAAATAATGGTGGACATGAAATAAAAACTATTAAAAAAACTAAAACTATTTAAATTGATTGTTGGCATTAATAGAACCAATGGCCATTTCATTTCTCAGTGTAACTCACGTCTGGTCAAATACAGTCTCTTGTGCAAAAAGCAAAATCCCCGACTTCACTCACTTTCATTGACTGAAAACCCTGCTGGCCTGTGTGCTCACTCGTGTCACATCAGTGTCAACAAACAGAACCATGAATGGCTCTACATCTGTTATTTTTAATATGAAGAGGAAGCATCACCTTGTCTTTTAACAGTAAAACCAATCACTACAATTTGAGTAACTACTACCAGCGGTCTGGAGTTGTTGGTCTGGACGCTCACTTGTTTGAAGGAAGCTTTTCTCAAATCAGTCAAAGCAACAAAACAAGCTTGCTTCCACTTGAAGATGAAGAAGTGTAAGTCTACATGATGTTCCACAAGATAATATCAACACTTATATTTCATTTTCTTGAACGGTAACCTGTGGGGGGTGGAATACGTTGAACTTTTATAATACATTCAATTTTACGTATTAGAAACCTTCTGTATTTGAGTTAATTTCCAAATGTCTCTGATCACGTCAGCTTTAATAATCAAAACCCTGTTTAAATATCTGAGTCTATCTGTAAAGCCTTGCTGCCCAAATGAAAAGTTCACTCTTCTCTTGTTCTAGTTCCAGAAAACACGTTACTAAACTTTCTGCACGTCGTCATGTTAGCAGGAGGATTGCCCGTTTACGTCCTCGGTGTGCAAAATCCCCTTTTTATTTTGAATACATTTATTATTTGAATGGTGTACAGTCACCCTCTGAACACAACCGCAACATTTAGTCAATGCAAAAATACAATATAATAACCTTTTTTTCATAATTTCTCCAATTCGTAAAAAGAGCTTTGTTTTCCCCCCAAAATGAAACATTTTTCAAAACATGCAATGAAGTTCTCGGCCCATAAAAGAGATCAACTAAACACATCTTAACTCAGTCTATGTTCACTTAACATGAACTGAGTAGAACTGAACGCACCAAACTGAACCCAGAGGGACACAGGCCATTATAACGGCTCATCAGACCATTTTACAAACAAAGAGGTAACACTACCACCTGCAGATCTACAAATATAACAAAACTGGACAGTAAATCTATCATTATGTTGAGCAATTATTACCTATTATGGTCTGAAGAAATAAAGAATATCTCTGAAGTCGCAAACCCAGTCACCCCCATGATGTGACTTGGACTTGGTACATTCTGATTGGCCACTTCCTGATTTACAGAGCTCTGCTTAGGGGCTCCATCTTTTGCTCAGGTCTGCCAAGATGTCCCTCCAGCAGCAGCAACCAGCGGCGGCCCCCTCCTCAGCACTGGTAACTCAACTAAAATGACTTAAGGAGAACTAAAATGTGACCGTAGAGAAGTTAACTTAATGTGTGCTCTCAGAATGGAAACCAATGTATTGCCAACAATACTGAGACTATGAGGTAATGTGATGCACGAAACCAAAGCTCTGTGTGACATTCATCTGTTTGCTGGTGGAACCATAGAAAACTAAGGTGTGTGCAGGAGGGTTAGAGACATCTAAAAGTGCAGCCGTCACAACCACCATCAGCCTTTTCACTGGAAATATTTAACTTGTCATGTCAGGAGAAGGACATGTGTTACTACTAATATTAAAGGTGCTCAGTTCTATTCAAGTATCCCAGTTGAGTCACGACAGTGAGCCAGCATGCACAATACCAGGACCTGAAGCAGCTAAATGGAATTCAGCCGTCATTCATGTTCTTGTCTCCACCTGTGCTTTTCCTACTGGGACATTTCAAAGTCTCTTTTGTGGAAAAAGCTCTGTTTGCATTTGTAATTAAAACACTTTAACACACGTTGATGTAGTGACACTAAAGTTTATTGTGATAATACACTGCAGTATCAGATATTTATTAAAAACATGGTAGTTGGAGCAGAACTCCTCAGAATTTGCAGCACAATCCACAGACTCCGGGACTGCAGCAGTTGCAGCAAATTTTGCACTTAAGGCCGCGCTTCACTCTGTTGTTATACGTCATCTGTGTGAGAGATAAAAAACATGATCAATGTGTTCATCTCCAGCATCATCACTCACTCTGTTTATTCTCTCTCCTTCAGAGAGCATCAGGGCTCTTTGTGGGGGAAACACATCCACTTACACTCAAATCAGCTCATTGTGTTCGTCCTCATTCATTCAGTGAACTCAACATACCTTCCACGAGTCCACTGATGTCTCCTCATGTTCACCAACGGGGTGGTCAATGCTCATTGGCTCCTCCAGCTCCTCGACCTGTTGATGAATCGTGCACATGAAGAATAGGAGCCACATTTTAGGACCTGGAGAACATTTGTAGATGATAAGTGAGTATAAGTCAAGTTCTTACCTCAGTGATTGGGACGGCAGAGCTCTGCTGAATACAAATAAAGGTGAGCACGACGGCCACTGCAACAGCAACACTGAATGTCTTCATCTTAGCACGGTTTGACTGGTTTAAGTTTTCAAATCAAGCAGATTTCTTCAGATCTTTTGGTGACTCTTGTCAGCTCCTCTGAGTTCTCCTGTCTGATGGTTGGATGTGTAACATGTGCTGGTATTTATACTCACTTGGACCACTGTTGCCTCATCACTGACAGCACTTGCCACACTCCCTATTCCCAGCATCCCTACGTGATCCTGCAAATGGGAAATTCCTGAAGACTGGGAAATTCTCTGTTTTTGTTTGTGTGCCACAGTTTTGGTCCAACATTAAATCAACCATTACTTTTGTATTGTCCTACTTTACGTCTTACTTGCTTAGAAGAACAGCTCAATCATACAGCACCCTAATAGGTAATTGATCAAAACAAAAAATGTGACAAAGCGCAATGGAAACCGACATTAATAAAGAATAACTCATGAGGTATGAAGTGTGACCTCCACTGAAGCTTCCACTCCTCTGAAGAGACAGAGGAATCATACACAGATCTGTGTGGAGCAACGTTGTTCCTTATTTCTTTGCAATTGTTAATTGGACCCCGACAATTAAACAAACTTTCAATTAAACCTGGAATGAACATTAAAGTGGTATCACATTTGATAAAACTTTCTCATAATTCTAGCATCTTAGGATTACTTGACCTGTCAGTATGAAAACAAAAAAAACAGCAGAGTCATGAATATACATGAATAAATAATGGTGGACATGAAATAAAAACTATTAAAAAAACTAAAACTATTTAAATTGATTGTTGGCATTAATAGAACCAATGGCCATTTCATTTCTCAGTGTAACTCACGTCTGGTCAAATACAGTCTCTTGTGCAAAAAGCAAAATCCCCGACTTCACTCACTTTCATTGACTGAAAACCCTGCTGGCCTGTGTGCTCACTCGTGTCACATCAGTGTCAACAAACAGAACCATGAATGGCTCTACATCTGTTATTTTTAATATGAAGAGGAAGCATCACCTTGTCTTTTAACAGTAAAACCAATCACTACAATTTGAGTAACTACTACCAGCGGTCTGGAGTTGTTGGTCTGGACGCTCACTTGTTTGAAGGAAGCTTTTCTCAAATCAGTCAAAGCAACAAAACAAGCTTGCTTCCACTTGAAGATGAAGAAGTGTAAGTCTACATGATGTTCCACAAGATAATATCAACACTTATATTTCATTTTCTTGAACGGTAACCTGTGGGGGGTGGAATACGTTGAACTTTTATAATACATTCAATTTTACGTATTAGAAACCTTCTGTATTTGAGTTAATTTCCAAATGTCTCTGATCACGTCAGCTTTAATAATCAAAACCCTGTTTAAATATCTGAGTCTATCTGTAAAGCCTTGCTGCCCAAATGAAAAGTTCACTCTTCTCTTGTTCTAGTTCCAGAAAACACGTTACTAAACTTTCTGCACGTCGTCATGTTAGCAGGAGGATTGCCCGTTTACGTCCTCGGTGTGCAAAATCCCCTTTTTATTTTGAATACATTTATTATTTGAATGGTGTACAGTCACCCTCTGAACACAACCGCAACATTTAGTCAATGCAAAAATACAATATAATAACCTTTTTTTCATAATTTCTCCAATTCGTAAAAAGAGCTTTGTTTTCCCCCCAAAATGAAACATTTTTCAAAACATGCAATGAAGTTCTCGGCCCATAAAAGAGATCAACTAAACACATCTTAACTCAGTCTATGTTCACTTAACATGAACTGAGTAGAACTGAACGCACCAAACTGAACCCAGAGGGACACAGGCCATTATAACGGCTCATCAGACCATTTTACAAACAAAGAGGTAACACTACCACCTGCAGATCTACAAATATAACAAAACTGGACAGTAAATCTATCATTATGTTGAGCAATTATTACCTATTATGGTCTGAAGAAATAAAGAATATCTCTGAAGTCGCAAACCCAGTCACCCCCATGATGTGACTTGGACTTGGTACATTCTGATTGGCCACTTCCTGATTTACAGAGCTCTGCTTAGGGGCTCCATCTTTTGCTCAGGTCTGCCAAGATGTCCCTCCAGCAGCAGCAACCAGCGGCGGCCCCCTCCTCAGCACTGGTAACTCAACTAAAATGACTTAAGGAGAACTAAAATGTGACCGTAGAGAAGTTAACTTAATGTGTGCTCTCAGAATGGAAACCAATGTATTGCCAACAATACTGAGACTATGAGGTAATGTGATGCACGAAACCAAAGCTCTGTGTGACATTCATCTGTTTGCTGGTGGAACCATAGAAAACTAAGGTGTGTGCAGGAGGGTTAGAGACATCTAAAAGTGCAGCCGTCACAACCACCATCAGCCTTTTCACTGGAAATATTTAACTTGTCATGTCAGGAGAAGGACATGTGTTACTACTAATATTAAAGGTGCTCAGTTCTATTCAAGTATCCCAGTTGAGTCACGACAGTGAGCCAGCATGCACAATACCAGGACCTGAAGCAGCTAAATGGAATTCAGCCGTCATTCATGTTCTTGTCTCCACCTGTGCTTTTCCTACTGGGACATTTCAAAGTCTCTTTTGTGGAAAAAGCTCTGTTTGCATTTGTAATTAAAACACTTTAACACACGTTGATGTAGTGACACTAAAGTTTATTGTGATAATACACTGCAGTATCAGATATTTATTAAAAACATGGTAGTTGGAGCAGAACTCCTCAGAATTTGCAGCACAATCCACAGACTCCGGGACTGCAGCAGTTGCAGCAAATTTTGCACTTAAGGCCGCGCTTCACTCTGTTGTTATACGTCATCTGTGTGAGAGATAAAAAACATGATCAATGTGTTCATCTCCAGCATCATCACTCACTCTGTTTATTCTCTCTCCTTCAGAGAGCATCAGGGCTCTTTGTGGGGGAAACACATCCACTTACACTCAAATCAGCTCATTGTGTTCGTCCTCATTCATTCAGTGAACTCAACATACCTTCCACGAGTCCACTGATGTCTCCTCATGTTCACCAACGGGGTGGTCAATGCTCATTGGCTCCTCCAGCTCCTCGACCTGTTGATGAATCGTGCACATGAAGAATAGGAGCCACATTTTAGGACCTGGAGAACATTTGTAGATGATAAGTGAGTATAAGTCAAGTTCTTACCTCAGTGATTGGGACGGCAGAGCTCTGCTGAATACAAATAAAGGTGAGCACGACGGCCACTGCAACAGCAACACTGAATGTCTTCATCTTAGCACGGTTTGACTGGTTTAAGTTTTCAAATCAAGCAGATTTCTTCAGATCTTTTGGTGACTCTTGTCAGCTCCTCTGAGTTCTCCTGTCTGATGGTTGGATGTGTAACATGTGCTGGTATTTATACTCACTTGGACCACTGTTGCCTCATCACTGACAGCACTTGCCACACTCCCTATTCCCAGCATCCCTACGTGATCCTGCAAATGGGAAATTCCTGAAGACTGGGAAATTCTCTGTTTTTGTTTGTGTGCCACAGTTTTGGTCCAACATTAAATCAACCATTACTTTTGTATTGTCCTACTTTACGTCTTACTTGCTTAGAAGAACAGCTCAATCATACAGCACCCTAATAGGTAATTGATCAAAACAAAAAATGT
Source organism: Pholis gunnellus (assembly GCF_910591455.1). Taxonomy (NCBI): domain Eukaryota; kingdom Metazoa; phylum Chordata; class Actinopteri; order Perciformes; family Pholidae; genus Pholis; species Pholis gunnellus. The sequence continues at coordinate 7,521,580 of NC_136534.1, forward strand.
GACAAAGCGCAATGGAAACCGACATTAATAAAGAATAACTCATGAGGTATGAAGTGTGACCTCCACTGAAGCTTCCACTCCTCTGAAGAGACAGAGGAATCATACACAGATCTGTGTGGAGCAACGTTGTTCCTTATTTCTTTGCAATTGTTAATTGGACCCCGACAATTAAACAAACTTTCAATTAAACCTAGAATGAACATTAAAGTGGTATCACATTTGATAAAACTTTCTCATAATTCTAGCATCTTAGGATTACTTGACCTGTCAGTATGAAAACAAAAAAAACAGCAGAGTCATGAATATACATGAATAAATAATGGTGGACATGAAATAAAAACTATTAAAAAAACTAAAACTATTTAAAATGATTGTTGGCATTAATAGAACCAATGACCATTTAATTTCTCAGTGTAACTCACGTCTGGTCAAATACAGTCTCTTGTGCAAAAAGCAAAATCCCCGACTTCACTCACTTTCATTGACTGAAAACCCTGCTGGCCTGTGTGCTCACTCGTGTCACATCAGTGTCAACAAACAGAACCATGAATGGTTCTACATCTGTTATTGTTAATATGAAGAGGAAGCATCACCTTGTCTTTTAGCAGTAAAACCAATCACTACAATTTGAGTAACTACTACCAGCGGTCTGGAGTTGTTGGTTCTGGACACTCGCTTGTTTGAAGGAATTTGGAACATTCATAATACATTCAATTTTACGTATTAACCCTTAAATGCTGTTAGGGTCAAATTTGACCCGTTTTGACAATTGACAGCAGTAAAAATACCCTAAACGTCATTCCTTTAGCCTGAAATTTGATTACTTTTCCTAAAGTGACCCAAAATACACAAAAATGAAAATATTTTAAAATTGTATACTTTTGTACCAGTGCTACACATTTTTGTACACTGAGGCTGTTTCGTATTTATTGAGATGGATTTTAGATCTTAGTGTGGGTCAAATCAAGGAAAATGGTGTTTTTAGGGAATCTTGAAACTCTACAGGCCATGTTAGTGTGTATTTCTTATGGGACAGTGGTGACAGAGTTCAATTGGGACCTTGACACTGTTATGAGAACTGTCTGCGTTTCAACAACGTTTGCCCAGGTTCCCGCAGAGACAGACACCTGCTGGTCTTTGAAGGGGCATGGGGGGGAAGCCTCGAAACAGTGAAATAGTAAAACAGCACAGGATTGATCATGGCGCACAAAGGGAACGGAGGTCATCCAGAGGTCAGAGGGTGCCTTGTCACAGACACAAGATCTGTACCAGCAAGCACAAGCACTTGCACCTGCAATATTATCAAATAATCTACAAAGTAACACATTTGAATCAAATTGGGTTGGGAGGGTGGTGGTGGGGGGCTTCATAACATTATAAAAGGTACCTGAGCTGCCATCTCACTAACTGACATCATGGCAGCAAGATTTAGTGTGCAACAGGCCGTTGATCTGTTCTTCCAAGATGAGGAGGTTGATAGTGATTTGGAGGATGTGTCAGAGCAGGAAGAAAACTCTAATTACTGACTGATTATTGACTAGTTTATAATAAGCATTTTATTATGTAATGTTTTGTGTTCTTAGTGGTAAATGTTGAATTAATATTGATAATTATGATGTCTTATGATATAGCAGTGGGGACAGCGTTTAATGGTTGCAATGATTAAATATGGTTATATTATAAATTCCAACAGTTCCAGAATGTTCATGCCATTTTCAAATTCAATAAAATATATTTAAGTCATTATGGCTTTTATGTTTTTATGTCTTATGTAAAACAGGACATGATAATGTGTAATAGTAGAGGTTTTTCTCCAATAACGAATGTTGTAGAACTTAAAAAATACACTCTCCCTGCTCTCTGAAACATTTATTAAGGATTAATCATACATTTATGAATGGGACATAAGCTACTTTAGACATTCTAAATAGATCTGTAGTTTAAAATTTGGTATAGACACTTACTATGAGGGAATTCTTGATCCCGAACCAAAACCAATGGGTGACGTCACAGGGACTCTACGTCCACTTCTCATTTACAGTCTGATTGTCACTCTCACTATCTGACAGCATTTGAGAGGGCTATACACTGAGGGTTGTGATGCTCCTTACAACACAACTTCCATCATTTATTTTGCTTATTAGCTTCAGTATGTTAATAAAGTTTTGTTGTAACAAGTAATCGTCAGAGAAAATGCAGAATGAAGTTTGAGTGTATTCAACTTAAATAGTTACTTTCAGTCCATTTGGCATTCAAGTCGAATCCACTTAAACAAATACATTTTCTCTAGTGTGAATAACTGAAATGTATTTTTTAATACAATCATCTTATTTGAGTTTACAGTGTAGTCAGGTCTCTGGTCCCTCATAACGTGCTATTCTGGTTCATGTGTTCTATAAATGCTTGAACTAGGAGATGCATTCGACACACAGTAAAAAGAAAAGTTCACTCTCACTATTGACACCAGGACACAAAACATAGCTCATGTTAATGCCGTCATCAACGGTATGTCTGTCAGTTGTGCATATTCAATGTTAAAAGAACATGTTCACACGTTGTATAAATGTATATTGTAAAATGAAAGTTTATTGCGATAAACCACAAGTACAGTTGAAAGTTCCACAATTGCTTTAAACGAGGATAAAAAGCATAACAAATAAATATTCAGTGGTTGTTGTGGGAAACTTCATACAGGTGCGAGAATCTTCAGAAACTGCAATTATAATCACACGTGATTTCACCCAAAGAGTTCTTGTAGCAGTAAGGATTGCAGATAAGATACTGACGCTTCTGCCTGATGTTAATCGGCACCTGATTGAAAGAGAGACAGGAGTAAAGTTTTCACATCCAGCATGATCTCTCACTCTGTATGATCCCTCCTTCTCTGGAGAGAGCATCAATTAGCTCATGGTATTTGAATGAATTCATTCAGTTAACTCGACGTACCTGCTGTGGTTCCTCTGGCATCTCTCCATGTTCAGCAGGATCGTCGTTGCTCATTGGATCCTCCCGCTCTTGCACCTGTTGATGAATTTTTTTCTCGTTTAGTAACGACATCTTAGCATTACACTGATAGTAACGGATACAAATGAAATGATTGAAGTCATGTTCTTACTCCAGTGATTGGGACGGCAGAGCTCTGCTGAATAGAAATAAAGGCGAGCACGACGGCCACTGCAACTGCAACACTGAATGTCTTCATCTTTGGAGAGTAGAAGTTGTTTAGTTGTTGGTATCAACTCGATTTTCTCTGATCTTCTGGTGACTCTTGTCAGGTTTGGGTTTTGTCTGTCTGATGGCTGAGTGTGTAAAAAGTACTGGTATTTATACTCACTCGGGTCATTGTTGCCTCACCACTGACACAAACTTACCTGCTTCCCGGAATGGGCTGTGCTGGGAGTAGAATATGGAAATGTTCTGTTTGATCACTGAGCACACATGAACTACAGTGTGAGCAAATCCAATAACACAGATATTTACAACCACAAGTACAATTGAAAGTCGCACAATTGCTTTAAATGAGGAAAACAAAACATAACATATTAATATTCAATGGTTGTTGTGGAAAACCTCATACAGGTGCAGGAATTATAATCTCAATTGTAAAGAAAACACCCAGCTATTATTGGATTTAAATATTTTTTTCTTTTTTAAATTGTATAAGATTTGTAAGAAAAACCTTTGAAAAAAAAACAAATAAAATTAAAGCTGCGAGCAGCATTGGTCGGGCCTTCGCACATTCACGCACGTCGAGGATACTGACTCTGGTTGACGCGGCTATGCATTTCTGTGACCATCAAACACTGCGTGCACGAGTTAGATGATATTTCCTGTATCGACCAGCAGCGTAGCAAGATCGTGTTGCCAGGTCTCAAGCCCCAAATGTGCTGAGAGTCCCTCCAATACATCATAAATGTAAGCCTGTTAAGATCATTAAGAAAATGAATGTGCGTGAATGCGCTTCAGTGTTAGTAACATATCAGACTGTCAGTTTACTGGGATGGGGTTCAACTCCCTGCAGTGTCCTGCTGATTGGATTTGGACTTACATGAAAGTTAAGAAAACAGTAGTGTCATTTGTTTTCACTTGAACACTTTAATTTAACACCGTTTTCATTTTAAGCTCTTCTGTAACTTTAGATTGTAGTGTGAAGCATTCATTGTAATATTTAACCTGATTCTCATGTAGAAGATCTGGACAGATCATTTATACTAATGTCGACTGACATGGTTTGAAAACCCACTGTTATCTAACTTTTGCTCTCCAAGCATCTTAGTTTGCACATATTTAGATCAAAGAAGTCTTTATCTCATGGTGTGCCCACAAACCCTTTTAATAAGTTCAGTGTTTGGGCCGCTGTAATTATAAAATCGTGCTTACGTCTGTGGTTGCCAATAGGTGGCGCTATGAGTATGAGTTAATATTGAAATGCAGAAGTCCTAAAGTCATGACAGTCATCAAGAATGTCAAGTTTGGTGGACTTTAAGGGGGGGCGGGGGGGGGGGGGGGGGGTGTGACGGACCTGCTGGCGTGGCTGATTGACCGATGCAGAGCACCTGGTCCTAGAGGATAAAGCCCTGCTCCAGTGTTGCTCTGGCTGCGGGTTTTCTCTCCGGCATACGAGGAGTGATCCCTGCCATTTGCTGCCGGTTATGTTTGGCTTTCTTTGGTTTCACTGACGACACCCACACTTTATCACACGCATCCACGTTGACATTACTGATGTTACTGACTTCATAAAGTTAACTATTTCTTTATTTGGTTAAAATAAATACTTTACTTTACCATCATCTGTTGTGTCTTTTCCGTATTTGTCATAGCCTAGGAGCCGGGTTATGACAGTTGATGACACCATTTTCCTACATGGTAATGTAGAAATACATTTTTAAATGTGCCTGCATGAGAGTCCTCTGATCTTATCCTTTTTCATTTAGGCTATGGCTTTGCTCCATTTAAAATCTAATCTCCCAACTTCATGTCTCTGTTGTTTTAAGCAGCATCGTCTCTAGCACTCCCACACATTGAAGTATATATCCAAATCATTAGCCAGCAACACAGAATGTACGGCGAGAGCTATCATAACATCCTTACTGTAACCCAGTTGTAAATTATTTGTCATTGTCACAGTACCATATCCTATGTCATCAAACTTTCAAACACATGATGCATTATTGTGTTGACTGTGTGTGTGTGTGTGTATAAACAAAGCAGAGACGGGTTACACTACAGTGGATGATAAGAAAAGCTAGTGAAAATGCTTAATTTAACACCACTAACACATCACCAGGGGCCTGCATTACAAAGCAAGATTAGTGGGTCAACTGAACGTGGACAAGCCTTCTTTTGTCTGACGTCATCAAACAATGAAACCCATGGCTTTGAAAATGAGTCTCTTCACATCTTTCAATTCTGAGTTGAAACACATTAAGCACCAATTAAAAGTACAGCTACAAAGAGAAAGTTGAACCAGCAACCTAAGCATAACTGCCATTAACAACCTACAGTCCTCTGCTGGCTTTAAATGTTGGAAAATACCAATAATTCAGGAAAGATGTGGAGGCATTGTACTGACAACATCAATAAATAGAGAAGTCCTGAGTGCTTTTGTGTCAAGTCTGTCACACTGCACTAATTAGCTCATTTCAATCAGCTGTCTAGGAGCAATCAAAGGTTTTCAGGTGATGGTTAGTGCTAAACACAGCACACGTTCCAGCAAGAATGTGATCCGAATCGGAGAGAAATAAACATCTGCAAGCTAGATTAAAGCTTTCTCTGACGCTTTTGTTCCAGTAAATATTTGCCATTTACTTTACTAATAATGTCCACAGTCTGTCAATGTCAATGTCCACTCTGCTCCAGGGTAGGACGCTGCTTGGGGTCTATGGTAAAACATCTTCGCAAGAAATCCAGGCAATCTGGAGAGAAAGAAGGAGAAGAAAGGTGAGGGCGACGGCTACAGTGATCCATCAGAATGTCAACTGAAATCAACAGATATGTTTCTGCTGACATGTTCGTGAGTATGTTTTTCTTACTTTCGGACAGCGTCTCGCTGATTTTCACATGGTGTCTCAAGTACATGTTGGTGGAAAAAGCTACATCACTGTGGAATGTGTCATAGAGGACCCCTCCCACCTGCCACACTGAGGTGGGTCCGGCTCTGTACCTACGACATTTCCACCACTCTGGGGGGATGTAAGCAAGGGTACCTAGAAGATACAGACACAATACGATGATGAGGATGAGGAGCTGTGTCTAATTGTAAAAGTCACAGATGGGTAAGTTAGTGTAGAGCAGGAGTAAAGCCAGACATCTTACCACAGAACATGCGATAAGTGGCTCCTTTGTTGACGAAGCGGCTCACACCAAAGTCAATGAGGCGAACTCGCGGGACGTCCGAGCTGGTCTCAATCAAGATGTTTCTAGTCTTAATGTCCCGGTGGAAAATGTTTTCCTTCTCAAGGTCAATTGCTACATCTACCAGCTGTTTCAGTATGATCTGACAGACAAAAAGAGAGAGAAATGAGGGATCACAGTGGAGGATGGTTTGACATGTTTTCATGGCTGTGACTCTGAGCTGACTACAACTACAAAACACAACGTTTCTAAAACCATCTTTAAGCCATAGAAACTGAAATGCACAAGAGATTTTTAGTAGATTGCGTAAAAACCACATCTGTTTATTTTTCTCCTCCAAATAAGTTTAGTTGACCTGGAGCTTTGTCTACCATCTGTTTGACTGCCTCCACTACTGTTTCTTGATCCATCAGAACAATTACTTTGGTGAATACAATGTTACCATGATCAACAGAAACAATGACCTAAAAACTAGGAAAATAAACCTTAAATTGCAAAAGAAATCCTTTAGGTAGTCTCCAAGTTCCTGTTAAAAGTTAAAGACACACAAGGATCGTCCAGCAGCTTACCTTAGCCTCCTGCTCTGGTAAGGAGCCTCCGTTTCCTTCGATGTAGTTGTGTAGGTCCTCGGCGGGGATCGGTCTCTCCATTACCAGGATCAGCTCCTGGTCCAGATCGTACCAGTCCAATAGAGACACGAGTGCTGACATCCCCACTGATCTACTTGTCTTGTCCCCCAGTTTCAACATGATGGCAAGCTCCACGGACAGCTGCTTCCCAGTTCCATCCTGAAACATCACAACAGAGTGGAGGATGAGAGAGAACCATGATTCATCCATAATACATTCAGAAACAGAGTGCAGTGTTGAATACAGAAGATTTTAACAGCAGCAGGTGTTGCTCACTCACCACGTGGTAGAGAATGTTCTCCTTGGGAATGTGTTTGATGGCAACCTACGAGATACAAAAAAGACTTGTGTTAGCACTCCCTGACCATATCGTGTGTGTGTGTGCAAGATTGTGTGTGTATAACACTTACAGGTAGATTATCTGCTTTGCGATAGCCAGCAAACACAGTTCCACATCCTCCTTCAGCAAGCTGATCCTGCTGTTTGTATTTGGCCTCAAATTCAGCTGAACAGAACAACACATATTATGTCTTAATACAGTTGTGAGTAACACCAATTATATGCTACCTAAGCTCCTATATGAATCCCTCCTATATTATACTTAATATTGACAGACAAAGCAGCAAAAGCAAGGCAATAGTAACAACACTATACTGACCTCTTAAGGCATCTAGAGACTGTCTGATCTTCTTCAGGTCTTGCCCGAAGGTTGGTCCTTCCTCATCGGCGACGGCCTTCCTCTTATAAACTGCAACAATTATGTATTGAATGTCTATTGTGATTATTTTATTTGTTGGGAATTAAATGCAAAAGTAGCGGGTTGTATTACACTTTGTCAATAAACGGTAACATTCTGGCATATATCGTAAAATCAAGGTAAAACCTAGTTATCCTACTATCACCAACCGTAATCCAGTAAGTTACCGTTCATTTACTAAGATGAGGTCAAACCTTACATTTAATAATAATAATAATGTTATTTATATAGCACCTTTAAAAAAAGAGTTTACAAAGTGCTTTGACAGACAAAGCAGCAAAAGCAAGGCAATAGTAACATCACTATACTGACCTCTAAAGGCATCTACAGACTGACTGGTCTTCTTCAGGTCTGTCCTCCTCTTCTTTTTTGTCTGTGGTCCTTCATCATCGGTGGCGGCCTTCCTCTTACCGACTCTCACATCCTCCACAGATGTATTGCAGCTTTCTACAGAGGAGAAAAACACCCAGAGGAACATCAACTGTATGGTAATGTTGTGATAGCTTTTTGTAAAGATTAGTTTTCTTCTAAACATGCAGTACATTGTGAGTTTTGTGATGTAATACAAATGTCCCTTTAATATTTGAGAACAAGTAATAAACTGCAACAATTATGTATTGAATGTCTATTGTGATTATTTTATTTGTTGGGAATTAAATGCAAAAGTAGCGGGTTGTATTACCCTTTGTAAATAAACGGTAACATTCTGGCATATACCATAAAATCACGGTAAAACCTAGTTATCCTTCTATCACCTACCGTAATCCAGTAGGTTACTGTTAATTTACAGTGAAATAATTTAGAGTGTGGACAATAGACATCCTCCATACTAAAAGACAAAATGGGCAGATTCAAAAATAGTTTGCCTGCCAAAACCTCAATAAAAATAAAATGTCTCACTGTCCTCTAGTGTAATCTATCCAAGCAGGTAGTTTTATCTGTCCAGTTTTTGACATATCGGTCTCCAGCCCAACACAATTAAGGTGAATGCAATTTAGTTTCTTGTGCTCACAGCATTGAAACATTTAACAACAACATCTATTTCCAAAAACAGGCTCCTTGTGACTCTGGATAATCTACAAGCCTCACTGTAATCAGTATCTATTGGACCAACCTTCTACCAAAGAAATAGTCCAAATGAAACTACAGTGTGTTTGATAGATTATCCATCCAGGGTACTTTTTTGGAAAGAGATGTTGCTTTTGAATTTTAAAATGTCAATTGTTGATGCTGTGAGCACTAAAAATGAAATTCCTCTTTAACACCTGGGTGAAATCAAAACTCTCAGACACAGATCTTTTAAAACCTGAGGAAACCTGGGAGAAATTATCCAAACTATCTGCATAAATAGATACCATTAGAGGGAAGGGATAATTTGTTTTCTTTGTCATTTAAGTGAACTGAAGTCTATTTAGATCAATACCAACACCCCAGTTGATGTACATTTCTGTAAGAGATCTGAGTACATCTTCCACCACTGTCTGAACCCCGTGTTTAGTAAACTGATGATTGGATACACTCCCAACAGCAGATTCACATGATCAGCTTACCTTTCCCAGAGTGCTTTGAGGAGGATGCCGACTCCTTGCCAAACAGGTTGAGGTCAAGTCTTCCCTTTTTCTCCTTCTTCGTTGGTTTTCCCTCTCCATCTTCTGTGGCTTTCCTCTTCACTTCTCTCGCACTGAAGCATTCCTCGGAGGTGGTTGGGTCGTCACTTTCTGAAAGCCTTTTCCTGTTGATGGGGGTTAAACTATCCAGACAGGTCTTTCTTTTAACCCAACTTGTCGTGTCATCCTTTCCGGGAGCTGAACTTTTTGACCACAAGATATTGCCCATGCTGATATAGTTGTGAACTAATTATATGTAGAGATATATATATACGAGACTAAGAGTCCATAAGGATAAAGGTTGTCGAGTGGTAGGTGTAGGAGCCAGGTATGGCCTGTGTCATTTATACCTTTTTTGGTCACTTCCGGTACACTTCCGGTAATTGAGTCACGTGGTGTTGGGGAAAGCAATATAAGCTGTTCAGTTGTTTAGTTGCAGGATTGAAAGGAGAGGCGGTGAGAGACGGAGCCTTATTTTTTGTTGACCGCTACGTCACGATATTACGCACTATTGTCATTGTTTGATCTATGACTGCATTCCAGAATCAACGTTTGTTGTTTACAAATAAACACGCAAAGCTCAACCACTGGATCAGGAAATCATTGATAGCCAGTGCGTCTGCAAGTCTAATCTCCCCTACTTAGCCTCTCGGTGACTATCTGAATGTTGCTGTTAGTCACCTACATTTGCCAACAAAAATACTAAGTACAACGAAGCCTACGGAGCCATACTACTTTTGGCGTTGATGAGCCAGACGCGGAGGATTGCGTTTGCCGTGTTGAGCCTTCACGTTGCTCCCGACAGCGGCCGCCCTACAAGCTCGCAAGCCGAACGGCGATATGTAACCTGTGTTTTCTACTGTGTGTGGCTTGTTTGGAACACAGTTTGAATCGGTTACTGCCGCACATCGAAGTGGTGTGTTGTTTTCTGCGTGGGTTTGCTGCTGAGCAACAAGATCAAGACAAAAGGAAGCAGTTAACGCCGTACATCTCCACCAGGAGGCACCAGAGCTCATAAGACAGAGCACATTTCCAATCACCACAGCTCAACCAGTATCTTATCATAAAGATGTCCATACACCCTCTTTCATGAACAGCAGTAATAATCCAAACCAGTTATTTTCTATAATGGAAAAACAAAATGAAATTAAAGCTGCAAGCAGCGATGTATGGGCCCTCGCATCCTCCCGCACGTCGGGGTTTACTGGCAGAAGCGGCCATAAATATCTGCGACCATCAGACAGCGAGCCCACAAGGTAGACATATTTTTAATGCTTGGACTGTGTGACACTGGAAATTATGTAGTGCAAATATTTCACCAGTTCCTGTATCCACTATGTGGTGCTAGAGAACACGCGCAAACATGCGTTATGTTGCTCTATATCAAGTATAGACCACATCATGTAAATCCAATTCAGTGTGTCACATAACGCTGTCTTCCTGTTGCCAGTAGGTGGCACTATGACTTTAAGTGGAAATTAGCTCATAGACATCCTCAGGCCATGACTATTATCAAGTATAGCAAGTTTGGGACAGATTTGAACAAGTCCAGTGGAGTTACATCAGCTTGTTGTTTAACTGCGAATCACTTAAAATGGCCGCCATGCCACGGCTTCACCATTCCATCAAACGTAAAGCTTTGAGTAAATTGTAATTGCAAAGGGCTTTAGATTGTACTGACCAAATTTGAAGTGGATCTGACAAAGTCCCTAGGAGGAGTTTGTTAAAGTATAGCGACTAAAAATCATGGGAAAATTCACACACAAATCTAAATGACTTCCCATTAATTTTAGAGCATGGTCCCCTAAGACTTTATATTAAGTCACCATGTGATACATGTGCCTACCAAATTTCATATATGTAGGTCAAACGTAGCGCTGGGGCTGCGTTTTTGAAAATTTGTAGGGGGCGCTATCGAGGCAATTTGAATGGGTCAAGCCAAAAAGCCATATGAAATATTTATTTCCATCACCTGTGCAAAGTTCCAAGGCTTGTTGAGCACCCTAAGCCACAGAAAAATAAGCTTAATTTTTCATGGTAAATGACGCGTTGCCACGGCAATGGGCACCACATAAAATGAAGGACGTTCAATGTAAGTAGACCATTTTAGTAACTTTTCATCATTAATATCTTTAGATCATCCTAACCAAATGTGAAGTCGATCGCATTAATTCTGTGGGAGGAGTTTGTTAAAGTACGTCTGAGAACGATGAAAATTGACAAAAAAGCCAAAAATGGCTTAACTACTGTATCGCTCCCTAGTGGTTGAATGGAATGAAAATTGTAGGGTACGTAACAATATACGATGTGCACATATGAGATGAATTTCGCGATTATAGGTTAAATGGTTTTGAAGTTATGAGTATTGAAAAACAGAGGCATGCCTTATGAAGTTCATTGGTCCATATCTTCTAAACGTAATGAGATATCAAACATCTTTTGATAACATTTTATTATATAGATCCAAAACTGATCCACAGCAAATTTAGTAGAAATCGGACTCAGCGTGTAGGAGGTTGCAAAAATGTTTTTTTCACAAAATTCAAAATGGCAGAACATTTTGGTAGGCGGAGCTTAGGGGTCCAGGAGTCTATTTTGTAGACCTCATTTGGTTGTATGCCTGTGTCAAATGTCAAGTTAATTGAACATACGGGATGAGGGGGCTAAATTCTAGGGGGCGCTAGCGAGCAATTTTGTCATGCTCGAGCATGGGACCCATAAAATATCAAAATTTCCCGCAGTCCTGATATGCTCGCCAAATATGGGGAGGTTGGGGACATGATACATACCCTTAAACAGCTTTTCATTCGAGAATATAATAATAAGAATTCCTACAGTTTCAATAAGGACCTCACGGCCCAACGTTGTTGGTGCTCGGGCCCTAATAATCACTGTAATTAAAGTAGGGGCCCTTTGAATCTTTTGTAACTTTGGTCTTTCCAAAAATCTTGCGCAATAATCAAAATCCCTTCCCTCCTGCCACTCTGTCAAAACCCTTCTGACCTGAGCACTTCAACTGATAACCTCTATGTCAACAAACACAACCATGAATGGATCCTGACTAAACTCTTTTATTTTTCAACATGAGAGGAGAGCATCACCATCAGCAAGTCTTAAAACTACTGTTTGAACTATTTCATTTGATCTAATCATGATGAACACAGTGTCATTTAGTTTTCAGAACATCTCTTAATCTATACTTCATCATATTTGTTCTTCATGTGTGGTATTTATTTGATCAATAAAACTCTGTGTTTTGACTGGAGTGGTTGGATAGAAGCGCTGCTGGAACACAAGTCAAAGTTTTAGTCTTTACCCCAACTGGTTAGCTTGTTTCTGCTTCATCTTAGCAATTAAAACTACTCAGTCAGTTTCTATAGTTCAATGTAGTATTTTCTGACACAGTGTAATATCTAAGTGATGCAAAAGATATGTTGGGAGTGATAACTGTGTTTGCTGAATGAGGGACAGTTCAGCCCACAGCACTGAGACAGCTTTGCTCAGGGTGACGAATGACCTGCTGATGACAGCCGATGCAGGATCACCCTCACTCCTCATCCTCCTGGACCTGACTGCTGCATTTGACACAGTGGATCACACTATCCTCCTAGAGCGCCTCCATACCACCATTGGACTATCAGACTCTGCACTCAAGTGGTTTCAGTCCTACCTTTCTGGCAGAACTAAATATGTCTCACTGGGAAGATGCAAGTCCAAACTGCTCCCTGTCTCCTGTGGTGTTCCGCAAGGGTCGTTCCTCGGCCCCATCCTCTTCATTACTTACATGCTCCCCCTCGGTCGTGTCATCAGCAGATTTCCACTATTATGCCGACGACACACAGTTAAAGCCGCCCCAAGCCCCTCTGCAGCCATGTCATGTCTCACCGCCTGTCTTGGGGAGATAAAGGCGTGGATGAGCAGCAACTTTCTCCAATTAAACAGTAGCAAACCAAAGCCCTCCTTGTTGGCACTCCACACCAGGTTCAGTCATCCTCCATAACTCATCTCACCTTCGACGGTCAGGTCATCCCCCTCTCCTCCACAGTCACTAATCTGGGAGTTAGGTTTGACCCTCATCTGACCTTTAATGACCATATAAAACACCTGTGCAAAACCTCCTTTTATCATCTCAAAAACATCTCCAAACTCCGCCCCATTTTAACCCTGTCAGATGCAGAGAAGCTCGTCCACACCTTTATCTCCTCAAGACTAGACTACTATAACTCACTCTACACTGGGATCACTGGCAAGAGCATCCAGAAGCTGCAATACATTCAAAACAGCGCTGCCAGGATCCTGATGAGAGTCCGGAAGTATGAGCACATATCACCCACTCTACACTCACTACACTGGCTCCCTGTCTCATTCCAGATTGATTACAAAGTCCTACTACTCACACATAAATGCATAAATGGACATGCACCTCCCTGCCTACAAGAACTCATCACTCCCCAAACCTCCACCCGCACCCTCAGATCTTCAAACAGCTCACTCCTCCGGTGTCCCAACACCAAGCTCCACACCATGGGCGACCGGGCCTTTGACTCGGCAGCACCGCGCCTATGGAACAGTCTCCATGGCCGCCTAAGGGCAACACAGACACTGGACTCTTTTAAGACTGGCCTAAACACCTTTTTATTCAGGAAGGCGTTTCTGACCTTGTGCTAAATCACCGTCAGCTATTTCTTTTGTGTTTCTGTTCTTACATTGTTTTCTATTGTGCTTATGTTTACTAGTTTTTTTATTATAATATTTTTTAACCCTCCTGTTATGTTGCGGGTCAAATTGACCCGTTTCAAAGTTTGAAAATCTAGAAAAAATATTTTAAAGTACTTTTTCTGTATGAAACTTCTTCTGCTTGCCTTAATTAGTGTAATCAACGTGAAAAAAAATTAAATAAAAAATATCATGCATTTGCAACCCCCCCTGCAGGTTTATATAACAGAGATGATGTTCGGGTCAATTTGACCCGGCAGTAGAAGTGGAGGCTGTAAGGGGTCAGAAGGGTCAAGTTTAGACCATTTCTTTCTTTGAAAATGTGAGACAAAGTATCTGTTACTCCTCCCAACATGTTTCACCCCATTTCACACACACACACACACACACACACACACACACACACACACACACACACACACACACACACATACACACACACACACACACACACACACACAGGTGCGGTCTCACTACCGCACTTGTGCGAGAAAGATACTATTTTGGCGGGAACCTTTTTTTTTCTCGCGGGAAAACTCCGCCCACACTTAGCAGGAGAGGGGAGAAACATACGAAAGGGTTGCTTGGGAGTCCTACCAACATTACACTCTGCAGATACATACAACACAGCAGCTTACTGTAGGACAACATGAGCAACAGAAACAAAAGGATGACAGCCCTGGAGGCTCTGGAGCACATCCTTGATCACGACAGTGAAATAGAGGAGGATGTGTCTGAAGATGAAGACCATCTTGAGGTCAATTCAGATTATAATGGTGCTGATTATGAACCATCAGATGAGGAAACCGATATACCTGTTCCTCCAAGTGAGACATTCGTGTCAAAAAATTGTGAAATACAGTAGTCATCCTCACCCAATACACGTATACCGAAAATATTATAAAGACAGTGGCAACATGTATTAGCACAAAGCACACCGTGACGACATGTCACTCGTGTGCTGTGTAGACACACACACACACACACACACACACACACCTTGTTCATTGTGTTCATATCCTGTTAAATTTTGTAAATGTCTGTTTCTTAACACTAAGTAAACATAATTAAAGTTTACTTTCAATACAAATCCTTATGACTCATTTGGCTTGATTTTGAGTGAGCGGGTCAATATGACCCTGAACAGCAGAGGTGTCTCATCTCCATTTATCTACATCACCCCATGAAAAAAATAATGTTTCAAAATGTAAAAATAATTTAGAGAAAAATACATGTTATGGTAGACTAATGAAATTTACATCTAGATTTTTCCAATGTACCTAAAAAATTGTTTTAACATGTATTTTTCATTAAAACAAGTGCGTTATCCTCATTGAACTATGATCTACGGAGGGGTGAATTACTTCAGTCCACTAAATACTGATTGAATTGTTAGTAAGGGTGTTGGTGATGAGGTACAAACTATATTTATTAGGATTTTTTGGTTTCTGACAACTTTTGGATGATTAAACATGCACCGGGTCATATTGACCCGCGAACATCATGGCTGTACCTAAGAAACGAACATAACAGGAGGTTAACTATGTTTTAACTATGTTTTTAACTATGTACTGGCTCTGTGGCACTCTGAGATTCTCTGAATGAAAAGTGAGTTACAAATAAAATGCATTATTATTATTATTATTATTATTATTATGTATTGATCATCCACCTTAATAGATATTCAACATTATTCATTTCAGATGTTATTTAATGACAAAGTGTGCTCCATCTTTGTTAATGGAGGTAAAGGATGTGTTGTGACTGTTAACCGTGTGAGAGCATCTAAGTGTCTATTAAAAAAACACATAATACTCTGTTTTAAGTTGGTGTGTGCTGTCACAGTTTTACCAGGATGAGAGTGGACAGACAGTGAACACAACAGGAGAGCAGAGAGGGAGAACGTGTTCATTACACAACACTTTATTTTCACTAAAGAGCATTAACAACACACACGCCCTCACATATGCAAAACATGGATCCAGAGAACCAAGTGATATACAGCAACAACAACAAATATACATTTGTTCATTAATATCTCCATATGTGTCCAATGCAGCTTCTAATTTGAAAAATACCCGGTGTAAGTGCAGGACCTTTAACCGCAGTTAATTTATGATGGCTCAATATGTTTAACATTGAATACATTTGTATTGACATACAGTCCTCTGTTGGACACAGCTGGAACATTCTGTGTATGTAGAAAGTACAATACTATGTCATTTTTCTACATAGATGTTCTTGCAAGGTGTTCTGTAGTTTCTGCAGATATTTAGGATAGTGTGTACGGAGGATGCGGTCACATCACTGAGCACACATGAAATACAGCGGAACCAAATCCAGTAACATGCTCAGATATTTACAACCACAAGTACGACTGAAAGTCATCAAATTAGGAATGCCTTGGTAGCTGAGTGGGACCTTTTGTTTATTATGTCATGCCTCTCTGTCTATCTCTCCTGTTTCCATTCTGTCTCTGATCTGTCAAAAGAAGGCCAGAACTTTACCCTCAGTCTGAGTGAGCCATCCTTGTTTAGCGTTAGCTTAGACAAAACGGCAATTATAATCACACACGATTTCACCCAAAGAGTTCTTGTAGCAGTAAGGATCGCAGATAGGATACTGACGCTTCTGCCTGATGTTAATCGGCACCTGATTGAAAGAGAGACAGGAGTAAAGTTTTCACATCCAGCATGATCTCTCATTCTGTATGATCCCTCCTTCTCTGGAGAGAGCATCAATTAGCTCATGGTATTTGAATGAATTCATTCAGTTAACTCGACGTACCTGCTGTGGTTCCTCTGGCATCTCTCCATGTTCAGCAGGATCGTCGTTGCTCATTGGATCCTCCCGCTCTTGCACCTGTTGATGAATTTTTTTCTCGTTTAGTAACGACATCTTAGCATTACACTGATAGTAACGGATACAAATGAAATGATTGAAGTCATGTTCTTACTCCAGTGATTGGGACGGCAGAGCTCTGCTGAATAGAAATAAAGGCGAGCACGACGGCCACTGCAACTGCAACACTGAATGTCTTCATCTTTGGAGAGTAGAAGTTGTTTAGTTGTTGGTATCAACTCGATTTTCTCTGATCTTCTGGTGACTCTTGTCAGGTTTGGGTTTTGTCTGTCTGATGGCTGAGTGTGTAAAAAGTACTGGTATTTATACTCACTCGGGTCATTGTTGCCTCACCACTGGCACAAACTTACCTGCTTCCCGGAATGGGCTGTGCTGGGAGTAGAATATGGAAATGTTCTGTTTGATCACTGAGCACACATGAACTACAGCGTGAGCAAATCCAATAACACAGATATTTACAACCACAATTGAAAGTCGCACAATTGCTTTAAATGAGGAAAACATAACATATTCAGTGGCTGTTGTGGAAAACCTCATACAGGTGCAGAAATAATAATCTCAATTGTAAAGAAAACACCCGGCTATTATTAGATTTAAATATTTTTTTCTTTTTAAAATTGTATAACATTTGTAAGAAAAACCTTTGAAAAAAACAAATAAAGTAATCACTGTGTAATTAAAGTAGGGGCCTTTTGAATCTTTAGTAACTTTGGTCTTTCCAAAAATCTTGCGCAATAATCAAAATCCCTTCCCTCCTGCCACTCTGTCAAAACCCTTCTGACGTGAGCACTTCAACTGATAACCTCTATGTCAACAAACACAACCATGAATGGATCCTCATCGGTTACACTGTACAGCTGACTAAACTCTTTTATTTTTCAATATGAGAGGAGAGCATCACTATCAGCAAGTCTTAACTATTGTTTGAACTATTTCATTTTGATTTAAACATGATGAACACAGTGACATTTAGTTTTCAGAACATCTCTTAATCTATACTTCATCATATTTGTTCCTCTTGTGTGGTATTTATCTGATAAACAGTTGAAGTTGCGACTTGCAAGTTGTCGTCCAGGATTTGAATTGTGCTGCGTTCTATGAACTTCTACATCCCGATCCTGCTGCAGAGGAGCATCCCCATGGCTTCGTAATTCCACCACTGTTGGACGGTGCATTTTTTCTTTTATCTGTGATGTTTCGGTTACAGCAAGCATGGTGTTATCAGGCCATGTTTCGGAGTCTTTTACATGCTGACTGGCAACAGCCACATGATTTCCATTGGTGACTCACCATGCAGCATCGGATCCTGTGCAGAGAGACTCTGTAAGCTTCTTACAGAGGTATAGGCCTCCGTCAATAGTGCCCTCTTGTAAAGAAGCAGATTTACAGCAGAGCTTTATTCTTTCAATTTCTTATGGACTTATTTAGCAATTTTTGCCAGTGAAGCTTCAGGTGTATCATTTTAAATGTCACAAATTTCCAGTGCAAACATTTATTTAGTGTTTTACACATAATTTAGTCCAATTTGTTGGACACAATTTCTTTCAACATGAAAGTATATATCTTTTTTTAGTGATCGATGTCAAAAAAACCCTAGTTACATTTACAATGTTTTAAGAAAACAAAACTTGAACAATACTGGCAGTGTATAGGCCTGGATTTTTCAAGCTTTCTTGTTTTGGTCTGCGTCTTCCTTAATATTTGTCTCTTTTCTTACCCTGGCTGACAATATTCTGGCCAAATAAAGCTGCTGTTAACAATCAATACTGTATACTGTACCTATCCGCCCTGGTCTGGGGCATTTACCCAGTCCGTCTACGTCTCAACATCATCCTGTTTGGGTCTCTGTCCAGGTCTCGCCCCTGTTTCCCTCCGCATTTCTGTTCGCAGGAATCAGCTCAACTTGACAGCTTAATTAATGCCAAACCCACCACATCAAGCCACTCTGCTCCTTGCATCTCTCTCTCTCACCACACTCGGGTACCACAGGTTATCAAACTGTTCCGGTGCCATGGATCTTTACATCCTCCCTCAAAGACCATACCATGGCAGAAACACTGTCTCTACTTCATCTCATGCATTTCTGTGTGAAAATAAAGACGAGTACTGATTACGGCCCTCCGACCGTCAGAAGCACACAACAGCCACTGTGCTAATCCGCTAGACCTTGTTTGCTTCCATTGTTGCTCTCTCCCCTCCTTCCTTCCCTCTCCAAGCATGGCGGTTAGTACCACAGCCAGAACCAGTGAGACGCTCTGACACAATACTGGGAACGTTGCCAAAGCATGTGTAACACAGGATGAAAATCCAATGGGAGACCATTGTAATTAGTCCAATAAATGTTTTCACTTGGATGTATTCGAAACAAAGCGGGGCTTATTACGGCGGGCATGGGTTTTTATTGTGAGAGCTTGTAAGTGGATGATGTCTTCTGCACAGAGTCAAAGGGCACTGCTTTTGCTGTGGCAATGAAACAACTTAACGGGAGCCCTTGCACCAACAAAACCCCTGTTCTGCCACTGTGGACGCAAAAAAAAAAAAGTTATACTGCTGCTCTATTTCCAAATATGAGGACGTAATAAATGCATCAATGGATTTTGCTTTCATTTAAGCTCTGTTTTATCCCTTTCCACTAATCCTGATAAAAGATATAAATAGCAGATACCACTGCAAAGGCCCACTGTTTTTAATTAAGTAACATTGATGCTTATGACTTTCATTAAATCGGCGCACTGAGGCTGTTTCAGTAAAGATTACAGAGCTCCTGAAACTGTTATATGTGTTTTAATGCAGCACAGTAGACTGCCGTGCTCATTGCTGAAGTCACATACAGGCCCCAGAACAGCGTTTTGGAGCCTGTAATACCTCCAACACGTAGATGCAGACACACACACACACACACACACACACACAACTCTGACAGCCCGGCTTTAATGGGCTGGGGCCGCCAGTGAGGGTCCTGCGATAGATGTGGCTTTCCAAAGGGTGTCGGTGGAGGGGATAGTGTGTGTGTGTGTGGGGGGGGGGGGCCAGAGGGGGCAGAGAGGGGGTCAGGCACATTCACCACTGGGTGTCGGCCGGCATAAAATTGCTGCCACATGAATGGCCTGTGCACTTGTGATTAGGGAAGAAGAGGGACGGAGGTGTAGAAGCTGGTCTCTAAGTAATCCCGATAGGTACGAGCACCGAATAAAATGCTAAACAGGGAGTAAACATGTGTGTGTGTGTGTGTGTGGGTGGGGGGTGGACTGGGTGTGCAATATGGCATCGATGAGTGATATGAGAGGCCATTTGCATTGTGGTCGCCATGTGGGAAAAAAAGCCTACAAAGCATCCAGTCAAAGAGCTTCCACCGGCCTTTAATTAGCTGCGCCCGTGTCCCGTGTTCGTTAATTAAGCCACAAGATAGCCAGTCAGACTCTACGCTCTCTTCTTTTTTTTTTTCTTTTTTGCTCGGCTCCCTGGGAGGCGATATATTTAGCCGTCTCGTGTGGCCACGCGGGGCGGCTGTCTTGAGGTGACAGAGCTGTCTGTTGCGGCCCGCTCGGTCGCAGCCTGTCACGCCTGTAAAAATGTTTGTGAAGTGAAGAACCCGGAGAGCTGTGGTCTCTTGCCAAAAAAAGGGTCTTCGCTCGCTCTTGGTGTGTAATGACAGAGCAACACGCAGGTCGCTCCCTCAGTGACAGATCTGCCTCAGGCTGCGACTGCAAGCTTCTTTTTTTCATCTTTTATCGAGAATTATGCCGGAGAGTAAACAAGGGGGGAGGGGGCTTACTTGTGCAGGTCCCATCTTCTGTTTAGATCTCATTAAACGTACCTAGACTGCAATTAGCATGGAATCTTGATTTGCCTGGAAAGTTAATTAATCCATATAACTTTCAAGGCAGGCTCGTAAAGACTCGCACTCGTATGGCTGTAACACGTTATTGGAGACATTCGCCATGGAAATGCTTAGTCTCCCAGCCACCCAGGAGTATTTAGTAAGCAGAAATGGCCTTTTCAACACTGAATCTTGTCCCCAATTCTCAACGGCCCACCGCTTATTTCGAGCGGGCGGTTAAAAAAAAATGAGGTGCGCTGGAAATGGCTCCTGTTTTATCCATGTCGCTTTACACCCAGCTTTTATAACATAACGTGGCAAGCATTACACGATGAGGGACTAATGATATATTTTCTCAGCTGGAACGTGGGAAATGCACCGCCGACCCAACACAGTGTAGAGTCTCAGTAAATTAGTGTGTGCCGCTTAGTGAAAAGTGAACAGCTTGCCAGAGCTGCACTGGCTTGGGACCCATAGGGAACCCGCTATACCGCGCAGTGGGGGGGGGGTGCAGGAGATATTGAACCTTATGGCGAAAGGAAGCCCACTGTCAGCAAGACTCTCCGAAAAACCCAGACTTCACCCTCTGACAGCTCGGAAATATCCATTTTAATGAGGGGGAAAAGTGGATTTGGCCAGACGTCTTCGTTCCTCCCATGGAAACTCATCTGTCCTGGTGTGAGGCGACACCCTCAGTGACTTTTAACTAAAGGGTTGAGCATAGCAGACTGCTGCAGACCAGAGGGCCCCACAGAATGTATCCGTAATGCTCTCCTCTGGTTCCCTTGAAAACAAATTCACTTCAAACACAATTAGCACGAGCTCCTCTGACTACTGCAGGTTGTCTAAGTACGTTGTGTTTTTCTCAGGTTTTTTTATCTATTCTTTTGGAGTTGTTGTTTTTTTTTATATCCAAGAGGGTTCTAAGTGTCAAAGGTCACCGCCAGAGATTGTGAGCATCGTGCGGCTGCAGAGCCCTCGTAGTGTCGAGTTCTTTGGAAGCGACAGTGTTTCAGTCAACATGCTCTGTAAACTCTTTCCTAACAGGGGCATTTCCCTGGATGCATCATCTGGTCCAAAGAGCAAACACCGAATGTTTGCATAAATCAAACTCGTAATCACATGTACCATTTCTTTAAATACGTCCAACAGAGCAATATATTTGTTACGAATAATTGCTTCTTTGATGGTTGCCTAATCTCTTTCTTCCCGAGATTCAATTAGGACAAAAAAATATATAAATGCTCACAAAGGCTTGAACTCTACATTGGTTAACTTAAATTTAAATGTTTAAGAGAGCCACATTACCTTTTTTATGATTTTGATTATAATGGGCTCTTATTCAAAACACATGGGTGTAGTAATATTCAGCAGCTGCGCAGCTCTGCCTCTGGGGCATTCTTTGTTCAGCTAGGAGGAAGGGGAGGGGGGAGAAAGGAAAAGAAAAACTTCCACATGCTAACATTTACACAGTGATTTCTTTTAATTGCACTCTACTTTTTAATTTGCCCTGGACTAATGCTTTTAAAAGCAGGACTGGAGGTATTTTATTGAAGTCGTGCCTAGCACCGGACCCAAGTTTTCCTGATTGCCGTGGCCTCGTAGCCCGGCTCTTTCCGACCTGACAACCTGCGTTATTCCTTTCCTTCACTATGTCAAACATGCCACACGGCATTTGGACTTGGAGAGGCGACGGGAACACACCGACTGGGCGAGCTTCCTCCAGGTCCCCCCTCTTCAAAGGATTACGATAAATTAACGTTCCTTGTACTGGGTGAGCGGAATTCAAAGTCCAGAAAGGATCATGTTTAAAAAGTGGGGTTGAACTGGAAACGCAGATGGCCTAATGGATATGTGTTGCTTTTTAAAGGGGAAAGAGAAGAATGTTAAACAGATCCTAATCTAAGGAGCCAGAGGGCGGGCGTAACGTTTAGTTAAACACTTCCAGTCGTAATGAAGCATCTGTCAAACCAGTGACTGTTTTGACAGTGACAAAACATTCTGCTCATCACTTTTGGGCTTTTTCTGACTTCTTCGGTCCTCTGATGCTTCACTCAAAGCAACAGAGACATTTCCCACCTCATATTTACAATTATGAGCAGCAATTACCCCCCCCCCCCCCCCCCCCCCCCCCCGGGTATGAGGAGGACCTGGCAGAGCCCAGATCAGCAGTAAGACAAGCGTGAGAGCTCCGTCCTCTATCAAGACACAACCGGAGACTCAAATGGATTCACATTTGCGAGGTTAATTGCAGAAAAATAGATACAAAATGAATAGAATCACGTCTGATCCTGTCACAACCCCCGACGCTCAAGTTTTACTTTCACAATATCTTAGCCGCCATAAAATGCTCACTTCTATGATCACAGTTTCCCAAAGACGCTACATCTTCTTGCACGGCTGTGAGTGTGTGTGTGTGTGTGTGTGTGTGTGTGTGCGTGTGGCTGAAGCCAATATATCAGTTTGCAGATATGCTCTTTTTTTATATAGATTCTATGTAACTTTTTCGAGTGTGTGCTATTTTGTTTAACAGCTTCAGAGGTGGCAATCTGTAAAACCTGCGATTAAATCCGACCTCACCCTGCCAAAAAGTAAACTATCCTCAATATTTTCCTGTGATTAAAAGCCCGTTTCTATTGCCAGGGCCTACAACGGTGTTTCAACCTTTACCAATTTTGTATTTGCTGTTCTGCCCACTGTTGTTCCACGTTTTATGTGTTTTATGTTTCGAAGAACTGGGTAAACAGTGATTCTCACCATGGCTGAACAAAAGTGCACCACAAATACCACGCAGTGCTGGCAATAGGGCTTCAGTTATCATTGAAGACAGTGAGGTCGTGTGCTCTGGAACTTGATTTCTTTAGATTTGACTACTTTTAAGGCCAACAAATGGCAAGCAGGTATATGCCGGGCTCCAAGCAATTGATGAAGTTCTGAGTTAGAGTGACACCAAGCTGAGAGCATGACTGAACAGAGCTCAAACAGGTGGTTTAGTTCACACAGGTGTGTGGGTCTGGCACATGGTCAAGATCTGTTCCCGTCTTAATCCATGAGGGCCGTGGATTTTGTGTCCCTGCTGAGAAATTTTGTCGCTAACAAGCTCACATTTTGTAATAGAAAGCATTCAACATGTTTATACAGTAGCCCAGAAGGGACAAACCAAACACTGGCTCTAGATAGGGCCATTCACTTTTCCGAGTTTAGTTTGGCACACGGTAGAAGCTTCAGTTGGTTGCAATCTGCAACCTCACCACTAAATTGTAAGCACTGCACCTATAAGTGTGTTTCAAGCCACCTGTTCAATGCACACTTTAGATTCTTATTTTCATAAAAAAAAAGAGCGGAAACTCATAAAATAAGAAAAAATAAGTCAAAGCAAAACATTCTTTTTTACGCTTTGCTGAGGTAGAAAATTCCACTAAAGATGTGGACCTGTGGGGAGACTTTCCTCAAAGGAATGCATGGAACATAAATGCCACACTTGCAGCATGTTTTCAAAATGATTTTCGTTCATTTTAGGTTTGATGGGTCAAACCACCGTGTTCACCAGACTGGAGAATTAGCTCAACCAGCTTGTTTATCTTGATGTGCTCGACTCCTCGCGTAAGAGCAATGGATGAACACTTGAATTTATTCTCATTTCCTTTCCGGAATAAAAAAAATAAAAAATGTTTGTGCTAAATATGGATGGAAACTTGGTGATTGTTACCATTTCAATTGTTCTTCATACAAAGTGTTCTAACTGGCCTTTTATATCAGATATAGCAGCAGCCTCAGCACATCGGTGTAGCATCAGCTCTCAGAAAAACCACTGCGCCCGATGCTACTGTACGGTGCAGTGAGCCTGTTTATGCTGCGTCCTGTACACACTCTGGATTTGTTGACATCCCTCATCATGACTCTTCACTCAGACTCGCTCAGAGCTGATGCTCTTTTTTCTGATGAATCGGCCGCTCAGAATAAACAGGAACGCTTCATTAGAGGGGTAAATGGAAAAGTGAGTGTTTATGATCCCAATTACCACCTTTGCTTTAGTGCCTACTTTAATCATAGCCATATCCCCTTTTTTTTCCTCACTCAACACTACTAAGCCTGCCACTACAACACCACACGCACGCACACAAATAAAACTGCGCTCGACCCAAGCAGTTCATTTCCAACTGCCATGCAACGTGACACGTTTACGGAATTAGTGTCTGAGCTATTGTCTTTTTTTAAAAATTGTATTCACTATGATACAAGTTTCTCTGCTGACTTGTAAATCATCTTCATCTTCTTGTTTCATCGGCTACAATATGACTCTTCCGGTCCACGTGCAATATTCACAAGCTGTAATCGTTTTTAGGGGCTTTCCTTTTTAGGGCCTACTCTTCCCTGACCGGCTCACACAGTCAAATAACCTGTGGCACAGAACCTTTCACCATGATGATCATCATTATAGTTAATCACCATTCATTTCCAGTTTCACAAGAGCCCACAAGATCAAACATGGAGTATTTTGAGCATTTTTTTTTTTTTCCTATGGCATGGTCTGCAACAACAGTTTGGAGTAATTGAAACAATATGCAGCACATCAACACTCACAGTTACCGAACCATCACCGCAGTTTGCAGATATCGTGATAATGACGCGAGGCCTGTTTTCCTCTTTTGTTTGCTGCCACAACAGCTGCCGCCGCAGCTCGGACCGTACGACGCGCCAGCGACGCCATCTTGTGGACGGAGCAGGTAAAGCCGCTCGACGGCAACCAAGAAAGGAAGCAGAGTCGACCCCAGTCCAGTGGAACCTGTGGGAAACAAACAGTGTTTCCCCTACCAAAGAAAAAACCAAACCTTCAGAAATGAATCAACAATTAACTACAGTCTCCACTGAAAACATTGGCTGCATCAAATCCGACATGAAGACGTTTGCGGGCTGGGAACTAACAGAGCACTTGCTTGGACACAGCTAGAGCATGGGCTGCCCCAAGTCACTTGAAACCTCCACAATACGTTACCCCAAAAAGACGTTCCCCTCTATTATGGCCAACATTTGATTTGTGGCTTTTGTTTCGGAGTTTGCTGGATTAGCCCACATCTTCAGGTTGATGTTTTTTTTTCTTCTTTTTCTTGCGTGTTTCTTATTTCACTGCGTCTTCCTTTTCATGTTGAGGCCTGGACTGCTTGTACGGTGAGATGCGACAGTTCAAACACACTGTGGTTCATTAAAGACATCCTGTTGGCTTCGAGAGGGGGGGAAAAGAAAAAAAAAGATGCCGAACTAGCCTGCTGTTGCTCCGGTCTGCCCTCTAAACCCACACGGGCCAGACCACATCAGCGCTGAAGCTGGAAATCACAGGACGGCGCGCGGTCAACCAAACACACACTGCCATTTCCATTTGTCATGACTTTCCTCCGCCGTTCAATGGCCGGTACAGGGGCGAGCGTTGCTCCGGGACGCCCGGTAAGCCGTGCACATGGCGCCCTGTGATGTTTAATGTCACGTTTTGTAGTGGCAGGAACGTCACACAGGGCCCTCAAAGCCTGACTCGTACTGCACTTCACACACAATGCCGAATTTCTTTCTTTAATGAGACAGATTGGGTTCAAAGTGAGTGTAATAAGAGGGAACAACCGCTGGCTGTAACTAATGGCGTCAGGCAGAGGAAACGTGCATTTCGGGCACTGGAGGGAGAGTTTTTGGTTTCAATAAGTCATGTTGTAATGAGCTGAAGGAGTCACCACCTCGGCTGACTCATGGGAAGAAAGTTGATAGCTGAGGTCGGTGCAGACATTGCTGGGTTCAGGGAGGAAACACAAAGGAAGAGAGAGAGAATCCTGAGGGATCAACGGCATCCACTGCCCTCATTGTGGATGGTTAACTTGAACTCCATTTAGGGAACAGTGGTCACAGTTGTTGAGAAAAACAAACATCTAAAGATGAATTCATTTCACATCCTTCTTTTCTTCTTTTTTTATATACTGTAACTCCCTACATGTGTTGTTCAGAAGCCAAACTATTTCAACATACACCTGCTCTCTTACACCAAATGTCTTAAACAGTCAAATCTGTTGGTAGTAGTAGAGTGAGACTTTTTAGTGGTGTGGCCTCTGTTGCCTTGAGACCATGATTAACAATGTGATTTTTCTTTTTTTAAATTATATTTCTTATATTATTATTTTTTTTATTATTTTGTGTTTTGTATTTAGTTTGGTTTTCTCTCTTAATTGTTTTCTGTTATTTATTAAAGTAATAAAGTATAAAAATGCAATGGACTTTGAAGTGAACAATTGCCTGGAAGATGATGAAAGAAACATTGCAATTAAGTATATTTAAAAACAAAAATGAAAGTGCCAACTCTCAGCCTCAGTTTCAGTGTGTTTACATCAAATTAAATGGGGATTTGTAGCCCCAATTTGAGTGGTCCATTAATAATGTTGACGGTTAACATGAACAATTGAAGTCATCCTATTTAATAAAGTTTTTCTTTTTTTTTGTTCACTTGTTCCACTGACTTTGGGTCCAGCAGTTGTGAAGCAACATTAACATTCATGTGTTTCTCTCCAACTTACGAATAAGTCCAATATTCACACTCAGAAAAAATCTGTCTCTTTAGCTGCTAAATGCTCCACTATGTCCATTCACCAGCTAACTGTGTCTGTACGCTGTTTGGTGCTTGACAGGTAGTGCACTGTGAGTTCACCTGAGTTTCTTGCTGAAAACTGCTGCTGCTGGAAACTACGCTGATGAGAGCGGCGAGAGTGAACCTAAACGGTGTGGTTGTGCACCGTTAAACCAAAACAATGAGCTGAAAGACACCAAAACTCTCCATACAGCTGAGGGAAACCTGCAGAGTCGAGTGATACATCTCTACTGATTGGTGCAGCTTTAATATTTGATTGCAAATCCTTTGACTGAAGTCTGTGAACCACTGACATTCGCAGAAACTTGGTATGTCCCCTGCCAGGCCTGGAGTGCAGCAGGGACTTGTCTGTTCTTCAGAAAGTGAAACACTTGACATTTTGGCTTTAAAAACCCTTGGGTTGCCTTGTACCATTCCTACGCTGTGTTTAATATGGATGTGAATATATCCAACGTCAGCACTTTCACCTCATAGTTACTCTTTCATTCCAAATGCAATATGCTAGTCTGCCAAATCAGTGCACATCTTACAACCCATTCGTTTCCTTTGGAATCTTCTTGCCTTTGTAACTTGCACATACTTCTTCATATTTCTATATCTTCTATCTTCCTTTTTCTCTTTCCCTAAACAAAGTCAGCTTGCTTCGAGCTAAAATAACGCCACTGTCCAAACACTTACAGACGGCACTGTACATCCCGTGTGTGGCATTTGAACATCAGTAAATCTGTATGGTAATAATAGTCCATGACCTCACATCTTCGCTTGTTTAACAGAGCACCCACAATGCATCACCTGTAAATACTGTGTGAACACTGGAAGCAGCATAGGCAGGGGCCCGTTCAAACAACTTGAATGAGTTCGTGCTCATGCATGCATGTGTGTGTGTGTGTGTGTGGGAGGGGGGGGGGGGCAATACAGTAGCTGTGTACCCAAGGCTCCCATCCAAACAGCTGGTGCCCATCTGTTTCTTCTTCTACTCCTGCGGCCTGCGGCTCAGGGAGCGAGGTGCACTGGCATGCGGTGTCTGGGTCTGGACCAGTAGTGGGGAGGTATGCGCTGCAGGAGTGTGCGTGTGTGTATGAATGTGGTTTAAGGCGAGCGAGTCCTCCTGTGTGTGTGTGTGTGTGTGTTTGTGTATATGTGGTTTCGCACTCGACTTGTGTGTGTGGATTGGTGGGTGTACCGCCATGTGTGTGGATTCTGCGTGTTTGTGTGTCGCTGCATCCTGCACGCCTGCGTGGTGCGACTGTGTGTGTGTGTGTGTGTGTGTGTGTGTGTGTTTGGCGGTTAGTAATATTCACATTATGTATCCACTTTAATATTGTTGATACACAGTCGTACGTTACAGCAAAACACAAAGCTGCTCTGCTGCCCGCACAAACTCTCCCATGATGCAGTCTGCTCCAGAAGTGACTCATTGCGGACAAGCGTTCAGTCTTTCCACTTATTGTTTATGTAAATCATATAGAGTGAACATAACGTTTCCCATGGTGTTTTAGATTTCCACCATTACTTTATGGCTTCATTGGCGTGACGCTCGCAGAGAAATATGCGCCTTCCATCACACAAACAGATAAAAAAATACCAGTCTTATGATGCTTTAAACAGAAAAAGGCTCACAGTGGCTAAGGTGGTATTTCCGCTGGGTGAGGGAGTAGATGCCTGGTGAATGTGAAGTGCTTGAGGGATAGGCTGATCTTTATTGATGTGGCCAATGTTAAGTCTGAGGCTTTGTGGATGAAACAGAGTTCCTTCCAATTGGTTTAATAAGTCTGTTCTCATGAAGAATTGGTCAAATAATCCACGACCTGCCTTGAACTCAATCCCATTATTTAATAGAATTTTAAATATATATATATTTTAGAATTCCACTGGAGGGCAGTGTTGGTTCAGTAATACATCCTGGCTGCTGCAGGTGAACGTGTGTTTGGGTGTGTGTTGTCATTGGAGACACAGACGAGTCAGCATCGCTGAGGTCGATTGACGGATGTTTCCCTTCTGTCTCTCTCAGTCTGTGCTCACACGATGCACAGGCCTTCCAAATCCTCCACCGTGAGCCACAAAACCTAGGTGGCAACCTGGCAACCCTTACTGTTGAGCCCTGGGAGAACCTATAGCTTCCAACATTAACTTTCAATAAAGTTTTTCAGAGGCTGTAGTGTTTATGTCTTTTTTTTTGTCCCTATCAGTTACACTGAGTCAGGACACAAGGACAGGGCCCCTTGCTGTGAGATGGAAACCTCATCATAACACAAAGCTTTTCTACTTTCATAACTCCAACAACAAATCCACATAAACCGGCCCCACCTCAGGCTTCTCAATGTACCCTATTCTGTAAGTAAGCCTATACTTCACAATATACAGTATCTGGCCTGCAGTATATGTTCGTTAATACTCTTTTATGATTTGTTCCAAAGTAAAAAGTAATACAAAAAAAAGAATGCATCCACAGTTATTTAGGATTTATATAGTTTGCTTTCCTTATTCTGTAATCACCTGTACCCCTCCAGTGTAGTACGCTCGTTTTAAATCACAGCAGATTCAAGTGCTACGAAGCTCATTCCCCCATCTCCCCCTAAACTTCTTGCTTTGTTTTATTTTCACATGTACACGTATCAAAAAAGACGGTAACATTTAAATGCAAAGTTTGAAGATTGTGCAGGAGAAGTAACATACCTCCCTTATTTGATATAGTCATACTTAAAAAGAAAAATATAAAAACAAAACTTCATAATTCATCACACTTTCAAGACCAATAATGATATAAGCAGCAAATCCAGCATCAATAGAAATGTACAATTTATATAGAAATGTATTGTTTTCAACTTGAGATGCATTACAATGGAGTCCATGAAGTCTTATATAATCTTTGCTAGTTAAAGTCCTTTCCAGATGTTGAATAACGATTAATGCAGGTATTGCTTGCAGTGATGGAAGTTGTTCCAAAGAGACGGTATTTCAATTCATATTACATACACATTTATTTTAGGTTCACAATTGTTACCCTCTTATTCCCTAATATCTTGTTCACTTGTACTGCTATGTTTATGTACATATCAGTATCTACTCTATTGGTATATGTACTGTACTTGTTCATGTATTGTACAAAAAAAATAGATATATATACATCTTGTAAAGCGTTATTAAATATCATCATATATTGTGACAAAAATCACATTTAAACTTATACGTATAGAGAAAGGGTCAAATAATGGGAAAATAAAAGTATGTCAATATAGAATAGTACATTTGCTGTGGTACACCTTGCTTCAAAGTAACCTTCATTTGTATTTCATCCACAATGGAGTTTGTCAAAAAGGCTTTGTTTTGAATGTTGTCAGCTCTGTAGGTTTAACGTTGGCTCTACTTTGATGCTGCCAGCTGTAACTTCACACAGGGTGACAGACTGACACATTTATACTCATTCAACCAGACAGCTGACAGCGGTAGTTACATGTGCTGCATTAGAAACTATAGGCCATTATTTCATTCATGACAACAACTGCACCGGCAGCGGTTAGCCACTTTGTACAACAATGGCAATGTCTCCGGTCCCTTTAGCTCTGTAGTCTCTGAGAAAGTCTTTTCAGCTCTCATTGTGTTCAATGTCTGCCTTCATGTGTATCACTTCTGTTTCTAGTGTTCTCCCTAATGCCCATACTGTTAAAGCTGGTTCTGTGCATGACCTCAAAGAACCTGTGTGATTCCATTAAAGATGTTGTCAGACAAAGATGTATCTAAACCTCCCATATATTTATGGGCCCTTTCCAGGTCACTGGATGTATAAGTGCTGTACAAAGCTGTACACGCCTGGCTGTGAGGAAATAGTGAGATGTTTGTCACTGACAAGATTATTAAGTTCTCCTTGTCGAGCGGAGGTGAGCGGGTACACAGTCAGCGCGTCTTGAGAGCATGAACAAGCCGGGCTGTCTATGACGGACACGTTTTACAAAGCAGGCATTCACTGACAGCGTTGAGCGATATCTGCAGGCTGTCTCAGGCTGCACTGTTGTGCTGCAGTGTGCTGTATTATAACATGTATGTGCTGCGGATGTCCAGTGGTTGTGACATTATAAGTGGCGAGATTCACAGTCTGTTCGACAGGTATAATATTTCATCAGTGAATGCTTATTTCATATCAGCATGATAACTACTCACAACGGGTTGACCAATAAATACCCATTGCTGTTGGATCAATTCCAAATCATTTCTAGCAGGGCACATTTCTTGATGTAGGGCCTATATTATATAATACAGAGCAGTGTCGTCCTTTGACCTTTTAAATGAATTAAAGCAATGTCCCCCTGTCACAGAGTTGTGGTCAGTTTAAACAACAAACAAAGATTATTCCTCTGATTTCTTTTTGAAGGATTTATAGAGGCCTGAAGATGTTCAAGCATTCACATGAAAAAGCCAAACATAATCTTGGGAACCACCGGGTAATTCCTTTTACAGTCTCTGACAGGTTTTCACACCACCTTGAATTTATTTATTGTAGATCCTGTTCAGCGATCTCTATATTTGTTTGCCCTGTATGTGTAATTAGGAACCTGTTTGGCTGAGCACATGAAGAGTACACAGCACCGCATAAAGCAGGAACCAACCCAGGACTGTTCATAGCAGGCTGGCCTTGTGGTGGCTCCCTACTGCTTTGTTATTGATATTATCATTTTATTTTACAAAATTACATTTTATTTCTTAATTTATTTGTATCAACTGGTTTTATTGTCTCATCTATTGTACAGTTTAATCAGGGTTTAACTCTTACCTTGGGTTGTCATGCTTTGTTGTCAAAGCACTTTGTAAACTCTGTTTTGATGGCGCTGTATAAATAAAGTTATTATTATTATTGCCACATGATCTTACATTTTTCTAAAGGTCTTTTGCTGCTTTTCACATTGTAAGTCAAATGTTGCCTGATGGTGAACAGTGACATGATCCCAGGTCTCACTGCCTTTTTTTTAATTTAAACATAACATGTGTCACGTGATATCTGTTAACAAGTGCATATTTAATTGACCGACCTCCCATCCAAATAAGGATAGTCTAATCCTGAAACCTTGTATCCTCAAACTCTGCCCTAAGCCCGGGACGCACAGCCAGCCAGGCAAACCAATCGAGCAGCGAGTCATGCAGCTTTTCACCGCAGCACAAGACCCTGCTGGTGGCGAACCGCCGTTAATTGCCTTCGCTCGGGTCCAGTAGCTCCGCTGCAAGGTGCAGGGGTGGTGTGGATCGAGCCTCCCAGCAAGGACGCCTGCTGCCTCTTGATCTCTGCAATCATGCCGATTACAAGCAGCATTCTGCAGCTTTTTGGGGGGTCGGTGTCAGTTAACGAATGCGTGATCGATTGCCGACCTTTTGAGAGGTGAGGTGTCGCCAGGGTGGCATGTTTAGATGAGAATAAGCGGTGCGGAGCTAAACATCGCAGCTGAATGCGGATTCTGCACGGCGGGTTGTCTCTCCAGCCTCCTCCTTCTCCTTCTCCTCCTCCTCCTCCTCCTCCTCCTCCTCCAGCAGGAGCAGCAGCAGCCCTGCCTCCCGTAAAAGGAGTGGCTTACCTCAACATTACCGGCACACGCAATGCAATGCGCGACTTTTATTTGTTTTTTGCTGCAGGACGCGGACAGAATCCCCGGCATTCATGGCTGTTTGACAGGCTTTTACGCACCGATCCAGCACAGCAGTAAGGTAAGACGATACTGCTCAACACCCGCTGCTACTGTGTGTGTGTGTGTGTGTGTGTGTGTGTGTGTGCGTGTGTGCGTGTGTGTAGGTAGGTAGGTAGGTAGGTAGGTGTGTGTGTGCATGTGCATAGTCGAGTGTTAACTTGCCTTGCTGTGTCATCCCATTATTCATATAAAGAAGTGTGGTTTTAAGTCCTGAAGGTGCTCGTCAGAGATCAATTGCACCATAGCCCTGAATAAAATGTCTCACTTAGAGAATGTTCCAATGAAACTGTAGATGGCACCTCTATTCCAATTCATAAACACACAGGCTGTTTAATAAGGACTGAATCTTATCACATCTCATGAAGTCTCAGACTCTGACATTACAAAAATGCATGACCCAATTAGTTGACTTGCTTTTAGTGTAATTCTGCAGCGCCGGTCATTAATTTATGTGTCAGTAGTGTGTGCTCTATAATGCAGTATACTAAGAATAATGAGTCTGAGAACCTGTGGTTGCTGGAGCTTGTTTATGCGATGACATCATGTGCAAAAACATTTACATTTACAGCAGGATAACTTCCCAAAGGACTGAACTCTGGGCTCGGGTCAGCTGGGACATCATCGAGGCTCGTTGCAGTAAGCGCTGCTGTAACAGTCATCGTCGTCGCTGTTGTTGTTAAGTGGAAGCGTGCTTTCCAGAGCTCTCGAAACATTTCTGCTGACAGAAAGTTAAGTGATTGTGTCAAGAGGTGTCGCCTATATAGAGAGGGCCTCTCAGGAAACGCCACTTCAGTAAACAGACGGTGTTAATGCATGCTGATGACTCCTGTAACTACTCCCTGTTGAGCATAGCTCAGGTTTATCAGTGCAGGTTTGTACTTTCACTATGCCAAGAACTTTGCCAGGGTGTGTGTGTGTGTGTGTGTGTGTTAGGCCTGTTCTCCACACGTGCTCTCACACACCTCAAAACGTTTCTTGATCGTTTAAACTGTCAGCTATTGTTAACAGCCACCATCAGGTTTGAACTGGAAATGAGGCAATACTCAAAAACCCTTTGCACTTCACACAATGCTTTGTGCAAGAACTTAATGGGGAATAGGATGAGTATGATGTCATATGTAGTAGCTTGTGATGCATCACAGTGACACTAACAGATGATTTCCACTCTGCTTTGTCACTATTTACTCAGTAACCCATGCTGCGCATTAAGCTACTGGTAAATATTTAACCTGAAGGCAAAGGTCAGACTGAGCAAGCAGTCGAAACTACACCAATAGTTTGTGATTGTCAGCGGTGTACTGAAAAGTGTTGTGCAGGGTTGACCGAAAGGGGAACTCAAATATGCTGGGGTGTACTACTGCATATGTGGAAAAAAAAGAGCTAATAAACATTATTGTTTGGTTATTAACTGGCCCTTGGGTATTTTTCCAGGGTATCTATGAAATGGTGGACATTTCTGATGGACACTGAAGAAAAACATTTCCCTACCACTGACCCAAAAACTTTCTCCCTTCGTTTCTCATACATTCAATTATCTTTTCTCGTGTACGACGACAACCCACGGGGCGTCTAGCGCAGGTCGATTTTCAGTCTGGTTTCAAATTCAGATGCACTATATCAGAAGTTTACAAAACACCTTGCAGTTACATAAAGGTGAGACGTGGCTAATGAGTGAAGCAGGCTTTAGCCTATTGGCAACTGACGGATTTGAGCAGCAGCAGACCACCATTATATAACCTCTTGATTCTACATGAAGGCACAAGACTGTCGAGCCTGAAAACATGTCAGCCTTCATCTTCAGCGAACAAAAACTAGGCCTGAGTGGAGTCCGTAGTCATTGAACCACGTCCCAGAAAAGTACCACAACTCAGCGGGGCTGTGCTGGGTTGGATGTTGGACTCAGTTGTTTTAAATTACATACAAATAACAAAAACGTGGAATTGGAACCAGCCAATCCAAGGGCTTCACAGAAATCTGTGGGTGACAATGCTATATGATTAAATGCAATGTAAAATATGATTAGAGAATAAACTGTAGTTTTACCTTAGCTACCAAACTACCATCTTCAGTATACTGTATCTACACTTGGTATGTCATTTGCACTTTTTTAAATAATTGTTCAAAGCAGCTAAACATTCTTGTAACAGTGCGTAATCTGATAAGTTGCCTCAAGTGATGTCACTTGAGTCTACGGGGCTAAAGACTACAAGTTGTAAAATGAAGAAAAAAAAAATAACTGTTGGCGTGGAGTTAGAAAGAAGTGAGCTTACCTGTCCTCTACAGCCTGACGGAGGTTAGCTACAATAGCAGCTAGCATCACATAACGTGACTGTTGGCAGTCTAGCTGCATTGTGGGTAGTGTAGGTGCCATGTTTTGACATGAGACAAAATGATATCGCTGGTTCTGCAGCATTTGATTTTGATACTTAAAAAAAAACACCAAAAAACAGATTCTAACGATGTTATAGGAATGCAATACTAAGTCGGTAGAGTCACCCTTGAATAATTCATTCATGTTCTCTAGAAATGTTTTACTTTACCCATCTCTCATCTCCTGCTCAAAGCCCACATACGTAGACCGAACTAAGTCATGGAGCTGCAATGTAGCATATCTCGTATTTTGCATGAGCTGGTGAAGGTCCATGCGGTGCTGTTATCGTGGTCATGGAGCCTCACCCTACCGCCGACATCACCACACACCACCGAGGATATATTTCACAGGACAATGTGTGTCTATCCCTGCGTTTTGCATTTTATGGCACTCTATTTTGAGTTTTATCTGGTCACACATTTCAATGGCAGTTAAACGTTCGGAGAGTGAGGTCACAGCAGACAGGAGATAGCTGACACAACGGCTGACCCCTGCCTGCTTTAATGAAGCCTGGATGTCTCTTTTTTTTCAATTTCTAATGCCTTGGACACCTTATGATCAGTATTGACATGATTTAAACTACGTTATATTATATGATAACCAGGAAAATGAGCCTGACAGTTACTGCTCCAGCTTTTCTCAAACTCTTATATTTTTTTTATCTCGCCTGTAGGAAGGTGATGGCGACCCGTAAAGACAGACGCAGGGATCAACCCCCAGCGGAGGAAAAGTACGGCGTCCCCTGTCCCGGAGACACCCTGCCGTGGAACCTGTCCAAGCTCCAGAGGGTCAAGCGCTCCAAGTCGTCCTCAGGGGAGGTCCTGGATCCCGCGGAGAGGGCTGTCATTCGTATCGCAGGTAGGATGAACACAACAAAACGTACATGTGCTCGGTGACGCAGAAGCGTACCCAACTCACCTTTTTAAGGCCTGGTCACGGCAACATTGGAACATTTATTCCCCCTCTGGCACTTTGGACACTTTTTTCATTCCATACAGAGGTACCAAAGAGGGAAAGAGAAAGCGCTCTGGGCTAGCTTGCCTGCTAACTGTGATTTAGCAAGCTCATTAGTTCGCAAACAGGATAACAAGTTCTCACATTCTCAAGATGCATTTGTACCGTTGACTCTCATAACTGTCAGCAGTTAGTATTCAGACAGAGGACCGTTTGATAACAGTGGATGGTGCCGCGACACAGCAAAAATACTACAAAAGTCCTCCATTAAATGTTAACACTCGTTGGTCAGTGGCTCCATCAGCAGCACACATCTGCTGTGCGTGGTCACATGTGCAACACACTTGAGACTTACAACCAGAAGAGGTCTATGAAACAATCCTTTTGAGCTTGTTGTTGATTTCTGTTTAAAGAAGGAATGTTTGGAAATGTGAGTTGGTGTCCTGGCTGAAGTGGAAAACCAGACTGCTCACCCTGAAAATCAGAAAGATCTTTATTCATAATGTTGACTTGTTCCACTTCTGAAAAGCGATTGTTTATTTATTAATTACCTCTGTGCCATTGTCCTGTGTGGGAATGGCCTTGTTTGCATTCTGGGTAGAACTTGTCAGACAAAATGACATCAATTGGTAGAGAGCTCACTATGAGACATTGATCAACAGGTCACAAACTCCTTTTACAGTGTGCATTTATATTTGGTGTAATTATGCTCTTCTGTGTCATATAATAGCAGAGAGAAGTACGTGGATTTTGTGGACGTCAGTATTGTAAAATCGCTTCAAAGAGATATTGATAAAGTAATAAATCCTGAACTTCTTTGTGGGGGTTGAGGACAGATTTACATGCTGCTCGGTAGGATGCTCTTTTCCTATTGTTGCCCTACTATACATTTCAAGCTGCCTTGACCTGTCCCGTGCAACTTCAAATGGCAACTCACCAAGGAACAGTTAACCTTGTACTGAAATACTGTAAGCAAAAAGGAAAGAAAACAGAACATATGTACGGTTCTTATTCCCCCTGAAGACTGGTGCAGGGTTTTGCCAGCTGAACAGGATGTACACTTTATACATTAAGGCAAGGGCAGTAGTAGCGAGAGACTGTAGTTTTTTCAAGTGTGAGGTGTGGTTCATTTTGCTCAAACAATAGGCTGGGATCCTGTCCAGGTCAACACATTATTTATTTACGCTACGGGCTGGCGGTGCCATCGCCTGAGAACAAGTGTCAGTGAAGAGCTTGTTGTTGACTGCAACAATCAACCTACAACATGTGACATGTCTTATATCAGCACTATAATAGTACACTAGTCACTTTTTAATAACTGAAATCAACCCCGAGTGATATAACTGTCATAATGGTGTCAATGTTATTAACTGTAATGGCCTGTACTTCATCACATTGCAATGCGGTGCAGTAGAGCTCAACTCAGCAGGCTGATACTATCAGCCTTTACACATATATGTTAGGGTCATATATTAGTATCAGGGTTGGCAGATATGCCAAAGGAAATTGCATGACATAAATTCACAAAAATATTTTAAAGTCATCTCGAAAAAGTGCCGGCATCACTGTCGTAACCGTCAGTGTAAAAAGGCTGAAATAATGAAGAGAGGACTGGACAATTATGATGAACATAATGGACGTCATCGGTCATTGAGACAAACCGTGAAACATGCCCTAAAACATTTGTATGACTTCAGTACTCCCCTTTTATTTTTAATTCGCCAATTTTAGCACAATAAGCCTTTGATGGAGTTTGTTTTGGAACGCCGCGCCCATGCTCGGGCTAAGAGGAAGTTTGGATAACTTCAGCACCTACAATAGGCCTGCATCCACATCCTGCACTGCTCTTCCTTTAGTCATCAGAAGGCCAGGTCAGACTGTGTCAGCACCCATGGGCGAGGCTGAGCTTTTGTTGTGGGCTCTGCTGACTGACTGACTATCTGGCTGCTACAGAATCCCTGTCTGCATATAGATGAGCATGTGCTGGACGGGTATCACAAGTGGACTGTGTGCACAGTTCTGTTTAGCGATTAGCTGCTGTGTGGCTGAGGCAGCACTCTACGCTTTCTGTGGTTCCTTTAAGAGCATTACATCCTCCTGTACGGGTCGAGAAATCCAACAGTTCTGCCATTTGTCAAACAGCGTTAGCATCAACTGGATACACGCTGAAAGTCAAAGACATCATGGTAATACAAAGGCAATGTTCCTTTGTGCTAGCTGCCTTTTTGGGAACACGTTACATCCACAGCGACCAGAAATGCGGATAGTTGTATGTATTACGTAGTCTGAAACAACTCCTCATGGCTTCAGATGTGACGGTATCCGTTTGACATTGTAGGAAAAAGGCTTATTCGCTCTCTTGCCGAGAGTTAGATGAGAAGATATCACTCTCATAGCCACAATATCAATATGAAGCTTACAGCTGGTTAGCGTAGCTTAGCATAAAAACCTGAATGAGGCATAAACAGCTAGCCTGGCTCCGACCGAGCAAAGGTAACACAACCCACCTTCAAAGTTTACGAGCTCATTTTATTTCCTTATGCCTAGCAGTGACATTAGATGTAAATAGCAATGAGGAGACTCTGTTGGGATTGACGAGAAGACTTGACAGGACCATCCAACGTAACCACCAAAGCCATATCATTGGGGTAGCTCACCTGGTACAGTGGGCGCTCCATGTACCAAGGCTGAGTACTTGCAGCATCGACCCGGCTTTGAATCTGACCCACGGCCCTTTGCTGCATGTCGTCTCCTCTCTCTCCTCCTTCTGTTATTGCATGAAGACAAAAAGGTTTTAAAAAAAGAGTTCAAAGGTCATCTCTGATGTATCGTTTAATCACTTTAGTGCACGCATGAGAGGGGTACTCAAGAACTGGCACCATGCTCTGCAACATAACTCAACATGAGGTTAAACACTCCACCCTGCCACCTTGTGGTTGACTCCTGTAGTTTAAAAAAAATAAAAAAATTTCTTGGGGTACAGCAAACGGAATGTGTCAGATCTTTAACGGTTTTACAAAGTGGTACTAGTGGTACAGTCTGCCAAATAGTTTAAGTTGTATTTATCTTGGTTTTAAAATCTCTACTGCCACCAAAATACAATGGAGGTTAATGGAATTTCATCACCACACAGCAAAGAAAGCTGAAACTGTCAACCTGGCTAAATACCATGGGACGCCAAAAACACGCATTTCTTTGAGCTTCTTCTCGTCTGTCTATCGTATGCTTTCATAGGTTATTCTGCTCTCATCCATGGATGGCCTTATTTCATATCAAATAGTTTCACTTTCTTCTTCAACATACATTGAAGAGAACTGCCTTCTTCCAGATAGAAGTAAGACATTGACTGATGCTTGTGTGTACTGTGGTTACCTTATTTGAGCACCACTGAAATGATCCAATGACGTCTATAGTGGACGTCCTGTAGGTATTGAATCGAAAAAAAAAGAACATTCACATCACCCTCTTAGTGATAGTCATGTGGTGTAGGATTTGGGAATTTATGGTATCGTCCACTATCTCCCACAGGGAAGCACAATTTGTGAAGCAAGCACCAAACGGCAAATAATGATGATGCCATCATCATAATCGTCAAGCTAGAGCTATTTTAAAGGTTGTTGTAAAAAAAAAAGACGAAAGGAAAAAAAGATATAAACTCTCATATGGCCTTTGGGTTAATTATGGTGTTCATTTAAGTAGTTCAAATACATTTTCATAAACTCGAGAGTCCAAGCTGTACTTAAACTCCTCCTAGCATCCCTGCAAAGCACTCCTCAATTATTCATTATGAGGAGGCTGTGATGTGATACCGAGACGCCGCCGCACAGAGACTCTCTCACACACTGTGGCTGTGGAGATTTACTGTGGGAATGATTAGTGTATAGAGCCCTAAGTATCTCAGTAGTATTTCACTCGTATATTACAGGCTGTATAGGGACTTATGTGAGTCACCCGCTGTCTGTTCCCCCATGTTATCAGTGCCACTGTGACAGGGCCAGAGAAAGGATGCCCCCTTTTTTTAAGGTGTAAATCTTCAGCACCGCCGACGGTTACTCCATAGACGCATAATAAGACCCTTGCCCTCAGGCGGCGTTCATGATAGTGCAATAAAACGTATTTAATGGAAGCATTAGAGCTAAATACAATCATCATATTATGCCTCGATCTTTCACTTACTTACAGCGTGAATGCCTCTTTGTGTTTCTAATCGTATTCGTCAGGTTTTCTTTACAAACGCTGGCACTTTACCTATTCTTGGATCTCAGCTGCAGTTAAACCACAAAAGCTTATCAAATGTCATCTCTTCAGGAATCAAGCTATTCGCTGTCAAATGAGCTGTTAGTCCTCCTTCAAACCGCAATAAGCCGTTTGCCCGCGAGGTGGCACTTTCTGCAGCCTGAAAGTGTTCATCCTCAAGAGTCATCACAGCTTCTGGAAAATGTGTCTCATTTCTCACACCCGTCTCAAATAGCATTGACTGCACAGTGTGTTCCTTGTGTGTTCCGCTCATCTATCAGACAGAACAGCTTTATTTCTTTTTTCTTTTCTTCTTTTTTACAGATTTGACCTTTGCACCTTTCCCCATTACATGCTGAATCGGGGGAAGGAATGCTGAACCTCACCACCAGTTTTGAAATTCTGTAGCTGGGCCGTAGAGAAATGGACAGACTCAGGCAAAAAAAAAAGAGGAAAAGCACACAATAACTTCTGTGCATCAGTGCAGTTTCAGTTAGATATTGTTGTGGATATCCAGAAGAGGGAGCCATGTCTGTTTCTGTGCTTGTTTTACTGTTATTACAGCAGCATTGTAACATTATTGCACTATGCTAGAACAGAATCCAGTCAGCCCCATGCTCTGGCTAAACTCCTTCAAGCCCCCAGACGTGTGATGATGACTTAATACACTGACAAAAAAAGGGTGACGGTCCTTTCAATGCGAACACACTGATTACAAGCGTAGGATTTTATTTTTACTCCAAATGCCTTTGCAACGCTACTAATCATCGTCTAATGTCTGCTCTTCACTATGGCATAGGTTCAGTTTTCGTTAAAATAGGTTATAGCAAGGAGAGCTTTAGTTGAAAATACGAGGAAGGAAGTAATCACAGAGAGATTCCCTTGACTTTCAAACCCTGTCTCCACGGAAAATATCATTTCCATTCCATCAAAATCCAGCAGAGGATAAGTCCTGTTTTAGTGGGAGCCGGACATAAATTCTCCCATAATAACAACCGTCACACTATTGCTGAGAGGTTTGTCATCTTCCAAAGCCAGACTATCACTCTAGCTGTTGGATAGTGTTAAACTCCTTCCTCTGTGTGTTTATATGTGTTGTGTGTGTGTGTGTGTG
Organism: Pholis gunnellus; assembly: GCF_910591455.1. NCBI lineage: Eukaryota > Metazoa > Chordata > Actinopteri > Perciformes > Pholidae > Pholis > Pholis gunnellus. The sequence continues at coordinate 7,563,294 of NC_136534.1, forward strand.
TGTGTACACAGTGTTTGTTCCCCCCGTCTCCTTCCATCAGCGCTGAGCTGTGCTTCAGTAACCCCCTTGACATTTAAGCAGAAGAGATGTGCTGTGATTTGTAAAGCAGACTTATTCTCAGAACAGAATGGTGTGAAAAACAACATTAATAACATTAATGATGTAGCTTCTCTCGTCTTGAGAGTCGGCCCCACTAGAATATCAAGCAGACGGAAACTCACCTGGAAGAAAACAGAGGCGCAGGCTGTTTACTGCAGCTTCTGTAATGTCTGAATGTTGCAAAAATGATGTTCATAGATCAAAAATGTAATAATATATTTAAATAGTATTAACCTATTGAGGCCAAAAAATATGTGGAAATTCAAATTTTACAATGTATATTATAGTTTTGAGAAAAAGCTATGTAGTATTCAAGGACAGAAATATTGAAATATTGCAAATTACATTATTGTGAATCCAAATAATTGCAAGATCCTTATATGCTAACTAGACAGACTAGACTTAGACCATAGACTGTATATAAGAAGCGGACGTGGTCGCCGTGACGTTACCCATTGGTTTGTGGACTGCAGTTTTGAAGACTCGAGTTTGGCATTTTGGCCGTCACCATCTTGTTTTTTTGCAACCAGAAGTGACACGTGAACGTACAACTGCACGCTGAATAAGACATTTTTAGGCAACCAAAAAAATATTACAATTAACTTTCATGAGGTGAAAAAAACCCACTGACAACTCCCAGACCGGACAACGTCGTTTTAGCGACCTGTTAATCACATGTTAGCCCCGTCCTAAGGCATACCCTGCTTTATGGTCTATTTGACTTTAAATGGGACCCTAACTTACTAAATGAACATCATGCTGTATTGAAAGAGACTTGAAACTAGAGATTGAGACCATAAACTCATGTTTGCAATGTTTACTGAGGTAATAAATCAAGTGAGAAGTCGCCCCCTGCTGGCCATTAGAGAGAATGCAACACTTTGGCTTCACTTCCCAGAACCTGAGGTTGCTGCTTGACTTTAATACAACGTGAAGCGGTTAGTGGTTCATACATACTATTTTTACTTTTACATGCCTGGTATACAGGATGCAGAGGAAATCTTAACTTACACACACACACACACTACTGCATGTATACATGAGGCAAGAGTGCACATACACACATGTTAAGGGGTTCATACATTGAAACATGCACAAACACAAGCTCAAGAATACTTCACGCCTGCATGCACCTGTTGAGTATTGTTGATTGAGATCTGGGAAACAAACCTGAGGCTCCACACACACACACACACACACACACATGCACACACTCATACACACACTCATACATTTTCACATACACATTCAGTTCACGAGATCATGAGCCGTTTAAAGACGCAGCTTGAGTAAATAAACAGATGTGCTGGAGCCAGATTTGGTTGTCCAGCTATTTAGGAGTGGACATGAAGCTGTACTTGTGTGTCACCACTATGTGTGTCAAGCAACATGACATGTTGAGATCCAGTGTGAGTGAGTGTTAACAGCGGGTGAGGTGCTAAACGTTTAGTTTTTCAAATATCTTCACCTTGCTTCCACATGTACAGTATTAGCCAGCAGTTTAAGACGGACATCGCTCTAGTTTGGGCACCTGGAAATGTGAGTGTGGCCTGATGGGAATAGTTTTTGACAACATCAACATGGACATTACACTTAATCATGTTCTGGTTCCAGTGTATGACGGATGAAGAGTTCATTCCTTTGGTGTGCTACTGGCTTCTGTTTATAGTTCTGAGCAGTTTTATCAGTCAGAGGCCTTCAAGCCAGAGTCAACATGATGATGTCATCCTTCTGTCAGGCCTCAACCCCATTTAAAGGGATAAATAAGCATTTAGCTGATGTGACTGCAAATATGAATGTCTCTATGTGCGCTGGGCTTTTAAAGGATGCTGATATGTACAGCCACCCACTCTGTTTTTCACAAGAGAAGCCCCAGCGTTTTATGGCGGACATGCACTGTGTCTTTTATAAAGAATGATGTGAACAATTTGGGATGCACAGGTGCACATATGGTTGTTAAATTATATGTGTATTATAATATGCCTTAAAATACTTCTATGTTCACAATTCATGTTGTAATGGACACTGAGTGCTGTTCCTTAGCACTCAGCTCTTGAATCAAGTCCACTTATTATATTCTATAAAATAAAAAAACAATAAAATGATTCTCATCAAATTGATATAGGAAGGCGGGCTGTCTTTGCCCAAAATTATTCTTAGTTGACTAACACTTGACTGCAGGCTAATTAGTTGATTAAAGCACCAATTATAAAGCACCACTTTATATCTTATGTTTATTAGAGATGTACTCGTATGTTTTTAACAAATAAGTCCTTCAGCATAAAAAAAAAAAAGCATAAAAAAACGACTAATCAACTAAAGAAATAAAACGACCGTTTGGTCGACTTATCGACGAAGACGAAGGAGCCCTACTAGTTAGGTCTGAAAAAAAATTTGAAAAGATTTAATTGAAATTGTGTCTGAACTTTGCTATTAAGAAAACATGCTTGAGTGCGTGCCTCACAATTTCCTGTTGGAGAGATTGTATAGATATACACACACACACACACACACACACACACACACACACACACACACACACACACACACACACACACACACACACACACACACACACACACACACACACACACACACACACACACACACACACTCCCTCTCCTCTGCAGCAGCAGAGAGTTCGGAGTGGCCTTATCGCGTTTCCTCTCAGGAAAGAGTCCTGGCTGATGTCACTTCGGCCTTGGCCAGAGAGATGTCTGATACTCAGGCTGAGCTGCAGGGATTTTCCTTTTCCTTCATCAAATCTCCACTATTGTGCTGCGGCGGACTCCTACGCAAGCCAGCATGGAAATAGGGCAGGCTGATATCGTTTTTTACTTCCCTCATCGTTTTTATGAGCCGTGCCGTCATAAAACTCCTCGACAAGACATCGTTTTTAGATCCAACACAGTCGAGCTGGCTTCAGACGTTAACTATGCACAGTATGTCTCTGTTTGTTGACAGAATCGACGGTCACTGTTATTAATCTTCTTTAATGCCACAAATTGCTATTTGGTATTAAAATACAAAGCAGCTTGCAAATGTATCATGTTTTTGACACAACAATAAAGCCGCTAAATTGAATTAAGAAGACCACTGAAGTCTTGGCAAGTATGACTTGCAGTTGTTGTTGTGTTTTATTTTTTTTACCCATAATTTATTGTGGTCTGGACTGTCATCAGCTTGGCTGGTCAGCCTGTTGAATATTCAGTGGCTCGCTAACCCAACAGTTGACGTTCCCGGTTGATGTCAAGGGCATATCTGCACTTTGAATGTATTCATGGCGCTGCGGGCATCAACTTCCTCCGTGGCTGGCTGGAACACAACCGCTACCAGCTGGAGTGTGTCACTGCGGCACAAACAGGTTGGACATCTTCTCTGTTATGAGATTACGTCCTGCAGCGACAGGCGGCTTCCTGTTGAAATGTGATTAAATGAAGGAGTTATGACTTGGCCTTAGTATCTTTGAAATAATAAGGGATGACTGAGTATTAACCCTGATTTCATTTCAGGGCACCTATGAAGGTTTTGCAGCGACTGTGGTGATATTATTTTTGACGGAAACAATGTTGGGGTTTTGATCTTATATATGGACGGTTTCTCTTTTTTAGAAATACGGCAACTCTTCAGAGGTAGAATTGTTCTTCTCATTCTAAAATTTCCAAAACATTTCTTTTTGCGAGACATCAATTGTCACAAACCTTTTTATAGGCTACATGGGTTAAAAAACGCAGAAGCCCTCAAACAAGTAACGTTTGCATATAAAAATGTCACTTTCTGGCCTACACAAGTTAAGAGCACAGAGGCCTCCTCATTCTGGATATCAGTCAACCAATCGATCAAACTTTATGTGTAGAGCACCTTTCAAGGCAAGTTTATTTGTAGAGCACATTTCAACAACAAGGCAATTCAAAGTGCTTCACATAAAAGCATCAAAAACATAAGGCGAAAGAAAATGATTAAGAACATTGATTGAAACATTTAAAACAGTCATTAAAACATTAAAAAGCTAAAAATAGAATAAAAGTTGCAGTGCAGTTTAAGAAATAAAATACAGTAATGAAATGCAGGACATTGATTAATATCCTTGAATCTGGTTCAATTAAATGCAGCAGAAAATAGAAACTAATATTTCATGCAGGTTAGTGTGGTTCAAAATGCTTCACAGGTCACTGACGAGCCAAAAATGAGACAAACGAAAAGTTACATTTTCTTTTTCGTTTACAATTTGAGACGAATGCACACAAGATGATAAAATGTAATACATTGAATTAAAAGCTAAGATAACAGTTGTAGTAGTAAAACAGCGTGTAATAAAAACTAGAAAAAAATGACATTAGTTTTATTTGTTAGACACACAGGATCACAAACGATACTCCGCACACCAGTTTGAATGAAACTGAACAGCAAAGCATCGATCATAGAGCCGGATTAACGTCGGCAGTGCCTGTAGTGTAGTGGCTATTTATGGATACTCAACTGCCATCATTGTACCATTTCTTTTTTTTTATAGATTCATGAGGATATATATTTCAGTCTTGAGTATATTACAGGGTCACACCCAGTTGAGTTGAATCTGTAACATTGGTCTGACAGTAAGAGGGCTGTATCTCGCCATCCATCACGGTGCTGCTCTGCTCTCCGTTGCTGCTGTGCTCGTGCCTGGAAAGCAGGCCCAGTCTGTGTATCTTTAAGAGGAGGGGCCTGACATTTATATTATTATTTCTGAGCCGGGCTATGGGAGGGGTAGGGGGGGTGAGGAGGAGGAGGAGGAGGAGGAGGAGGAGGGGGGGGCGGCGGCGGCGGGGCTTTGGAATGAAGTTGGGAGCTGTGGAAGGTTCACACACAGCTGAGAGAGAGCAGACCGAGGACAGCACAGGCTGCCTCACACACACACACACACACACACACACACACATCCAAACGCACAGAGAGCTGACCCAATAGAGAGAAGGGAGGAAGCAGAGAGCAGCAGCAGGAGGAGAAGAAGAAGAAGAAGAAGAAGAAGAGGAGGGTGAGAGTGCCAGCATGGCCGTGTACGAGCCCGCCTTCCTGCCTCCCAACGCCGAGGAGCAGGACTTCATCCAGGCTTACGAAAACGTCCGAGAGAAGTACAAAGGTGGGAGCTCACATTACAGTGATGACGGCCTCTGCACGACCACATGTGATGATGGACGAGGTGTCTTTGCATGTCTGTGTGCCGGATAGAGGCTTTCATTCGTTTGTCTATTTTGGGTTTTATTGACTCTGCACAGGTGCAAACACGTGACTGTCTTGCACCGTTATGCTGTGTGTGGAAACAGAGCGAGAGCTGCTGCAGCCACGCGCTGCATCTCTTGACTGCTGAGTGTTTTATTGATTGGAGCACATGTTCGCTGTCACTCTTCCGCGCCGCCTCTCTCGGTGTGTGCCGCGAGAGTCCGCCGGATTTACACGAGTGCTTCCCTTTTGATATCTGCACCAAGCAAACAAACCTCTGACCTCTGACCTCGGCGAGACTTAAGAGAGGGGTTAAGCTAAAATCTGAGCGCTCGGCTCGATTGTTATACAGTCACAACGGAGGTGAACAGGTGCTGCCAACGGTGAAAGTCATTAATTCGACGCAGGGAGCTCGAGCTTTCCTCCGTAAACATTCATCTCGGTGTATCCCTTCATCCCTTCATCTGCGCGTGTGCAGCCCTACATGCCTTCGCTGGCTTAATCTTGCATTATTTTGCTTTTTTTGGGAATCTTCGTGTGATGCAGAAATGAATCCACAGGGAGATGGCGATTTGAAGGATGAGGACGAGTTAGTTCTGTCGGGTGAAAGCAAATCCACATCCATAGCAGAGCCAATCCATCCCATAACACACCTCTGTACCCACTTTTGCTTTTCACTTTGGCCAGCAGCACCCTCCAGGCGCTTTCATTTCAAAGTTTGGTTTAGGTTTCATCCCTGTCCATATCTGGTGATAATATTCTCTCCCTCTTCCCTCCGCTAGATGTTTTTCCTCCTGCATGTCGCATCTGTTCCGTTCCAACAGCTCATCCGGAAGAGGAAGAGCTCCTCTATAAATATTGCCCCATTTTTCAGTTCCCCCCCCCCCCCCCCCCACACTTTCTTTCTCTCTCACTCTCTCTTCGAGGATCTGCCGACTGGGCTTTTGCTGAATCCACTGTTGCTTATTTTTCTCCGTATCAGCGTGTTTTTATGTTTTTCTTTGTCGGTGGGTCTATTTGTGTGGATGCCTCAAATCCTCTTTTTTTTTTATTGTAAGTGCTCCCCGTCTGGGAACCATTCATCGATTTTCGACGTCAGTTGAATGAGTGTAAACAAACGGCGTCATTGCCAGAAAGGCAGCTTCTACTGGCCTCTGCATTGTGTGTCACTGGGTTGGATCTCGTAGGAAATCCAGAGGACGAAGGGTAGATCGCTCTGTGACACAAACTGTTATCATGTGCAAATAGCGCTGAAGGCTTTGTGGTTTTTGGAGGTTGCGTTGTTGAAAGAGTGAACGACTGATAGGAAACTGACTTCCAACATGTACTGTAGAGTAAGCCAACCAGCAACCGGGTTCATGGGAAATGCGGTCTTGAATTTGCGAATCACCGGTGTGACACGGACCGCTAATCTTCGTGACCATACATAAATGCATAATTATTTATTGAGAAAATATCAAAATGCATTTGCCAGTGTACATGTGTTCTGTTTGTGAGCGTGTGTGTGTGTGTGTGTGTGTGTGTGTGTCAGATGTCTGTGTTTGAAGTGCTGTTTTCTGTACCAGGAGGTAATGGGAAGCAGGAGCCGGCTCTGTGGCAGGTGTTTATGTTCCCGACGTTCTGCTGGGTTCCTTCCTCGACAGGCGTCTGTGCTCCACCGACGTCCCGCTCTCCTTATTAAGGCACACCGATGACACAGCCAATCAGAGAGCTTGACTTTGTCACGTTCTCCTTCTCATTTAAAAAGTTTTTCATATATGCATGTACATATTCTGCAGCATCCTTCTAAATCATGACACAGAACCTCAGCTATATTTCTGTAGAACATTGAACACTGTAGGAAGACTTGTAAACCTATGAGTCTTATTCCTAGTGTTGGGACTCAGTATTCTTCATAATAGGCTATGTGTGTGTATGTGTGGATATACCTTATGATGCTTCATAATGGAAGGCATTTGGTTCGTAAACATTCTCAAGGTACCCAGCAGTATACCAATGTCTCTGTGTTGCTCAGATACTCATCTTTATCCTTCCAGAATACAACCAGACTGTCCTATATACCTGTCCTTGTCCATATCATCCACATACTGCCACATACAAAGACAGACTCAGGCCGATCCGTCCATCATTTTTCTCACAAAAAGGAATATATGTCCTACATACCGGCTCAGATACAAAGACTAATATTTCTCGCTGCCATCAGATGGCCGTTGCCACTCGACTGGCTACAGCTGCAAGCTGATATTATGTAAAACCTTTACTGGAAGTTAGAAAGCTGTCTCATGATATCTTCAGCATGCTGCCATGCAAAGAAATCATTTGCCTATGTAATCACAGATGACTTCTGCATACAGCACACGACTTCCAGGTGTGGCTGTTTGCCTATCAGGACGCTGTCATATTCTAACTTGTAGGGAAAGACTGTCCCATCACTGAGCCGTAACAAAGAGGATGAAACAACTTGTCCCCCATTCCTCTGTGGCGTTTCTGTGTGTTGACATCTCTTGAAATTTATTGAAACAATAAGTGGTGCAATACTTTCTTTGCTGACGTTTTTAGGAACGGACGCAACGGGGCTTTAGGGATGGCAATGTCGGCGTGTCTGTTGGTTGATTCATCACTTTGTTCCAGACTGAAATATCTGAACAACTATTGGATGGATTGAACAACTTTGGACTTTTCTCAATAGTTCTACCATGAGGTTAACATTTGTCGTTTAGAGGGTAATGTTTCGACAACTATTGGATGGATTTTTGTGAAACTCTGTACAGACATTGATGTTGGAGTTGACTTTTCATCCATTTCATTCATCATCAGCATCATTAGTGCTGAAGAGTAAATATTTGCATGCTTAGACGCTAAACTAAGACTGTGAACGAGCAACGAGCATGTTAGCATACTAAGGTTAGCATTTAGCTCAAAGTGCTGCTGTGCCTAACTGCAGCCTCTTGTAACCTGCTAGCATGGCTTAGTTGGCCAATCGCACATTGGATTCTTCAGCTTGTATCTATGCTTGCTGCATCAGCAAGGGTTGAAAGCCAAAGGCCAAAGTGACGTCACACCTTCAGACGCGGACCTCGTCAACATTCCGCATCAGCTCATGTCCGTCCTTGCGGAAAAGTATAACTGAGGCTTTAATCTTGCTCATCTCTGTAAAAGGTAGTGAAAAAGGCTAGAAGCTTCCGTTCTCATTTGTGGATCATGCTATACTAATGTCTACAGGTAGAAGTGGTAATACTTTCCTGATGGTAAAATATTTGAAAAAAAACGAGAAGATAAATATCATGTTGGATTTAATATCAATAGAACTTTCCAAATGGGTTAAAATGCAATTATTGTCAATCGGTCGGTCTGCTGCTCTCTCTAATGTGACTCTCAGCTGTCTCACTGCCTGCTCTAAATTGTAGCCTTCTGGTCGGTAAAAGCCTGGCTGTCTTCCCACCGTCCTCTACTGCAATTTGTGCAAGCAGCTGATGTCGATGTTGCCAGGCGGCCTGAGCGGGGGGGATTGCCCTGTTCATGTCAGGTGGACTGCTGAGGGTGCACAGGCACGGCTGGAATCCATATTCCCCCCCCCCCCCCCCCCCCCCCCCGCCGCGTGTCCTGCAAAGCCCTGTCCTATGCCCCACAGGGCTTAAAATAACCCATAAATTTAGCCGTGGCCATGTTCAGCCGGCCAATTAAACGGTTATTTTTGGCCGGCTTGATTGTCTGCTCAGGGTAATTTGAATTCCAGTTTCCTCTCAGCGGAAAAAAGTCAAACATTTGTGAATTATTAAGCAAAGTCTAGCATTCATGTGCTTAAAAGACACTGCGGTGTCTGACAAGAATATAAACCATGATGACTGTATCATTATTTTTGCCAGTGATGACTATATTAAGGATTTTTATCACCAATACAGACCTACAGTGTAGCTATCTTTATGAATGAGGGCAGTGGATTGTATTGAACAGTAGCCTATGTGTCATTGTGTGAGGTGAGAAGGGGTGTGGGAAGCGATTCATCACACAGACTTGTGAATGAATGAATCTTTAAAAAGCCGAGAGGCGACTGAGCGTGTGTGTGTGTGTGTGTGTGTGTAGGTGTGTGTGTGTGTGTGTTTGCATGCTGAAGTAATGTGTATTTTAAAACCTGCTGTTGGGGTGTGTGTCTGTTTTAAAACAGCTGAGTGAGTGAGTCGCCCGCAGGTTCCCATCACACACTAGTGACTGGTCAGAACTGAGCCCAGTGAGTTCTTTTCTTTTCCTGTCCTGCTGCTACGGTATGAAAAATCGTTTCAATCCGAAAAGTTTTTTTTTGACGGACATCTTAGAACACGTGGAGCTCTTCTTTTGCCATATCTTCACCTGAGTCTCAGAGTCTTATGTTGGCTGCCTGCCACAAGTTGAGAGGTGTTGGCAGAGAGGTCGGAGAAAATAATAGAAGAGCGCCCTTGAGAAAAGCGCTTGACCCGCAGTAAGTGGGAAGCACTCACTTATGTGAGGCCGAGATATTTTACTCATTACTCGCACGAAGAGATGTTGTAGTTCGAATACGTTGATTTTCTGAACTAGTTTCTGTTTCATTGTGATGTCAAACACACGTTGCCCCCCTCAACTCTCGCTATTACCACTTCCAGTCCTTTCATTACATTACCGCCTGAAGAGTAGAGAGAGTTATCTTTGCCGACTACCTCTGTGGTGGATTTGCATCTCCACTAACCGTCATTTAATGTCCGAGGGAGAATTTCTTTCCAGCCACAAGAAGATAAACTACACTGAGGGTCAACCGCCACGCGAGCTTTGAGCTATCGTCATTCATCAAGTTACGACTGGCCAACGGATCAAGGCAGAAATACAGAACAAAATGTGTCCCCCAATACAGATAACACAACTATAACAACCTTGCATAAATATGATGACCGTTTTATCGGTGCCGGTAAAGTATCGGTGCCGGTCAGTTAAACTTGGTCAGTTTATTTTCCTTCCTTCCCACCGCAGTAAGCCGTCCTTTAGCCGGAGCTCTCTCTGGCCGCTGCTGCTACAAACACAAAGTGCTGAATTCATATTGAGGTCAGCTATACACGGACGTCAGCGCCAGGTGAAAGAAACGCTCATGGAAAGTAGGCCGTTGGTGCTGAATCTGTAGATTTGGTGTGTGTGTGTGTGTGTGTGTGTGTGAGTCTTTATACAGTTGCAGGACATTTTAGGACATTTCCCCCGATTGCAGGGCAGCCAAACGGTGCCCTTTCAGAGCTGAAGCTGCCAGTTACCCGCCGTGCAAACCAAACAGGGAAATCTATGTAATGGGACTTTTCCGTTTAATACACCAGCCCAAATGAAGTGCCACATTGAGCTTGTCACAGGGCGTGTCCGTGTGTGTCCGTGTGTGTCCGTGTGTGTGTGTGTGTGTGTGTGTGTGTGTGTGTGCTTCAGAAAGTGCTTAGCTTTGTCCCTGCTGCTGATTTGCTGTGAGAGTCGTCACATTTGTGTTGCCAAAAAGACAGTGTGTTTTTCCTGTTTTTTTTAAAGTTTTATTTAGTTTTTCACGCGTGTCAGCATCCTGCTGCCTGGGATAGATCAGCGCAGACACACAGCTCCGGCCAAAGGTTACTGTGGGGCTTGATAAGCGCAACTATGCTGGGATTCCTCAGCATCCTTTTATGGGAGAGAGAAGAGCTCCGGTGGGATGCTCCCTCAATCTGTCGGCCTTCCCGTCAAAACGCTCTACATTTTCACAGAGCAGAAGCCGCAGTTCTTTTATGCTTGAATCTCTGGTGTTTTATGACTGTTAGTGTGTGAGTGGGGGAATATGTGAGAGAGAGAGAGAGGGAGAGAGAGAGAAGCTGAATAAAAGGAAGGAATAGAGAATGTTTACAAGAGAGAGGCGGTGACGTTGGATACACTAACTGATAAATATATACTGATACATAAAACAATATAAACTATATGCAGAGGTGTCATGACACTAAACCAGATTTATAGAATACAGAAACCAAATGGTGCCTTTTGCTTCGGTATCAGACGCCGAGGGGGCGGGACGAAGCCGAGGTATTTGACGCCCCTGGAAAGAGAAGGGGCTGGTTTTAAACAAGCTTATTAAGCTTTAACAAACTTAAAAAGAAGACAAACACTAAAATGATTACATAAACTGTCTTTTGTAAACATTTTTTCCAGCAATAGAGCTGTATCCTGGGTCGACTTTGACCGACTGTACTTGCTGTATTTGCTGTATTTGCCATATTTGACTGTAGGTCGACATTCTGCATCAATTCCACATTTGGGAGCTTGAAAATGTCAATGTGCTGACAACCGTTCTTTTTCTTCTCTGTGCTGCATTTAGTCCTGAACCTGTACTATGGGGTTACCTCTGTGTCTTTATTATGCAGTCAAACAACCTTCCACACTGCAATCCCAAAAACAGATTTGAGAGCAAAACTAGCAGTCAAAAAATGTTTTGTTGCAAGTAAAATGAATTAGTGATTTAAAATGCATTAACAATAATCCAAAAGTGTTGCTTGCTGTTGAGCTGACTGTACAGTTCAGTTTGAATGCATAATAAAGACCAAAGTAACCCTACACTGTACCCAGCTCGGGTCAAATCACACAATTCACACTATCCTCTATCTGTTTCTTGCTTCGTACACTTTTTATAACTATAGAAAAGGATGTGCAAAACAAAAAAATTAAGGCTGCAAATAACCGCAAATTTTACTTCAGTGGATTAAAATCCAACCTCTGTTGTAACCAGCATTTCCCTAATATTACAACAAGATCCAGGATCTCTTGGCATTGAACTTCAAGCTGTTTTCAGACCGTCACAGTCACACCTAATCGGAAACACTGATGTGCCTTTCAGTCTCAAGGATGCACAACATTAGCAGTGTTTCTGATAAAACGTACAAACTGAATTTCAGACCCTCTGACTCTAGATACGCCGTCACATTCAACCTTCACAAGCCAACACGATGCTAATGTATACAGACCTCACACACATTCAGTTAAACCCATTTCAACTCTGACTCAGCCTTTCAGAGTCATGCTCCTGCCTGAGTGTAAGACATCGCTGAGTCAGACGCATGTACGTCTGCTCTCTCACTGCCTATTGCTGCGCTGATGATGATGTCCGCTACCGACGGCACTGATGATCCCATTTAATCTGACATCGTGTTTGCTTTGGAACTGCAAAATAACTGCTTAACTAGCTGACTGAGTGGCAGCTTTCATTTCATTATACCATCATGCATCACATTGGAGAGCCAAACCTTTCAGTCTGCAGCTTGCCAGGGTTGGACCTGTAATTTTAACACAAACCAGGAGCCCTGCGGAGTCTTCCCCCCACACTTTTTACAGGGGCTGAAACACATGGCTTTGTGGTTTGAGAAGGAAAAAGAAGTGTGTGGAAAACACATTTGTGTGGAAAATGCTTAGGTTGTAACACCTGGGTTGTTTCTGACACAAAGACTCTCTGTGTGTCTGCTTTCTACTGCAGGGCGCTCTATTAAGTCCAGTATTAGTCTGGGATGGTGGCTTCAAGGCTTCAATGAGCTATGAAGAAGTTAATGGGGAAAAACAAAAACATCCCGACGTAGTACAGGTTAACACACACACACACACACACACACACACGCGCGCTCACATGCACACCGTTGGTTCAGTACTACTGTAGATGGAAAGGTCTTTTTGAAAGCCAGAGGAGTCACCACCTCCAAAGCTTAGAGAACATTCCCTCCCCCTCTTTTCCCACTCCTCCCCTCTCAAGTGGAAATTAAAATTGGACTGAAGCGCCTGCATGTGTGTGTGTGTGTGTGTGTGTGTGTGTGTGTGTGTGTGTGCCTGAACGCAATAGTGTGTGCGAGAGAGAGAGGGAGATAAGGTCATTATCTTTAATGGAACAGTTCAACATTTTGGGAAAAACTCTTTTTAGTATTAGATGAGCAGATAGGTACCACTGTTATCTCAGTACAGTAAAAGCAAAGAGCCAGCAGGAGATTAGCTTAGCATAAAGACTGGAGGGCAACATAACATAAATTCTGTGTGTATGCAGATCAAAGGACACTTTATGTGTTAATTAGTCAAATTTGAGGTACTTGTATCTATTGGAATGAGCCGGGGTAGCCGTTTCCTCCGCACGGTGACAGGTGTTCGGGCTTCATCCTGAGACTGCCCCTGTAGAATTTTTGGATTTAGGAATTGAATAGCCGTGTTTGATCTTAAACAAAAAGCTGTTTTGCCAACATTTGATCCTTTCAAAAGTGTTCAAAAATGACAATGAATTTAGTTCCGTTCCATGCCCTTATTTTGGAAATGGTGAGAGTAGAGCGTGCCAGTCACAGGGAAGGCCCTGAATCCGCCTCGCCGCTGTAAACACAGACCAATTTCCATGGACAGTTTGAAAGAAAGCAGACAAATAAGGACAGGATTCTGTGAAAGCGCACAGTGCACAGGCTGTTCAACATACTCTTACAGTAGTTAAAGTATATCTGTGCCACTGGGGCTTGAGTTGATAGAAACCTCTGTCTCCACTGTGAAGGAGCACTCTGTTGAGAGACGACAAGAACCTTTTTGATAGCTGGAGCAATTTCATTCGAATTGAATAGCGTCCAGATTCTGAAAGCCCATGAGCAAGTGGAAACATTTCCGCTTTGTTGCCGACAGTACTTAAATAGACTTATGAGTTATTACAGTCAAAGTGAGCAATAATGGAAACACCCCTCCGCACACGATGTGACGCGTGGCGTTGTGTATTATTACCTGGTAATGATTAATGAGAGTTCGGGCCTATTTCGTAAGTCAGCCCCGTCATTTCCTGACACCGACAGGCAATGAGTTTATTGCTGGTCAGTGGCATTCAGGGCAACTGGAGCCGGCCGGTGTGACGGTCACCGCGCGAACCGGGAATGTCACAGCAGGTCACCTCACGCAGCTGACAACGGGGGGAATGTGGCCCACAAGCGCACGCACACATGGGCGAAAACACACTGACACTCTACTTGAAGTTTCTCACTACTCAAATTCTCACACACACACACACACACCCTGCGGGACGGCAAACACGCCATAAGGAATAACTTGTTACATTCTACTCTGTTAGCAGATCACTTAATCTCTTTGGGTCTGAGATACCAAAGACGGAGGAGTAAAGCTTGTTAGCGGCTCCAAATACCTTCCGCAGACGTATTCTCTCCGGCTTTGACAGAAGATGCGGTTAGTTTGAAAACTACCCTAAATGGCGTGGCTGGCTCCATGGTTTCACCAAAAAAGGTTGCGCAAACTGGCTGTTACATAAAAGGGATGATTTGTTTGAGAGACAAAGCAGCCTCTTGAGGTGATAGAAAACTAAGCAGGGCTTCTGCTGCGTTCGTGTGTTTGTTGACCGGCAGGTCTCTGAGGGGCGGTCCCGTTCTCCCTGCGACCCACGGGTCAAACTACAAACCTGGAAAACACCCCCCCCCCCCCACACACACACACATAAAAACATGCTTGTTGTTTGCTTTCTTTCTTATCTAAAAGTTCAAATCACTGCTAATTCTGGCCTTCCTGTAGCTGCACTGTGACACGGTCGAACTATGTTGTGTCGGGGACACAAAGCATGGGCCGGGCTCCAGTTGCTCTCCCTAAACCTTTCATCCCGTCAAGGTTGTGCGTTTGAAAAGTGCATTTGCGTGGAATGGAACCAGTGTGCGATATTTTACCTTGCTCTCGCTTAGTTGTTACAGCTGTTCTCACAGTTAAAGGCTCTGCGCAGATACTTGATGTGTAGCAGAACCATGGAGGCTCACATGAAAGGGGGGGGGGGGGTGGAATGCCACGGCCTCCGGTATGAATCATTAATCGTTGGTCTTTACATTCATTCCATGAATTCGCAGCTGAAGCCCAGGAGTGATGGTCACGAGTATGACGTTACTCACTCAGTTGACGTGTATACTGGACTTAAAGTTGTGCCAAGAGCAATGTTGCACCACTGAAGTACTTCTACAATGACTTCCAACAGTGCAGTATGTCACATGTAGAAACATGAGGGTTTCTAATAACTGAGTGTTAGACAAAAATGCAAGAAATACACCAAATACAAACTTGGAACGTCTACTTCTACTACCAGAATATTAAATATATAGATGTTAACAGTAGGTCAAATTTTGAATTCAAAGTGACAGCCCTCTACTGTGTCTTGGCCAAGGGAACCGTTGAATAATAATATTCTTCTAGTCATGAGTCTCGACTGCGAAAGCATTACGGTCTGCTGAATTTGCTGAATTATACTACAGCAAGACCAGAAATATAGTCAGCGGCCAAACTATGTCCCACGACTTGCAGTAGGAGGCAGTCGACTGCAAGAGCCAGTGTTGGAACAGAGACAGACACAGAGGTGTCAAGTTTTGGGAGAGCTGAAAGGTCTCTGAAAGAATCGATGTAAATCTGTCAGACGTGTAGGAAGAGTCCCTCCGTCCATCCTGGGAGCAGAGCTTAGCGAACCAGCCGTCAGAGCGGCGCCCTCCGGCAGAAACTCCCCGTCATGCATGGCGGAGACAGAAAAAGATGAGGAGGCAGTCGGAGAGTGTGGGAAAGAAGACAGACAGGAAGTAGGGAGACAAATAAGAGATGCTAAGCAGAAATTAAGAGGAGGACAAAGCAGAGCCCGTAGAGGAGCATTGGTCACTTAGCATTGATCAGGTTAGAGGTTGCAGTTTGTTTGGGATCTGTGTAAGGTGAGACGGGAGGCCTGTTCTCATGGTGGGCCTTGTCTCTCCTGCTGGAGTGGTTTTATGTTTGGTTTTCCAAAACGGTCTGTGCTAATTCAATGACACAATACCTAAACACAGTATGATTCATACACATGCTGTACATCAAAATATATACTGGTTTTCAGAATGTATATACTAGAGCAGAACATAATTGGTCATTCGTGCATTGATAGAAAATTCCGATTATAAAAACTATGTTAATGACCAATTAATCATTTTGTAAAGCAAAAAAAGAAAATGGGAATGTTTTCAAGTTTTCTTAGTCCTCTATGGTAGTAAGCTGGATTTACGCCTGTCACAATCTTCCGGAGTCCAAACTTCGTCCATATACGACAAAGAAAAGCAACAAATCTTCACATGCGAGAAGCTGGAGCCAGATATTTGTTTTTACTTGAAAAATGGCCAAAACAATTAATTGATTATCAAAATAGTTGATGATTAATTGTCTTTTAAATAATTACTTTGATTGTTGCAATCCGAATTTCTTTGGGTTTTGACGTGGTGGTGGGAAACTTTGGCTTTTCCACTATTTACCGACATTCTATAGAGTTGATTAATCAGTCCTGAAAATAATCAGTAGTTGCTCCTATAGTATACCTTTTCATATTATTACTTTGTATGTATCTGCTAATATTTGCTTTTATTTAAAGATGTAAATAATTGAAGATTTGATAAAACAGATATCTATCATTTGACTCCCTTTCTCTTTTACCAGAGGTGTCATTCAGATGGAAAACATTACGAGCCGCCTCTCATTTGGTTCTCTTCCCAGAAACGGTCTGAGTTTCAGGTCTGGAGGTCTCTTAGCTCATGTTGTCATCCTCCCTGCTGTGCCTACAACAGTAAACAAAGCACCAGTGGCGTGCCCTACCAGTCTAATCTGACTGGTTTTGAACGGTGACGAAAGCCCGCGGCAGTGTCACGCTTTTCCATCCTCACACACACACACACCCACACACACACACCCACACACACACACACTGCCAGCTCCCTGTACTTCCCCCTCAAGGGCCCATGGGAGGCATCGCTTGGCAGAGAAGGTGTTTCCAGCTTCATGAGAGCATCCAGCTTGCAGGCCTCTGGAGGTTTTCTGCCTCTCCCCGTAGAAGCACTGCAGGTTTAGAGGGTATCGGATGAGAGGAAGTGCGTCTCATTTATTAAGTATGCATATTACTAAGTGTAGTATTCATAATTGATGGAAGTGTTCAACTGCTCTAACGTTTACCGCTGCTCTTGAGAGTACTCCGGTTTGAATAAGACATTACTTAACATTTAATTCTACAGATTGTTCGTGATCTTTTTTATGACTGTACCTTCTAGTACTGAAAAGGATCATAATGTTTAGTTTGCTGTCGGCTCCTCTCACAAACTCCCCGTGCCCGTTGAGCTTATTTGGGCTTCGCAGGGTAAGCACAGCCCCTAGTGGATCATTGTCCTCACAACAACGGACCTGACAATCAAAGAAGCAATAGTCTTTTAAGGAAAACCTGAGGGGGATGAAAAGCTTTCCAGAACGGTAGCTGAAATGGATATCTATCATATTCCGTTGCACTGCAGGCACCTTTTGAGGTCTTCTAAGATCATTTTTTAATCAAAGCGTGGCTTAACCTCCTCTCTTCTCCCTCAGTAGCCGAATCTAAATAAAGATGAAATGACAGCATCTCTCCAGTAATGGTGTTGGTCCAGCTCCAAGCGACTGATTCTCAGTGAAAGCCAATGAGTCAGAGCGTGGGTGGGGGTGGTGGGGGCGGGCCCTTTGGGGGCCCTATCTTGCTCCTTGTCCACTGCAGACATCTCTAAATCGCACCCTCCATCTCTCCTTTCTGCAAATAGGATGTGACTCGGAGCAGAACCGTCCAGCGTCCGTCTCTCTCTGCTGTGATTTATCCAAAATCTCGGAACGGGAGGCTCTTTATTAGGGAGCGGCCGCACACAACTTGAAAGCCCCCCCCCCCCCCCCCCCCCCCCCCGCGGGACCTGGTCTTAGGTCTTTTTAAGGGTGGAGCATGGGAGGAAAACCCACAGGGGTCATTTGCGCCGCGCCTCGTTTCCCCTCCGTCTCAATTCCCAGAATTCCTCAGCAGTCACGCTTGTGCCAGTATGGAAGGAAAGTCAGCTCCCTGACAGCTGTTAACATGGATGCATTCTTTTTTTTTTCAGCTTTGTATACACTTACAATACATTCAAATCAGACAAAATTATTACCTAATAAACTGTCATTGGCTCTAAGTAAATTCTAGCTGAAATAGCTGAAACAACAATGTCTAACAAAACAGACCCCTCACAGAACACCACGTCCCTGATTGACAGCCTGTGATCTGTTGTTTTTCAGTCCGTTGGCTTAAATATTCTTTCACAGGCTAACACAGAGGCCGTCTCTCTCACCGCGGAGGCTGGTCTCCATGCTGACTGCTGCCCTGGGCTCTAAGCCGGCGCATTGGGCCGGAGCTTTGAGTGGCTGGGTGACCTCAGACAGAAGGAATGTTTTGTCTGGATGTCCACAGCGGGGGCTGCGAGCCAGCAGGACCATGAAACCACTCGTAGGTGAAGAATATTAAAAAGAAGGGTTAGTAAAGTAGCTTTGTCCTGGACAATAATACCAAACAGAGAAAGAAACGGATAAAGTACAGTCATTGGAAATGTCTGTAAGCCAGTTTGTATACCTTCACACTGGTACCGGGTAGCAAGCAAGGCTAGGAAGCTCAATGCTATGGTACGGCTTTATGTTCTAGCCACTTATGACAATTGTAAAATGTGCATGGAAAAACCTTTTTGAAGCGTGTTTCATGTAGACATACTGCTCTTATCTCTAACTTTTCAACACAGAAACAGCCAACTTCATTTATGTGGGATGAGAGGCACGAACTTTGTTACAGAGAAAATGTGACTATACCAGAGAAGTACTGAGTAGTACAGAGTTTTACACACAAACTGACCCGTCTATATGTGAAAGGGTTTAATTTGGTAACCAATGAATTATAAAAGGCCGCCAAGTCTTTGCTCTGCGACTAGATCAGAGAGTCGTCGCCAATTTTGATTTTCCATTAAACGCCACTCGTCTCCAATCTGAAAGCTGCTCAGCGATGGGGAACAAAGCTGTACGTGAACAACCGACAACACAATTTCAAAAAAAGTTACATTGATCACTTTAATGCTCCATGTTGTGTAGTTCTTTGATATGTTTACTAGTACTGCTTATCAGAAGCATTGTATGTACTCTAGGTATGCCTCCATAAACAGTTTTTGACAGCAGCGTTTAGGTTTTTATTAGGAACCATGATGCCAGCGTGAAATCTATTCTCAACCTCAAGTTCCACTGACTATTTTTTCCGGAGTGTTCGACTGCATCTCATGGTCTTCATCAACAATTGGATTTTGCTCAGACGTTTGCTCATTTTCTTTCCCCATAAAATGCTTTTGTCGGTGCATTGCATTGTTGGGCGTGTTACCACCACCAGCTGTTTATCATTGGAATGGCGTGAAACCATTAGCAGGTCAACAGTATGTATCTTGTTGTCAGGTATGCACAGATATGTGTGTGTGCATAAGATACTAAAGATACCCACTCTTTAGAATCATTGCTCCATGGTTCTACTCGTGGTCAAAGTCTGCTCACGGGACCTTTTTAATTGTGCAATGTGGGTCACATGAAAACACCTGCTTTTTAGTTTTCACTTTTCATTAAATATCCCACGTCATTTAAAAGAAGTCCACACACACACGCACACTCACTCTCTCTGTTTTCTGTCAAGGTAATAAAGTGAAGGACTGATGGGATTCTAGTAATCTAGCTGG
Source organism: Pholis gunnellus (assembly GCF_910591455.1). Classification (NCBI taxonomy): domain Eukaryota; kingdom Metazoa; phylum Chordata; class Actinopteri; order Perciformes; family Pholidae; genus Pholis; species Pholis gunnellus. The sequence continues at coordinate 7,583,111 of NC_136534.1, forward strand.
CGTGCTGTGCAGTGATACACTCATCACGGATGCGGCGAAAAGGAGGCTTAAGTCAGAAGCTGGGAGAAGATCTCCATAGCAGGCCTTAACAAATAAACCTCAGCAATTTACTGGCTGTCCGGCTGCCAGTAAACTCTTGTGTAGATTGGCAGGTTCCTCGCAAAACTGCACGGGAGCCAATAACTCCGGCTCAGCCTGGGCTATAGCATGACAAAAGCCCCGCTCCTCATAACTCTCATTCCTCACAAGACCCAGTTATGAAACGCTGCCGCTGTAAGAGAGACGTAACCTTGACCGGCCCGGGGAGTTGGTGTTTGACATTGTTTGTTGCAGTGTGTGTGTAGCCATGTGAGCATCTGCAGACCTGCGGTTTGTTTAACATCCGAGTAAAACACTTGAGAAAGGATGACGGAGGACAGTGTTTGAGCATTCCAAATGTTAAACACAGAGATAAAAGTGAAGTTTGGATTTAAAAAAGACGTGTTAGATGAAGCATATGTTGCCATATTAGGATGAAGTAGTTTTCTCAAGATCCTCTTCAAACATTTTACACATTATGTAATAAATCTGCAACAAATGCAGACAATGGGGAGAAATCTGATTTTAAAACCTGCAACCAGACCTCCTCCTGGCTCTTCAGCAGACACGGCTTACTCACAGGTTTTTATTGCATCCAGCAATTACTGGTAAATCCCACTATTAGATTTCCAGTCTTCGCTCTAACCGAGGAATTTACTCCTTTAATGAGAGGCATTATCTGCGATTGAATATCCAGCTGCAGGCAATGTATTAATGCGTATGGCGTTGGTCAAATCCTCCACGGCACAGCAGAATCGGTTCATTACTAAACAATTAAACACGAGTCGTGTTGGGAAATAAAAGACACAAACACATATTGCTCATTTCCTCATTCCGCGTTAAGAGAGTATTGTTCCCCCTCTTCAGGTCACTAAATGCTCACAGATTTGTTTTCTCACTAAAGCTTGGCAGCTTTTGAATGTGGTAGAAACACACTTGTGCTCACGGATTATCATCATCACAAATATCTGCTGTGTTTTTATAATATATTTTTTCAAATTTGATTTCTATACAGTGTCAATTGGCACATTTATTTGATGTGGTTCCTAGTGTTTTCATATTTTTGGTCATAATTTTTCTAAATAACAAATTTAATTCAATTCAATTTATTTAGTATAGCCCACATTCACAGAGGGCTTTACAATCTGTACACATGCGACATCCTCTGTCCCGGGACCCTCACATCAGTACAGGAAAAACTCCCCCCAAAAAACCCCTTTAACAGGGAGAAAAACAGAAGAAACCTTGAGAGAGCAACAGAAGAGGGATCCCTCTGCCAGGATGGACATTGATAATTCATTTACAATGATCAGTCTATGCATAAAGTACTTGTCCTGCCTATTGTTAATAACTAATTACATATGCAGTACATCTCTGGCTGCATTGTCTGGCCGTCATTAATGGTGCTTGTTCCAGTGACAAGAGTCGGCCATGCCAAAGAGAGATGGGCACAGGTCCAGAGGTCCAGAGGGCTGCTGGCCAAAGCCAGCAGACACAAAACACTCAGCCGGGTCCATCTGTAAGTCTGCGTGCGTGCGTGTGCGTGTGTAATTATGTTTTATAAGTGTTGTTGTATAACAAATCCTCAAGAAGTACTCAGATGGCTGCCACAAGCAGCACACCACACACACACCACACACACACACAACACACACACAACACACACACACACACACGATGGAATTCTCCTTGACTGTGCAGAACAGCTAGACTTCTATTTCACCTGCTGCCAAAAATGTGTCAGTCATTTCCTCCAGACGTCCTTCATTATGTACAATGGGCCATAGAAGAGCTGAATCAAATAACCGCTCCGCAAAGAGGCCGCCTGCTGTTCGAGGCGAAGCGCGGAAGCTAACTGATTATTAGAGCGTGGATTGACTTTTGCCGTCATTTGTCCTGTTAGATTGTGATTTGGTACTCTCTAGTCCATTTCCTGTGGCTTTGACCGCAGCCTGTGCTACTGGCTACAAGCAGGGCTTCCTGCGTGATGTCGGGGGGGCTCGATCAGCGGTAATGCTGAGCCAGCCGCTCACTACAAAGGGAGTAGTTTATTGACAAAGGGTAGTTTGGGATTTGTTCACACTAGGCACAGATTGTGTGTCGACGGAGCCAAGTTTGTCCCTCAGTTCATTCCCACATCGAAGGCTTTTCAGCAGATTATTATTAGTGCATCACATTGGGGTCCAGGAACAACAGTAAGTTTGTGATTGAATGTTCTTTTTGAGCACAATAAATTGGCAGACTTCTCCAAGAAATAACATCAGGTATGAACAACATCGTTGTGAGTATATTCCCTACGACCGAGCACGAGGAGGCTTAAGGGTACCTCCAGTTCAGACACTTCTTCAGTACATTTTTTGCATACCTGCAGATATGAAAATGCACAGCCAGTTATCATCCCCCTTCCTTTGGTGCTTCAGGCTTTTTGTTAGCTTTTCATTGACCTAGCGTGTCTGAAATGCCTGTGGAGGTTATGAATATATTGAAGCTGCCTCTCCTGCTGTTGCTTGTTTGCACAGTTGTTGTTTTTCCATTTTTCCTACCAACCCAGTGTCCACTGTAGCTAGTAAACAGATGGTGTGGGTCTGTACTTTGTTATGGGATGAAAATTACACATCGGTCATTGCGGCTTTAGACGTTAATCTGTTAAATTATTATTTTATTTTTTTATAGATGCATATTGACACATAAAATAGATTTTAGCATTACATATGCAGACATATTTTATTAAACGTTAACTGTAGGGCTAGGCATACGGGGGATATGAGACTAGACATCAATTTCGGTTAATGTAGTATCACAAAAGTGTCTTCTTCTGGTTTTAATGGCTGATTTACAGTTAAATGATGTAGTTCTCCTATTTGTCTTTACTCACTTCATCATTATTTCCACATTACCGATGATTATTCATCAAAACGTAACAACATTCATGTAATTTGTGTAAACAAACTGTGCAACAACAGACAAAACTTCAGTATCGTTGCAATATCGATATCAGGGCATTTCGTAAAATATATCATGAGATTTTTATTTTCTTCTCATCGCCGAGCCCTGATTTACAGTAACACCAACACAATATTTGATTTTCATTAAATTGCATCATGTTACCCAAGATTATGTCCAAGCTGAATGAGTGTTTGATGTGCTACTGTCACAGAAAGAGCCTTTGTTGCTCACGGCGATGTGGTAAGATGCTCACAACTGCTTAATAAGTGTAATTAGTGCTGAGCTACTTTGCTCAGGAATTAGACAGAGACGGTGGTTATATCTCCCCTTTCTGTTTGTGGTCGGGCTGGGCAAGCAGCAGGCTCATCCTGGGATTTACTGCAGGGCTGTGGGTGTGGCTCTGGGAATCTGTTCCTCCACACACACACACACACACACACACACACATTACATTACTTTATCTTTTTCTCTGTGTTGTGGTCAACACATGAACAGAACTTGCCTCCACCCTCTGCTTTCTATACATCTGTAACCTTGACAGACTCCCTCCTAATGTCATTATTGATCTACGGGTAATCTGCTCTATATGCTGATTGGATGGTTTGTGGTGAAGCAGGTGGCTGTTTGATTCACTGACTGTGTTTGTGACTGAAAAGCCAGTTTTTAGGTGGGAGAGGAGGTGGAGGGAGAAGAGGAGGGGACATGGGAGGAGCTTTGCACTGTTCTGATGCTTGCACACACAAAATGTTTGTGTGTGTGTGTTTGTGTGTGTGTGTGCGCGCACATGACGTATCACAGGAACCAAAACAGAGCAGAGTGCCGGTCAGCAGAGGAGGAAAGTGACCAAGGAGAGACTGAAAAGACTTTGCTGCTCTAACACTTGAGACACAGGAATCTACTTTAGACAAGGCATCAATTCTGCCATCACGTCAGCTAAACAAGGAAGGAGGCAAAACCATTGAAGCTGCAACATCAACATTTAATACATTCACTATCATCATTCTTCTCAAGGAGGCCAGGAAGTGACTATGGACTCCGGCAGGTCCATCCAAAATGAGATCACGTCTCTCAAAGGTATTTCCTCATTATGGATCAAATATTTGGGTACTTTGTTGCACGTAAGGCGGGATTGAAATGAAATCAACAGCCCGAACCGCAGAGAATGGGAGGGACATTTTATTGTGCCTCTATAGGAAAGCAGACGGGGAGGGGTGTCCGACACAGGCATTGTTTGAGGAGCAGCGGAAGCTCCGAATATCCCTCAAGCTGAGACACTTTTAACGGCTTTCACGGTGACATTTGAAGAAGAATAATTTAGGTGGATACAAGTAGAGAATAGGCTGCTGTTGTTGTGTTGGACTGCTGTGTTTCATCACCGTCAACTACCTTTTGTGCTGTCGACACAGAAGAGCGTGTCACGGCATCCCGGCTTGTGTAAACAGACAAATACTGAAGTAGAGTAGAACACATTTGAGTGACGTACACGCAGACCTCATATTTGTCATGCAAAACCCACCATGCAAATTTAAACATCACCTCACTTGAAATTAGCAGTGGAACTTTTACTTAATGAATGAGCAGCGCTGCCATCAGTCATCTTGATGTGTGTATCAGTGTGTGTGTGTGTAAAAGACGAGAAGAGGTGTAGTTTTTTTGATTATCACAAAATACATCGTTTTTTTTCTCCTTCTTGTTTCACCACACTCTCCCATAGTGGAGGTATTTTAAACATGGGACCTGTCAGGTTCACTTTCTGCTATTTGAAACAGGGGAATGCTAAGAATGACGTCATCACTGTGCTCCGTGTCTGGCCTTGTGCTTTGTTACACTGATGCTGGTGGTGATGGGGGAAGAAAGAGTTGATGATAAAGGTTTTCGGAGGTGTGACCCGTACGAGCTGGTAGGCGTATTGCTTAGCAACGTGCCTTGTTTTACACAACCGGAGCAAACGGGCAAAGAAGTGCCGGTCAGTTTAGCCGTGAGGAAGGGTATACAGTGTGTCGAAGCTCTTCACAGGCTTCATTTCTCAAAACCATTAGCATCGATGCAAAAGAAAGGAAACAAGAACAGAACCTCAGGAGAGGCAATTTAAACAGAAATGTTGCCTTCGTGGGCAGCCAGAGGTGCAATACAGCTTTGTAGCATTCAGAAGACACAAAACAATCCATCAATAGTGTTATGAGCTAAGCCCAAAATGTGTATAATTAATTGAATACAAGATCCAAGCTGTAGATCCAAAGCAAGATGTAATGTGATCTGATGCCACTCCCCAGCTCTAAGAAGGCTCTCAGGGAGACATGGAGGAGGATGGAGATGGTTGTATTGATTTCCTGCGGATGAATGAATGCTGACTTAACACACGGACCCCAGCCATCAGCCGAGCAGGAAGTGTGCTCAAATATGATGGTGATATTGAATCGCCCTAATGAATTAATGAAAAAGCCAGACGGTATTTACGATGGAAACATCAGAGGCAACCGCGTTAAGCGAGCTTGTCGGGTCTCATCGGTGCACCGGAATAAATCTTAACGTAATTACAGCCGTGTCACCGTCTGGCGCTTTGGCTCTCTCTGTAGCCGGTGTGTGTGAGTCTTCACACGGTCGCGCTAATGGGAAACTATTTATTGGATCTCACCATGGTGCAAAAGTCGGACATGGACCCCAGAAAGCAGGCCTCTTCATGTACAGTATCAATAGATAATACACAGAGGCGAGTGCAAAGGGGGGGAGAGGGGGGGGAGGGAGGGGTAGGATTCCAGGAAGCTGTCAATCGTAGCGTGCGTGTAATTAATGTGATCTCTCCGGTAGTCTCCCTCCCCCTCTCTCTCCCTCTCTCTGTGTCTCGTTCTCGGATCGATTTCAGTCTCAGTTGCACTTCCTGTGGGGGGAGATCTTTAGACATATAAAATCCCTGCGGCCTTTCCTTGTTTTACCTCGTGACAGATGTCCACGGACAGCTACTGTCTACTGTGTGCATTAGGGTGGGAGCTTTAGCATCCTGCTGTCACCCTGCAACCGCTCTATGGCCGATACAGTTCAACAGCTGGCTATTGAGGGGAGAAAACAATGCATTCTTCCTTTCTTCGTCTCGGTTTTGTCGGGGCCGTGGAGTAGCACGAATGTTTTATATGCGTAGGGTTAGTTTGAACAAACTCCTCACATCACTTTTCTATCAATGTGGACAGAACAGTGATGGTATTTTTTTAGGATTATAAAGGTGGGACTTTTTACTTTGTTCACAAATGGTGGTAGTAACTGCTCGCCGCTCTGTTAATCTCTTAAGGGGATTTATAGTTCCGGGTTAAGGGGTTACAGCGTAGTCACAGTTTTGACACCATAGGCTCACGCCGTGGCCGACGTCCACCTCCTCAAGAAGGTAACTGCACGTCGAGATGTTGTTGGGTAACGAGATGCCACCTGGAGACTGCAAGAACTTTAATTGGCCACCTTGTGTTTTTCTCCTGCAAGCATGTGATGCCGGAAAAGAAGGAAATTGAGGAAGGGCTCAGGAATCTTCTCCTTTTCAGTAACACACATGTAGATGAGATGTTTCCACCGCACAACCTACACCGCGGGTATCCACGGCGACACTGCTATTGTCAATTTCCTTCGAGTAGAAATCCACCTTCTGTTTTCCAGAGTTCGTTTAAATACGCAAAATGTAAAAACGTTTAATTAATCAGTATAATAATGATATTTAATTAAAGATATGAATACCAATAAAACAGTATTTATGCAGCACATTTCATACAAAAAGTTGCAATACAATGTGCTTCTCAAAGAATATGACTATGACAAAAAATGCAATGAAACAATTATTTAATTGACAATGTTACAGAATATTTATTTATGTCAGTAAACTGGGAACAAAAACAAACTAACAACTATACTCAATGTGTGACACAGTTACTGCCCGTTAGTCCAAGTGAGGAAGAGAGTGAGGGCCTTGCATGCGTGCACCCTCCTCTCCACCATTGTCTGAAGGAAATAACTTTTATTATGCAGGAAATGTTCCGTGGATCACCGTAATGTGTTTGTATTGCATTCCAGCATGTTTGGAAAGGAAATTGGATTTTAAGTGGGACTTCTACTTGACCATTTGTCTACCAGCCTGCTAAAACACTGCAGTGTGAGCTCATGATACTTTTTGCTTTAAGGGACTGACATGATTACACAAATCCCCCACCTTTATCCATTGTTGAAACAATGTTATCTCTACAGTGTCTGCATAAACCATGCTCTCCGAGTCCCTATACATACACTGCACACACACGCACAGACGCATGCTGCATGCTTTGTACCGTACACACACTACTCAGAGTCAGAGGGAATTCCCTGACCTGTGTGTAGGTATTTTGGGGAGTTCCTGTCTCCTTTCCCATGTTTTATGTGCCAGACAATTTCAGCCAGTGACCTGCCTGACGGACTGTATCCCCATTTCCCTTTTGACGAGCGCACTTACGTAGACTTTGTTTCCTTCTGTCATACTTTACTGCACCTCTGTTTCCTGACCAGAACAATCCGTGGCAAAGGTGGCATTCAGTGCCGTTTGTCAAATCTGATGTGAGGGGAAGAACAAACAACAAAAAGAAAGTAGGTGCTGTAGGTAGCCGAGGACTTAGGACTGAAAAGCAGTGCAAGCAGGCTCCCATCGTGTCACAGTGTGACGAGAAAGTGTCAAACTGTTCATTGGGAAGTTTTCCCAAAAGTGATTTTCCCAGAATGGCATGTCGTCGTGTCAGCGTTTTTAAAGGGCTGCCTGAGCACTCATTGAAGTGTGTCTCTGCGCTGCCGTCATGGTGCATTCATGTGAGCGACGAGCAGCGCCAGTAACAAACTGGCCGGCCACATTGTCACCAGTTTGCTGATTACAGTGAACACGGTCTGCATTCAGGACAGTTTCGGGCGGTGTGTTTGTTGCCCGACATGAGGTGGCGCCACAGCACGGGATGCTTGATGAACGCATACTCATTTGACAACAGAGCGAGAGGCAATACGTCTTCTGTATACCTCACACCGTGGTAGTTTATAGCGGCATGACTCAGTTTGTGTCAACGCACCTGTGTGTGTGTGTATGTGTGTGTTTGTCATGTGAGTGTGGGAAAGTATGCTCTGGGAATTTCTAGCCCTGCAGTGTTATTTTCCATCTAGTCATCACTGGGGCCTGGTCCTGGTTCTTGCCTCATGAGACACACTAAGTAACACCTTTAGGTCGAGATCCCATCGGCTACAATGTTTTCACTATCGCAGAGCTTTCCCATCATTTTGTCTTTACATGATGTCATAACAGTTTAGTCTCTAAAATATGAGACATAATGACAAAGCCTGTTTATAGCGACTAAAGCTCTGCTAATCAGTCAAGAAGACTAAGTGTCGACAGCCATGCTAGCGGCTCTGTGGGGCTTTGCTCAGGCAGCGCTTTGAGCTAAATGCTAACATCAGCATGCTAACATGCTAACCATGACATTGCCAACATGTTGATGTAAAGGAGGGTTAATGTTGACCATGTTCCCTACCTTAGTGTTAGCACCCTTTCACTAGCTAATTAGCACTTCACACAAAGTGCAGCGGAGGCTGATGGGAGTTCCATTAGTTTTGCAGGTGTTTTATCATAAACCAAAGTATTGGACCAATTGACATTCTGCCTTGATGATTTTTTCTGGATGAAAAGTAAAAGGCCCACTAAAGTTATTACAATCCTGAAAGAGATGTGACTGTCTGAAACACATTTTAAAGGTCCTGATCTATAAGGGGGCTCTCAAAAATGATAACGGCAGATAATTCTGCTGGAAGATCTAAGTTAGATGGCCACGCTAGACACCCGTATATATCCTGTATACATGGAGTTGGACATTACTAGTCAGCTGTTGGCCGAGCAGCTGTTTAAGAATAAAAGAGGCAACTGCTGTTTATTAATTAATGGACCAATCCTATGCTCCATATCATTAACTGTCATTTACAGTAGCTCTTTATGCATTGACTAAACAGTGCCCTCTCCCTGTTTTGCGCTGTACAGAACATCTATCACATCTGAGCCGGTAACACAAGGCTGCAGCAGAGATGACTGTATGCTGCCACTCGGCCCATGAGTGTCTTTGTGAATTTAGACTAATTTCATGTTTCTGAATGAATGCAGTCATAATGAAATGATGGTTGTTAAATTACTATGTTAATTAGTTTACAGTCAGTAGTCACTAGTACTGTGTGAATGACATTATTTCCAGATACTGTTATACAATCTGCAGTCCAGATTGCTCTCTTTTACTGGCGATTGTTTCTTGTAAGTGCTGCTATATTGGATCCATGTCTCACGTCTAGGAAACAGAGAGCACAAAGAAAGGAAGGAAAAGTTGCAAGAGGCTTTTGAAGACTCAGGAAGTTGTAGCTGCTTTAATGGAGACTTTCGATTTGAGTTATTTACCTTATCTCTAAAACGCTGCTGGGCAGTCTTTGCAGTGGTGGAAGGAGTACTTTGTAGTAAAAGGACAAAAGTATTAGCATAATATTCTTAAAATGCCCGAAGTGAACTTATTCATTATGTGGAAAGGCCCAAATCAGAATAATGTACAATTCCTATGATAATAATTATTGATGCATTTATGTTTGTATCATTTTGATGTTGCAGCTGTTAAATGAAAATGCATTGAAATGTATTTGTTGATTATATTTTGAACAATCTGAATCTGAAAAGTAGTTAATCAAAGCGTTTAATAAATGTACAATATTCCCCTGTTAGTGGAGTATAAAGTAGCATACAATGGAACTACTCAAATTAAGTATAAGTACATCTAAATAATACTTGAGTAAATACCGTTTCCTTCCTCCACTGCTCCCTTGTGTTGAAATGGATATGCTTGCTCGTTCAGTGTTACAGTAGCCTGGATAAAATCTAAATTATCCAATCTGGCAGCAGTTTCAAAGTAAGACATGATGTTACTCTGGCCACAAAAATGTAGTCTTTGATCGGAGACATCCAGCTGCCAAAAATGCCAAAAAAGGCAACAAACTGACAAAAGCTGCATGTCAGAGGAATGGAATGAGACTTAATTACAGCTCGGATGAGAATAAGATAAGAATTGGGAGTACAGTTCATTATTTGACTCTGACCTTAAAGGAATGATCAGCAGCGGGGCCGCTGGAACTTGAAGTGTGAAGAAAGGTCATTATTCTACAGGTCGGGTGTGTCCATGCCAGTGTTTGACTTTCCCAGGAACTGAGCAGCTTCATTAACTAGATGTTAGTTCAGATAGGAAGTGACTCGCTGACCATTTCTGTTTATTTATTTTAATTGATCAAAAACGATGCATGATCCACAAATGACTCAAAGTCTGAAAGACTATATTTCTGACCACAAGCAAATGAGTCATACCGACAGACTGCACTCTGACGGGCAGCTTCCTGGTTACCAAATCACAAACTGCAAAGTTGAATGTCCTTTAGTTAATGACAAACTTCCTACTGTTGGATCATGAATACAGAGACACAGAGAAATGTGTGATTTCAGAAACGGCTAGAAACTAACTCTGTAATGATGTGGATAGGTTGCGATGACGTACAGAATAGATATATTAGCACTCAACTTCAAGCAATTAAATATAAAGTAGAGCCTGTTCCTCTCTTGATGTTGCAATGCTTCAACATGTCATCAGTTCATCATAGTCGTGTGATGTATTTAAGAAAAACTGTGTTAAAGTATCCGGCAGTAACGGCACAATATGCCGGGAGCATTTTAAACAGTTTTAGCTTGCTTTGGCTCTCAAGTGGAAAGCAACGATACCAAAGAAGCATTAGTACCTTTCAGGCTAACATGCAGACATGGCCAATAAAGCTGATTCTGATTCTGTATAGTTATACACACACACATATATATATATATATATATATATATACACACACAGAAAGTGGTCATTTGAAATTGGGCGTGTAAATACAAAAATGTTCCCTCTCTGATAAAGCTGGATTCATCAACAATGATTGAAGTCTTCAGTGAGAATACGACATTCATTATCGGCACAGGAGTGAAGTCTGATTGTCATCAAACTGTTGAGATCAGTTTGCTTCTGTGAGGTCTGAACTGTGTGGTCTATGTTGATGAAGATGTTGCAGGACAATGGATTGTGCAACTCCTGTTATTGTTGACTTGGGGAACAGCAACTCCCTTTTTTTTGTCTGTTAGTCCACCACATGGGAATCACATTAAATTCCTCTGCTGTTTATTATGTGTCGGGCTTTCTTAAGCATGTTACAGCTGTCCTGAATCCCTCCTACCGTTCTGCTACATTTCTATTGTGTGGAAACGTTGTTATGCTCACTTCTGCACATCAGCACAGGCCCTCTATGTATCCCGTTTCACACCCTTGTCCAGAGTCCCTGAAGCAATTTGTACACAATTCAGGACATTCCTGCTGTAACATGGTATCCCTGCTTGGAAATGCATCATGGGTAGTTTCCCCTCCCTGTTGTTGAGCTATTTTTGGTGATGGTGAGACCCGGGGGAAAGACCTTAGAGTCGGGCTGACCCACAGCTGTGATTTGACTTAGTGTCCCCCTCATGGCGAGCATGACCAGACAAGCCAAGAGAAGCCTGCACTCTTCACTGCCTCGTGTTGACAGTGTGCTCAAGAGTGAAAAATGTGTGTGAGCCTGTAGCTTCGGTTTCCTGAGCGGGCGATGCCATTAGCGTCACAAAAGCAAGTGGGTGGTGTGGAAAACGTGTTTTCATGAAGCACATAATCAGTTTGCCAAGTGCAACGGCAGCACAACAAGCTGTAAACACAACGTTATTAGCAAACTGTTGGCAATGTACACAACCGTAGACTCACAGCAACAATAGCATTCATTTGGAGGAACTTGTTTCCGGGGACCTGGATGTAATTACAATTTTCTTTCTCCTTTTCATCTTGTTCTCCACCAACTCCTGGGGGAAATATCTGGAAATAAAGTAAAAGAAAAGTAAATAAGATTGGAAGAGATAAGCTATAGTTCAACAACTTTAGTTCAAAGTTAAACAAAGACAGCAAATGCACAGTCTGCCCTCATTTTAAGTATTGGGCTTTGGGGACATCCAGCAGACAAGAGTGACTTACTGAATGGACAAAGCAATGAGGAAATGCTCTCAGAGACTTCACCATATACTTTATGTGCTATGTTTGCTGTGCAGCTGACAGGCCCGGCGATATCCACCCTTTTCAGGATACAATGAAATAATAGAAAGCAAACATGCACCACTGCATATACACGACTGGTCTGTTTAAAGGAAATGCATTAGAGACGAGGACTTTTCCCCTCATGCGGTAGGTGTGCTGCACTGTTGGTTTTTCTCAAGGGACAGGACTCAGCAAATTAACTTTTGGCTCTCAGAGTCAGAGGAGGATCATAGCGGGCTTATCAGACTCCGAGAACAAAGAAAGGCTTCACCAGCTTAGGACTAAACTTTCACGTCCAATTAACGTAGAACTACTATTTAAGTAGCTGCTATTGGAATAGAGAGGGACCATTATCCTACAAAAAACACTCGTATGTTCATCTTTTATAAAGGAATTGTAATGAGTCACTTAAAACTGAAGCCTTGTCTTTGGGCGTCGTTCACAGTTCTCTCTCTCTCTCATGCGTCCACTTGATATCTCCATGTTGGGTTAATGAGTGTGGTGCTTTGCTACAATTTAAGAATACGTGTTAATCTTTAACCCACACATTCATACAAACACCTGCTTGACCAGACACCGCCGTAGTTGCAGTCTACTAGAGTCTATTTACTCTACACGCGGCTTATACATTATTTAGCATGTTGAACTTTTATTGGCTGAGAAGCATCCGCCTGCGCCAGCTTTAACACCGCGAGCCCGATGAATGTTAGGAGACCCAGTTAGACGGCCTGATTGCATACATGTACTATACATAACTTTGACACTCTTTCACCCGCTGACACTCGTCCTCTCTTTACAGTATATTACACAATGCATGTACACAGTGTGTGGCACTGCAGTCAAACGCGGCGGGCCCTCTTTGTCCGTGCAATCTGTAATGCTTTTGTCTCCCTCCGTCTGAATGTCACCCAGTCTTTTTCTCTCTGCATAGTAGAGGGGAATTTGACACGCTCTCACAGCACATTAGATGTTGAAAATGCCTTTTTTGTCCCCACACAAAGCTGCACGGAAACCTCGCATTTAGCCTCACCAAATAACCCTAAACTGTGTGTGACTGTAATTACTGAATTAAACGTCTCATCTGCCGTTGCAGCGGGAACGCAGAGTCGGCGCTTGTGCCAGACTTAATTTGATCCTTTCACTCGTGTTCGCTGTTGTTCCCTTTCAACTTGACGCCCTTGTTTGCCTTTGTTGCAGCTTCGAAATCGTAGCTAATTTTTTTTTTCAAACACTTCAGCGCCGTACACACACATTAGCACACACACACACTAGCACACACACACACACACACACACTAGCACACACACACACACAAACAGAAGTATTATTATGGAGGGCGGCTCTGACCTGTGAAGGCGGAGAGGGTGGGGTGGGGGGATGGGGGTGGGGGGGGGGGGGTCTGTTGATCTATACACAGTGGGACGTGTTTGAAAGAGAGAGTTGAGAAGGAACATAGATTGGGAGAGAGAGAGAGAGAGAGAGAGAGAGAGAGAGAGAGAGAGAGAGAGAGAGAGAGAGAGAGAGAGAGTCAGAGATCCGGTGTGACACACTTGGATCAAAAAGAAGAGAGGGAGTGTAGAAAACACTGTCAGGGAGAGGGGGGCAAAGTCGCAGCGGTAACTCTTGAGGCTCCAAAGTTCTTCACTGCAAATGTTCAGCATGGAGTCCTTCTGCTCGGGCAAAGGTAAGCGAGCCGTTGCGTGTACTTGCAAGTGAACAGAGCTGCAGTTGAAAAGGGGAGAAAGGAGACGGGTAGCGAAGCCAACAGGTAAAGTGATACAGGTGGAGAGCAGACGGAGAGAGGGTTTTTTTTTCAGGCTGTGGGTGGGACTGCACAGACTATAAAGCAGCAGCAAATGCGTAGCACGTGTCCGTCTGAATCCATGATGACTTGTCGGTTTTGGAAAACACAACGATAAACGGCACATCATGTGACGATGGACACGTGTCACTCGTCAGATTTTTGCCACGACACTGAAGGGATGCTGTCCCTCAAGTGTCTCTGGTTGCCTTGAGACCAGGATGTGTTGCAAATCAATGAGCTGGACTGCTTTATGGCAACATTCCACTGACAGGATATTTTAAATTTGTATTCCTGAATTAGCCTGTAAAAGACAAAACCATTTGTTATACGATTTATATCTCGATTTACAGTATATCAAGATCATGACCTTAAATATCACATACACACAAATAGATTTCGTACGGAAACAGAAATAAAAATGCATGTTTGCATATGTGCATGTGATGGAGAGTATCTGGGAAGACCATTTTATCACTGATAGTCACTTGTTCTGTCAGCTGGAAGTTTATTTGGTTGCCAATAGAACTTTGTCAGAATACAAGTCTGCATAGTTTATAACATCATAAAAACCAAGTATGTTTGAATATGATACTGTAACAGTTGATATTCCAGCAGCTATTACATTATGCAACCATGCAACAATGAAGTATGAGTATACCTTCATGGGACGAGTGTTCAGCAGCTCGGTCTGGTGTAACAATGACACGTACAAAATGTGTACAAGCAGCGCTGAAACAATCAATTGATTATCGTCAACAATAATAGTAACGCTTTCAGTAATTTCTCAGAGAAAAATTCCTAAATATTTGCTGGTTCAAGCTTTTCCGATCAGTTTTATATCATTCAAAATGTAATTCCTCTAGTTTTAGATGGTTGGTTGGATAAAACAAGCCACTAGACGATCATTTTGGCTATTACATTTCCTTTATTCTGGACATTTTGTAGAATAAGTAATTGATCAGTTCATTAAAAACAATATAGATATCAGTTGTTGCAGCCCTAAATATAACTGGATTCACCAACAATTATAATCTCTTAATGTATATAATTGGCTTAGCACCTTACCTGGTCAATCAAATACAGTGTCAACAAAGACCCCTGATGGAAATAATAACATCAGACGTGGCCAATGCGGTTCTGCTGTATTTTAAGCGCTGTAGAGTAGAATGGCTCAGGGTCACAATAATGCATTAAGAGATGCATGGAAGTAAACAAAGGTGCTATCAGGTTGTCTTCTATATTGAAGAAGACCTCATGAGCCTGACACCAGTTGGCATATTGACCCAGCATACCTTTTCCCCACAGCGCCTGAAGAGCATTTTCTCCTCTGTCTGCTGTGTTTGTCGCTGGATCAGTGTGTCATCCACATTTTGTTTTGCCTATTTGCTTTTCTTGTCTGTGCTTGCAGGGGAACACAAGACAACGTGCTTCAAAGCGGCTAACGGTTGTGTGTGTGTGCTGTAGTATAGCGGACTGCAGGTTACACGTCCTCATACCGATCCTCAAAACATGTTATTTACCCAGAATTCTCAGGGGTTTGTTTGCTTTATTCTTCTCGAGAAGGAGCGACATTTTGCAGGAACCAAACCTCAATGAACAAAACTGGCACTAATAATCTACTCTGTTTTTTTTACAGATATTTTATTATTCTGCCACAGATTGAAAGCAGACAGAGCTGATATGTGGTCCTTACTCAGTCTCTATGTACTGACGGAGAAAGTTCTGCATTAATCTCATAATGCCGCATTAAAGATGGATTAAACCTTTCGAGGTGTAACTCAGAATAGATGCTGACTTTGGCCGTGCTGTCCTACAGAGATTCCCTTCACTAGCGGCTCCCTAATTTGCCAGTTTATGCCCCCGTTTTAGCAGCCTGAGCAGTACCATATATTACCCTCCGTGTGCTCTGCTGACTGCGATGTTGCCGTGCTGCTGACTCTCAGTCCAGAGCCCACAGGGGAGGGATTTCTCCTCTCACTCCAAGGCCTTATGCTGTGGCACTCTCTGGGATTAGCGAGGAAGAATTTCCCGCTGCGAGCTTCCATCAGGCCGCAGCACGATTCAAAGACCTCCCACAGAGCGAGAAGAAGTAGGGCACTGTCAGTTAGTGTTTGTGTCTGGCCGGTGGAGGTTTGTCTGTCTGGCCACTGCCAACACTGCAACTAACTGATCACTATCAGTGTTTCCCGACACTGCAGGAGCGAGAGGAAAAGCCAAGGGCAGGTTTCTGGGGCTGTATTGACTGGTGGAATGTGTGTTAGGTTGTTGCTGGAGATTGCAGTCTGCACCCACCAGTGGGCAACCAAAGAGTAGTGCGTATCAAAACAGGAGCTACGGACCCCCAAGAGTTGATATCACTGCATAATTTCACTACTCATAGTATCATTTCTTTCTTTTTTTATTTACAATTTTGGTCTTTGACAAGTGGCACTCCAACTATTTCACTCATGCAGGTCATAATACTTTACATAGTTCTATTCAGTTTGTGGAAATAATGTTTTCTGAGGACTTTTCATGTTTGAGAAAAATACTCTCATGATGTCATCAGGGTTTGTTTCTGATGATGTCATCGAGTCATCTTGAGTTCTGTTTGAAACATCGAACTAATATTTATTAGTGGAGATGGGAAGTAGGGAATGATCTATTGACTGACTCCTTAGTTGCATTGTGGGATTTGTAGGATTCAGTGTTTTTTTAACAAAAGGGACTAAAAGTCAGGATATCTTGGCAATTGCTTCTGTGATTTCAACTTTTCTTTTTTTTGGAAATCTGTCTCTTGTAAGTCATCCAACTTTATGGGAGTGCACTTACTTTCTATCTTTTCCCAGCTTGTAACTACATCTCACAGTCTTCAGTAAAGTAGAGCAGAGTCCCCATACAAACACAGTGACATCACTAAACAAAGGTCTACTTAGGCAATTAACACAATTAATCATAGAGAACCAACTGCACTCATTTTCTGCCTTGTCAGACTTTGTAGTACACATGCCCCCTGAATGAACCGAAAGCAGGGCCAATCACACTGGCTGGATGCCATCCCATCACAAATAAATGGCTCTGAGAGTCCCTTTCCTAACAAAGATAACGCTTTCCTGTCCCATGATGTTGTCCTTGATACGCATATTTTGAAGATGTCACTATCCGGCAGCAGACCGTCCATCCGGGAAATGTGACCATGGGATGTTCCAGAGGAGAGTCTGACTGCTCTTTCAGAATGCTTCCTCTCACATCTTGTTGTTCTGTATTTTATAGTTATTTGATGAGTCCCCCAAGCTTACAACACGACGTGATTCTGGCAGCAGTTGGCATCGCATGTCACTTATCGTACGAGTGACACAAGGCAGCTTTGTGACCTAGAAGTAATGTGACATGATGTCTGTAACTGCTGTAGATTTCTCTGTCCTTAGTGGTGAATTTGAAGATGCTGAAGAACCGTTGTTAGTTTCCAGCTTTCTCACGCCTGTTTTTAGACACTTTTTTTAATTGATTCTCTTCACTTTAATATGTCAACTCTGTGCTCTAATTTCCGACCATACACACCACCTAATGTCGTCATATCACGCTTATATGGTTTGTTATATTAATAGGAATGGGACTGGATGAGTAGTCGATTGACAGAGAAATGAATATGCAGCTTCTGTTGTAAAAGAAAAGTTGGTACCCTGAAGACGTCACCTAAAACTGTGCTGGAGGTTTTACTAGTTTTAGACCAAATTAATTGATACATTGATAAAATGATTGGCTGAATGAATGACAAGGGTTGTTAGTTGCAACCCTAAGCCTCATTAGCGGCTGTGATTTCAACTGAAAAATGTTTTGTGTTTTCACAGAGACATGAGTCTTGCATAGTTTTAAATATCCCTATCCTAAATAAAGTAATAAGGTGGTTGGATTCTTGTTTATTGAGGTGTAATATTCTGAAGCAGACACAACCATTTAAAATGAGCTGCAGAATGTGAAGCATGGGGGACCCCCCCAAAAAAAGAATAAGCTGCCCACTAAAATGTAATCATCCTCACCATAACCTGATCATTTATTACGTCAAGTATTTACCATAAACACCTGGGACAGACAGCTGCTCGGACGTTTATTTTAGATCGCAGATGTCATAAGGTGATGATTTAAAACGGTGTCGGTTACTCAAAAGAAACACTAGCAGGGCTGACTGTCGGTAGCCGGTCTTCATACGTGACTCACACGCACAGGAAACGGCACTGGTGCTCATGCGGGGAATGTCCTGCACAGTAGCCGGGCGATGTGGGTGGGAGTCGCTGGGGGCAGAGTGGAATGACCCCAGTGTGAAGGACAGCTGTACAAATTGGACCCTTTCTTCACCAATACTTTTGGAATGTTTAAGCTTACAGTCGATTTCTCTGGAGCTTGGACATCAAATCTGGTTTACTGTGTTGCTTACATTTTTCTTATTGGGCATTGTATAGAATGTGTATCTTGTCGACACTAGGGCAGTGAAAGGTAAAGATAAAAACTCCCAGTGATGGAAGTAGTATTCAGATCCCTTTCCTTGTGGAAGTATTATCAGCAGAAGTATCCAAAGTCAAAGTAGTCATTGCTGTATTAATGTGTGTGTGTGTGTTGCATTTACTGCTTTACGGTTGTGCAGATTCTAACTCCTTTATGTACTGTCGGATAGTTTAATCCACAGCAACGCATCATATTCTATTAGATCATCGTCTGTTGGTAGCGCTGCGGTCCTGTGAGAACCACATATCTGTGAAAAGTCAACTTTTTATGAGTTAAGAAACTACAAAAACAAATCTTTAAAAGGATATATAAACATATAAAGGAACACATCATCCCACAGTTTTATAACAAATGTTCATATTAGTAATAACTTTATTTGGAGATGCACGGTTTTCACTGGACAGGAAGGGGATGAAAAATCGTAATCTGAAAAGTAACTGCAGCTGTCGGACAAACGTAGTGGAGGAAGAAGGACAATTATTGGCCTCTGAGATGTAGAGGAGTAAAAAGGAGAACATTTGCCTCAAATGGAAATACCCTGGCAACTCTATTATAATTGATTTAGACACCAGATCCGGTTGTGAATGTTCAGGACCAATGTTCCCTTTACACATGAAGCTATGTGCTTGATGAATTATGACACTCACCAAATAATTATTGTATCATATCAATGTCTCAGTTTGTCCACATGAATTATTCTGTGTACCATAATGGAGTTTGAAAGGTATGGTGCAAAAGCAATTTGAAATAGTTTATTAGAGTGTGGTGACCCGGCTGAAATACTTTGTAACTTACCATCATGCTTTGCAGCACACAACTTGCTTGTGTTCTCTTTGTCCAGTAGATGGTGATATTAGCCAGTTAACTTGACTTTACCTCCTGGACGTGTTGTTCATATCCAGGGATTACTCTTGCTTAATCCTCCGTGCAGCAAGATTCCCGAGATCAAGATCTCGCCTCACTGTTGTGCAGAAATCCTTTCACCTGACGTGAACTTCCCCCAAGGCTCAAGCGTGGCGATTAATTTGTAACTCGGCTCTTTTTCGGACAGCTATGAAAACCTGAGTGCTCCAGCGTGAGGAGAAAGAAATGCTCCCATTTGACTGAAGTCTTTGCGAGTGTCTCTGCTAATGCAACACACTTGGAACAGTCGGTTACAGTTTAATGAACAGATGTGTCTATGAGAGATGTAGTAACTTTACCCATATTTGTGTTGTGTTGTATAACATGGCGTACTCATATCTTTATTCACCACCAGGTGAGATTAACACTAATACTTTGTTTTTCTGTCTGTTTTTTTCAGGTGAGTGCCTCTTCTTCTTCTTCTGTGGTTTCATTGTTGCCGGAGGATGGTCCGGATCGTCTGAATATCTGAACCAATAAGTACTGCAAGAAATTTATGAAAGAGCTTTTGTTTGAGCTTTGAGTGTCACATTTTCCTTAACGACACGGTTGCAACACTAGTTCAGTGATGACACTTAAAAAAACCCTCATACACTCACTTCAGCACATGCTTTTTTTTTTTTTTTTTTTTTTTTTTTTTGGCTGTCTTGAAAGAGAAGGGCTCGGTCAAAGACCTGCCCTCACAGGCCATCGTTTTCCTCAGAAGTACATCTGGAAGTCTTCTCGTCCCAGTTTGATAAACCAGCGGAGGGCCCTTTAACACCTGGGTGTAGCTTGGCCCCCTTAACAGAGCATTAGGTGAAAGTATGTTTTCTTACAGTGTTTAAGGAGCCATGGAGCCTCTGTTGGGGGTTCTGCTTATGTTGATATCTGCTGTGCAGTCAAGATAGAGCGATAAGAGGAGAAATAGCATCAAATGTTGCTGAAACAAATGTGTGGGCATGCGATTGAAGGGTGGGGTGGGGGGGGCGAACAATGCCAGCTCAGTTACTCTGAACTTTACCCAAAAATGCCAAGATCTTCGTGTGTGTGCGTGTGCGTGTGCGTGTGCGTGTGCGCGTGTGCGTGTGTGGTCGCGTGTGTGGTCGACTAATGTCGGCAAACTTGTGTGGGGCTCCTTACTGGCCATGTGATAGATAGTACTACAGATGTCTCTGTGGCCCAGCTTTTCGGCTTCACATTTCTTCACCCGAGGGTGAGTAACTACTCCAGCCAAGACCTTGTCACACCTCACATAGGTGCTTTTTAGAAAGCGAGGTGGATCGTCGTTGAAGCTGATCCAACTGGTTTGGCTTTCCCTTCAAAGGGCATGCCGCTTTTAAAGCCATCAGCCGCTCGTATCGTATCTCATTCCCCTGCAGCACATGTGTCGCTGTCTGGCATCGGGTTTTGCCACAAGAGTGTACTGGTCGTATGCCTTTTTCTGCCGTGTGATTGTATATATGTGTGAGTGCAAGCAACACAACTGTCCCCACACCTTTTTTTTTATCAGTGCATTCATTCCTGGATTCATTGCAGTAAAATCTTTAAGAGCTCATACTGTATCCTGAGAGGAGGCTGGAAAAACATAAAGCAATTGTCAGATTTGTCAGGGGAGTAACCCGATAGGCTGCTGGCTGTAGTTACTCTGCTGTTCAGTCCTCACACGCCCTCAAGGACAAACTGTTAATGTACTGACTGTTACTTCTCTGGGCTGTCATATAATAGTTCTTTTTAGGCTTTTTTTTTTTATAGTAGTGCTAAATTACTCCACTGTATTGCTCAATGTTGGAGCAGCTCCCGCTCACTGGCTTTTATGACAGTTTGTAAAGACAAGCTGCCCATTGTTTGGACTGTTACTCTCTCTCAAAGGAAGGCAGGAGTTTCATTTGTAGGTGTCCCGGTGTAAAAACAGGATGTGGAGTCAGCTTTAGCCATGCCGATGAGGACAAGGAAGGAGGAAAGCAAAGTGCCATCTCCTGCGGCAGTGAGGACACTTGAACTGTGGACATGAATAGCCTATGTTAAATAATACATTTACAACAAGTCAACTGGAAACTCGATCATGTGGCTTAGTGTAGGTGTTCTCATTGCCTACAGGGCATTGTACTTTGAACATGCACCTTAGCAGACCTCATATATTTTATTAATCCGGCAGCAGAGCAGCTCTGGGTGTGGTGTATTCTGTTCCCAACGTTTCTGGCTTGGACTCTCGCCAGTCTCACAGACAATGCTGTGTGAAAAAAAAATTCAACCCTATGGCTATAATTAGAACTTAATAATTCAAAGGTGATCAATTATAATAGCTCTGCCCCTGCATGATATAATATCTCCTGTTGTTATTGTGGTTTAGTGGCAAGCGCAGACTCGGTGCTGCATGAGTTGTTGTGCTCCATAGGTGCCCGGCTGTGCAGATTTCGGTCACATCGTTGCATGAAAGGACACGTTGGGTTACATTTTTTTTTTTTTACTTCAGTAGTTATACTCTGCTGCAGATGAGCTGTCATTCGGACAAGCAGAGAGCATTCCTGTAGTTGTTGGTGTACAAAGAAAAGAGCAAAACATGTTCATGGAATGTGTTCATGAATTATCATGTGTCATTTCCCCCACATGGACACTTCTTCATACCTGTCTGCTATGGCACCGCGGTGGCGCTCTGTCTCAGGCGACAGGAATTCAGGAAGTGAATTCTTGCGTTGTGTGCGTCAGATAAAACAAACACACTTCGAGCTCCACAGGGGCACTCTTGAGGCAGAGTCTTGGTGACTTTCTTGCACATTGGAAATATGTCAACCGTCAGAGCTTCACTCAAAAGAGCAGCAGCATTGATTCAGAATGCCACGGCTGTTGTGTTTCTTTCCCACACGATGGAGTTACAAGAGCCCTCTTGTGGGTGGTTCAGCTCAGTTTATGAATGTCACAGAGATTATAATGATGGTGAGTCACCCGCTGTCTGAAACAGGACTGCATTATGGGAGAATAGGCCTTTTTCCTTTTCTCAGCCAGAAACAGACTAAGTTTACTGCAGGTCTTTCTTTTGTGAACGGAGCCGCTCGTGCGGCCACTTTTTTTTCCCCTCTCTCCACTCTGAGGAAAGAAAGAATGCAACTGATTCATTCTCTCCAGATGGAGCCACTTTATGGTAGTGAGGATAATAAATCACCTGTCTGTGTGTGTATGGGGGGGGGGGGGGACTTGCATGCATGCATGTGTGTGTGTGTGTGTGTGTGTATGTGAGGAGTAACCTGTATTTTATTTGCGTGGGTACAATTAGAGGCTGATCATCAGGGTGCCTGTCTAAATATAAAGCTCAGCCTCTTCAGGTTACAATGCAAATCCTCACATTGTGGCAGCCAGTCAGGAAAGACGGAGCCCGGATCCTGTGTCAAGTTTTGTTGTTTGATAGCCGGTTGCCCGTGGCAGCAGCAGCAGCAGCAGCAGCAGGCCCACGTTTCCCCGAGACCTCAACTGTGGACGGGGCACATGGTATTTGAATAACCTGTGGGCGGCGTTGCTACAGCGACCAAAGCCCGGCATGGCCACACCCATGTGTGGTTTGCAGACACTGAGTCATCGTGCAAATAGTTTTTTATTCCTAAAACGTGACTTTGTTACATTGTTTGGCACATGTTTTCATATTCGCGCAGATGTTTCCTCTATTGCGCTTTTTTTTTCATACACACACAACTTTAGAGGAAGAGTGAATGAGCTTGCCCACTCTGGCATAAGTCTGTGTCTCTGTGTGGCACAAACCGGCTGGTACCGGCTGGCACTGCCAGACCCGTCGCTCCCTTCCAGCCATTTTATACCCTCCCCACCAACCAGACTGGAGCTCCATTTTGTGAAGGTCAACCTCCATTTAATTTTTAGTTTATCTTCACACAATACTCCCATGTACTTTTTTGCACTCTTTACTATGATTATGGCCAAAAGGAAAATCCCGATTATTTTGTATCATTATTATAAATCACTATTATTAATTTCAAGGATGCACTATTTTGCAATGCTTTTATTTCCACGTTGTGCTACGTTCCTGGAGACTTGAAATAAGGTTTCTCTTCACCTGAAGTCCGTGCATTTTCGTTTTAATATACAATATATTACTTTTCTACTATGTATTGCGGCCACAACATTGAGGAAAGTCTTTCACAGGCAGTCGCTGTAGGCAGAGATGGGCAAAAATACATCAAAATGTATTTTGATACAAAATACAAAATACCCCCAAATAAATGTATTACAACAAAATACAAAATACTGGTGCCAGAAAATGTAACAAAATACATGTATTTTGTATTTAAAATATAGGAAATACTTTTTTCTAGATTTTCTGTTTTCTCACAATGTGGTATAGCAGAGCATTCAGGTTTATATAATGTACACAAAGCTCTGGTGAACCCCACAAACAGGAAGAACAGTCACAGAATGTCAGTGTAACTAAGCAAAGCTATTGAAAGACAACAACTTGATTATGTATATATATATTTTTATTAATGGGACTTAACAGCCCATAAACTTTGGATTTGTATCAACAAGAAAATATTCATCACATATGACATACAAGCTCCCAATCTCCCTCTTCCTATAGCTAGTGTTAGTGAAAGAGGACACAGACTAAACTGAACTCAATAGACTTAAAATCAAACAAAGTGTTTATTCATAACAGGAGTATTCTGACGCAGCAGATCGATACGAGCTCGGACCTCAATCAAAACTATCTGTGACAGCAAAGAAAAAGGCGCTCCCCAAGGGAGAACACAAAACTATATAGTCCTTAAGGGCATTTTTGTGATTGGTTGACTATTGTTGGAGGCGGCTCTTGGTTTAAACTTTCTGAGAGCCTCATTGGTGCACAGGACGTCCGTCCCTACCGGCACCCGGATAGCCGCTCCAGCGATGAGTCAGATCAATGTGTGTGTGTGTTTGAGAGTGCGTTCTGAGGCCAAGGTCGCTTAACTGCTTCTTTGTTGAAACTGTTATTTCGTACCAAGCAGTGGCAAGACCGGGAGTACCTGGTTTCTGCTATTGGTCAGTTAATGATGGGCCTCTGCGTGGGTGAGAATCACTGCAGCCTCACTCTGTGACTTACACTTCAAGACATATTATGATTACTGCACATAGCATATGGTTTAAGCTTCACTAAATGTGTTTACGAATACATAGCAGTGTTTACAAATACATAGCAGCAACATAAACACTGGCTATGCACTAGCCTAGACAGCATGCTAGCGTTATTAGCATGTTAGCATCGATCGCTAGCTTGATATTATAACCATCACCATGTGTATATACAATAATAGGCTATGTAGCCAGACCCAGCATAAGTTATACATCAAGCTAGTTGACATCTGTCAAACTCAGATAAAATATTTTACTTGACAGATAATCCCTTGAACTTGAAGATCTGAAGACTGAACTCGTGAACTGTTTTTTGTTTCGTGGAGAAAGTATTTTGAGTATTTTAAATACAAAATTACTCCACTCTAAAGTATTTTGTTACTAATTACGTTAGATTTTTAATCGGCCCTATCAAATACAAATTACAAAATACTCAAAAGTAATTGAAATACATATTTCAAATACAAGTAATAGAAATACTGCCCATCTCTGGGCTGTTGGATGCACACACAACAGAGGGACAGCTCCCCAAAAGTGAAGCCAAAACGCTTCTGTGCTTACAAATCCTCCCTCGCCTATCTAGTCATGTATGTCAAGGGGCCAAGGAAGGGGCCACATTGTAATTTTGACACAACCAGGAGGATTATGCTTTGACAGGTTTGGCGCACCACAAATTAGTCTGAACAAAGTGCTGCAGTGTATCCTGTGAAGCTCCGTCTCAGCTTTATCTCTTGGTCTACCCCTCAGGCTCAACTGCACCCATTGGAATCAAGCCAGCACTGATAACGACCAAACAGTATTAGCTGTTACCTGTCATCTCTCGGCTTAAAAATACGGTTACACCATTTGCACGTTAAAAAGGAAATTTGCATTGGAGCTCTACATGGCGGGATTGTTCTTTTTGGTTCCCTAATACTTGTCTCCAGTTCTAAGATTAACTCACCGGTCTTTAACTTACGGACTTACAAAAAGCTTAATTGCTCCCCATAAACCAAGAAATAAGACAAAGGCAGAGTTGTTGTTGGGTTTCTTGTGGATGCCTTGGTAGTGATTTTTGCAGTCTGGCGATTAGTTCTTTGTCTTTTGTGTTTCTCCATTTAGTTTTCTTGTCCGCCCTTTTCATCCAGTGTCCACACTTCATCTTAACGTCTGGGGCTGTAATCTGCGAGGTTTCTCGAACAATGCGCCCAGTGTGTATCTCCCAGTTAGCCGCTGTCAGAATAAAGCGTGGGCGTTTCGGGATGTATGGGACATGGCGCAGGGTATCCAGGGTAGCAGGGAGGATGTGTCCAGGCTGGCAAGGCCTCTCAAATTTATGGTGTAGATGTTCCTCTGCATTTATGGGCCACAGATGAAAAGATTCCCTTGTTCTTTCCTCGCAAACACCCTCCCTACCCTGAATGTACCCCTCCGCTCCCATTCCTCCTCTCTCTTAGACCCATCTTGCGTGCCCTGTTGTTCCGCTGGATGGGCAGCAGGTCTCACGAGGGTGAAAATAAGGAGTAGCAGTGTGGTGTTGACTGGGTGGTGGAAGCAGAAAACAAGGTGTTGTGTTTTGTCGGAGCCACCGAGGCCTTTGTGCGATCAGATCAAAGCAGCATGGACAGAGGGGATCCTCTTGGAGATCGGTTCTGGCTCAGCCCGAAGAAAGGTAGGTGGCAAACATTGATCATAAATCGATACAGGAAAGGGAGGCAGGGTGCAGCGAGTGAATGGTTGTCAGCATTGGTCGGATGAAGGTTTATGTCATGAAGAGGTGTGGCCACATACAGGCAGCAACTCATTTTTCACACTTTGGAAGCTGGCGAGTTAAATTGGGAGTTGCGCATGTCAAGGATCCGTCTTATTCATCAATAGTTGAGCCTTTTCTAGCACCTAAATTGCGTAATACCTCTCTTGCATGCTGATTCTGATCCCTGGCCGCCGTCTAGCTGAGCTGGCGACCAGCTCTCACAGAGGAGAAAGAACAAGAGAGTCGAGGGCTGGTTTGAATTTTCTGTGCAGATCGCACTGCTGGAACTTGTTTGCAACACAGAGAGTTTTTTGTAGTCTGCGGCTGTCCCACCGAAATCCCACCGAAAGCTGATTTCTATTAGAGAATGAAAAGAAACATTTTCCTCCTGCAGTCCAAAAGCAAAATATAAGTACTGTGTATAATGGATGTAGAATGTTGGGGGAAGGAATACTTTGGCATCCTCTGCAACAATCATAGGGAACATTATCTATTATTATCCACGGACGACGCCGTTGCTGTTAGACATGGCGCATCTGTCACGTTACCGATCCTGCTTCCAGTTCGTCCTCATTTGCCCCCCATCATGGGTGGGCTCCTGTTCAAGTCTGAGAGGCTGCAGGGGGCGGTGTGACGCTGGACACATAGAGACCCCACCACTAACAGAGAGAGAGAGAGAGAGAGAGAGAGAGAGAGAGAGAGAGAGAGAGAGAGAGAGAGAGAGAGAGAGAGAGAGAGAGAGAGAGAGAGAGAGAGAGAGAGAGAGAGAGAGAGAGAGAGAGAGAGAGAGAGAGAGAGAGAGAGAGAGAGAGAGAGGGCTCCTTCTTATTTTTGGTCGGTAAAGAGGGTGAAGGGACGCATAATCTGTGACTTCATTTCTTTCCACTCTGGAAAAGGAGAAGTCGGTGTGATCCGTGACTCGAAGGAGTCGAGAACACAAGCGGGGGCCTGTCATATTTACCTCAAGCGCACATCAGTTTATAGATTTTCCATGTGCACTTATGCGTATACTGGTCAGACCTTTTTTTTCTTCTTCTGCTCACACAGTAGGCTATTCTCCTTGTGACGTCAATATGGTTTTATATTGCTTAGCTTAAACAAATGACTCTTTGCTGACATTTACTTTTACTTTTACACAGACTTTATTTTATGAAACAAAGATTAATCCACAATTGCTTTTAACGAGCCTTATACAACTCCAAAGATATTTATGGGGCAAGAAAAAGCAGTGTTGGCAAAGCAGCAAGAACAGTTCCTATAGCGTCTTGATTGATTTCAGACCATTGCTTTGTCTATTGTTCTTGCCCCTCCGCACTGAAACACAGCAACGAATTTTCCTCCTTCTACTGTAATTTGCCCCTTGTTTTTACTATCAAAGGACAGTTGATTATTTACTTTCGTAGCAGTGCGAGGAATGCCAAAGACACCTCTGTCTCCTTCATTTCATCTAACACACAGTGCTTCTTTGTCTGAAGCCATTCTGTGGTTTAACACACTTCTGTGGGTTTGTGTTTGGTGAAACAGCATGAAAAGTTGTTGTTTTTTGTACTGGTCACCCCTCAAATGATCTCTAGTCCCTTTTGGCATGCAACTCAGTTCCCCTACAAAATCGCCAATGTTTAACCACTAGATCGCCCCAATTATGCACAGAGTGGCCAGGGACCAGTCAGTGCAGTGGGGTTAATCCTTGCAGCTTTGTCCATCTTGCATTTCAAAGGCTACTTTCTCTGCTTGTACAAGCACTTATTGACACTGTCGGGATTAAGGCCTCACATGCCGTCAATCGGCAGGTTCCTATCGTCAAGTCAACGAGTGAAGTTTATATATAGCCCACAAATCACAAATGTGTCCCTGAGGGCTTTTCAATCCGTACAATATGACACAACTTAAATCTTTAGACCCTGGTCAATTTCTAAGTACTAAATTAAGTATGAAAAGATATGACACATTTTGTGGATTTAGCCTTTTTACACTGCGGCCACATTTAAAAACTATGTTAGCAGCTCTTTGAGACTGTACTTAGGCACAGTGGTGCTTCGAGCTAAATGCTAATGTCAGCATGCTTCAGTAATATTCTTCCAGACCCAAGCTACTCCAGTTATACCATGTCAGTTATTTTAGTTTAGCGTGTTAGCATGCTCACATTAGGGCTAAACACAAAGTACAGCTGAGGCTGATGGGAAATGTCTTCAGAGCTCCCAGTCAATGTTATGGTGGCACTAGAGGAAGAGTCAAGACACCAAAGTCAGTCATCTTCATCCTCTTGGGACCATGAATATCTTTGCGAAATCCATCCAATAGTTGTTGAGATATTTGAGTTGTGGCTAATATGTGGTCGACCCAACAGATTCCTAGCATGGCTAAAAAAGATCCTGTGGTTGACTGTTCTCTTTACTCCTCTACACTAAAAGCTGCAAACGTGTGATATCAGTGAAAAAAGTTTATATTTATTTTATTTACATTTTCTTATTTGAAGCAAAAAGACAAAATGTTAATCCTCTTTGGCATATTTGTTATTTTCCACCATAGTGCTCTTTCAGTCTATGGAGGCACCTTTACTGTATGTTTTGTATTGCACCAGCTACAATTAATGAGTTACTTAATAATTAGTGAAAGCATCAATTCATTAATCGATTAGTATTGACATGTGGGACAACCGATAATTACTGTGAGGACAACCCCCGCCTCCATATAGCGCTGTTTATAACAATGTCTAACTTTAGCAGGTTCCTGGGTCAGAGGTGTTTGTGATCTAAAATGCATCAGCCCTGTCAGGGGCCACAGCTGACCCCGACTGAGGGGGTCACTCACCGCACTATATCCAGCCAGGGGACAAGCTCCTCAAATGAATATATTCTTATTGTCCAGATAAAAAGGAAACTCTCGTGCGTTGCAGAATGACTCTTCTTCACTAACACAAAAGTGAAAGTCATGATTTGTGAGTCACCCTTCCAAAAAATATGTTAAAATCCCTTTCTGTGTTTTTAGCCACCTCATACACGATCATAATCTATGGCATCTTTTTTAAACCGGATTTTCAGGTCAGCGTGTAACACTTCAAAGCACTGTGGGAGAATCAGTTCCTGCTGCTCAGCTAGAAAGTTTCAGTGTGTCATCAGTGGCTGGCAGATGGCAGAGACTTATTGCATTTGTCCCTGCTTTAAAAGCTCAATTAAACTGTACTGTAAACCAAAACAACTTGATCGTCGTGTATGAAGCTAACCCGTATGCTAGAATTACATGTTACATTCATTAGGAGGACCCATCTTTCTGACATGGTCTTCACTTTCGACACAGGTGTGACTTCGCGCTAACTTAGCGCTAACTTCTGCTAATGTCAGCGCACACATTAGTGGGCAAGAAAGGGCTCTGTTGACCTTTGCTTTCCCTGGAAGTGGCTGGAGTGGCTTGGATCTGATATCAGAATGGAGGGTACGGGTGCAGGACCAATAGAACCAGAAGCAGCAGGCCTTTGCAGTGGGCCAATCGCCAGCCACCGCCAGTTTGGTGGTGACAAGTCTATTCTGGGACTTGTGGAGGTCTGAGTCATCAAAGCAGAAGTGGACTCTTAACCAGGAATCTATTCTTCCCCAAAGTCTTATTACTTCTTTACCTGCTTCAATCAATCAAATCATGTTTCCATTTGCAGCTGTCTGCTGTTAATAGACTGAATGAAATCGGACCGTATTAGCTCTATAGTGAGCGTTCCCATCTGAGAGTCTATTTCTAATGATTTATTATGTTGCTACCGCCACCCTCAAACCTTCACACAGCTATTGTAAACCACCAGGTCGCTGTAAAAAGCAGCAGCACCGTGTTCATAGCCAGGGTTTGTCAGGTCCGGCGATACTGTATTCCTCTTGAAGCTGGGCATATTTAGTATTTGGTTGGCTGAAGGGGACTGGGCCTCAAGCCAGAATACGGGTCACTGTGGGAAGTTTGAAGTTCACTGAACACTTTGTGCATAAACAGTGCATGAAATCACACTGATATGGGGCCAGGAGATCAAAGCACCATGCATGGTGATGCAGATTACCCCCCGATTTTAACACTTAGTTGACTGTCGTATGATTGGGGCTAATGTATTTGGTTATTGTCTGTTTGGATAAGTTCCTTATATTGTTTTGCATGACCTCTATAACTGCCAGCTAGACATTCAGCAGTGTGCCACAAAATGCCAAATGGGTTGAGTAGTAAAATGCTTCAGAATCATTCTCATGTCACTTATATATGCCAATTTAAGCCCAAACCTGCAGATTCACACATGCATTCAC
This sequence comes from Pholis gunnellus, assembly GCF_910591455.1. NCBI lineage: Eukaryota > Metazoa > Chordata > Actinopteri > Perciformes > Pholidae > Pholis > Pholis gunnellus. The sequence continues at coordinate 7,613,570 of NC_136534.1, forward strand.
ACACAGCCAGCTTGAACCAGCTGCTACCACCACCGCCCCTGTTTCAATGTCAGGCAAACTGCAGCAAGTCGGTGATAAAACATTTGTTTCGTAATACAGAGGAATGCCTGTCTTGTACAATGAACCTGAGTATACCTTTGTTCCTCTACTAAAAACTCCTCTAAGCCAAATCATTAACTTCACAAGCACCGAAGAAGATGGAACCCGTTGAGGGATGTTTCAGAGCATATCTGCTGTAGGTGGAGTACACACATGGCCATAGGCATCACCTACTAGTCTGACTAGATAGATGCTAAAGAAGTGTTGAATGACAGGAATTGTTTTCATGACACTATTAGTAGACACAAGTGTCACCACAGTACTGCCCAAAACTGTTTTTATCATGTCCATATTTCATATTTCTTCTGTGGTTTTAAGCACATAAGACTATAATGTTGCCCTCAGATCATTTTTTATTTTATTAATTGCTATCAAAAGCTTGACAATGTGCTGAATGGTTTGTTTCAGATCACAGTGTCTTAGCAAATAGCTCTGATGAGTAGGTCTGATTAATGACAGTTCGGTCCAGCTGTCCAGGAGAACAGATTTATGTCCCGCTGCTCCACTGCGGCCCAGAGAGCGCAGACATGTGGCCTACTCAGAACTGGCTCGCTTAATTTGAGTGTTGCCATGGCAAACAAAGTGAAAACAGTTTTCAGCCAGTGTTTAGATGTGTAATAGCGTGTGTGGTTTCCACCAACAGGCGGAATGCATCATTTCATCGCTGCCACCAGAATTTCGCAACTGGATCGCTGTGTTCCAGCACAGTACTGTGTGCTTTTCAATGGGATGAGTAAACATGTACTCCTCTGCTCTATCCAACAATGGTCACTTTTCCTTCCAGTTTGGCTTGGACACTGGCCGTGAGAGGACACTCACTGACACATAGAGACAGATGTACGGAAGAGAGAAATGATCTAGGGACAGAAATCTGATATCATGTTCCTTGGAGCTCTGGAAAGGTTAGCTATAATGCGCAGCTCTTTATATAGTTGTGCAAGACAGAATCTTGGTTGCCAGCTAAGTCGAGGCATGAAGCCTGAATGTTAGCCGTCTGAAGCAGCAACACAACTTTAGGGTGCTTTACAGCCTGTTGCATCACTTTAATGAGCTGCAATGGGAAACACTTATTAGTCTATGTAATTTCCCTCACTTGGTGTTTTGGTGACCCTCCAACAAACACAGACATGAATCTCTCTCTCTCTCTCTCTCTCTCTCTCTCTCTCTCTCTCTCTCTCTCTCTCTCTCTCTCTCTCTCTCTCTCTCTCTCTCTCTCTCTCTCTCTCTCTCTCTCTCTCTCTCTCTCTCTCTCTCTCTCAAACTACTTGTGTGTCAGTTAAACTGTCATTGCAGTTTTCTCCCTATACCAAAATACATTGTTTCCTCTTAAAATGTCATCTTTTTCTTTCCACATTCAAAAGACTGTGTGACATGAGATCCCCAAACCACACCTTGTGCGTATAGTAAAAGTTCCCCAGTGATACCTGATCGGGAAATGTGTAAAACTATACACCTTGTACATGATAAGCTACATAGATGCTCAGGGATAGATGCATGCCAAGGGGATGACTGTCTTTTCTGTAAACTAATCCCTGTTTAGAATGGCCCAGTAAATGGGCCGTTCTAAACAGGTGTGTGTGTGTGAGACACGCCAAAAAGTGTTTGTCTGCTGGTCGTTCTGTGTGTTTGAAGGTGTGTGTACATTATGAAGGAGGTGTGTGCTTTTGTGTGTGGTTGGGGCGTCTCCGCAAAAGTCACAGAGCTGCAGAACATGTGCTCAAACACACTTCATAGGTTTGTTGTTCCATTCGTTTAACTTTGTGCTTTCTCGATTTCAATCAATTTATTGCCTACACTTTTATTATTCGCTTCCTACTTCCTGCTGTACTATTTACTTTAGTGAGGATTTTTTTCCATGCCAGTTTTTTTCTAAGAAATAGAGAGAGAAGGTGGGAGGAGCCCGACTGAGAAGTGTGCCTCACTCTCTCTCTCTCTCTCTCTCAAACTCACACACCACGCTCCCTCTTCCATTCTGTCATTGCCATCTCGGCAGAACGGAGACTGTTCATTCCCAGCCACGCTGAATGTAAGGGGGGGGGAACAGCCCACGTTTGACTTTGTTTGAGTCAGATTTCACAGAGGAATATTCTTTTTTCTTCACGATATCCAAAGGATCGGCAAGAACGAGGAAAAGAAAGTAAGATAAATAGATTTCAAGGATTCTTTCTTCCACTTTTTTCTAATTGAATTGAGAAGCACGTGACAGCCGGTTCTGCCACTGGATTCTTTTAAACAATAGGGCGTGAGATTGTCTTATTTATGTTCCTTTCATGTTGTGATTTTCAGTTTTTGCTTTGAGAGACCACATTGACATAAAGCACAATGGTTGCTGGAATGCTGATGCCCCTGAGGGAACTGAGGGCCATCTATGAAGCCCTGTTTAAAGATGGCGTCATGGTGGCCAAGAAGGACAAGAGGCCTCAGGAAAAGCACCCTGAGCTAGAAGGTGTGAGCAATCTACAAGTAATCCGTGCCATGGGGTCTCTTAAGTCTCGGGGCTACGTGAAGGAGACATTTGCCTGGAGACATTTCTACTGGTACCTGACCAATGAAGGCATTGTTTACCTCCGTGACTACCTCCGCCTGCCCTCTGAGATTGTCCCTGCCTCCCTGCAGAGGATCAGGAAGCCAGCCGCCACCCTGGCCATTGGCCACCGGGCTGCACGGGTCCAATCTGTGGAGGGTCCCACATCTTATGTTCCCAAGCCAGGCCGCAGGGGCGAAGCAGAGAGCCTAGAGTCTCTGACTGAGCGTCAAGGCTACCGCCATACGATGATGGGTCCCGGAGAAAAAGAGAGCTACACTGATAGGACCCCCAGGTTTAGGGGTCGTCCGCTGGCTGCGGAACCAGTCAGGCCAAAAGCATCATGGGAAGTGGAGGACCAGCCTCAGCCTCTGTATAGGAGGGGGAACAGCTTTAAAAGTGAGGCAGCGGTGATGGAGGAGAGCAAGGTAAGACGAGTCTCTCGTCAGCATCCTGATGTGAGCAGTGAGAAGCCAGCAGCTACATCACAGGAGAGACGTTTTGAAGTCCAAAAGGAGAAGGCACCAATGTCTTTCCAGATTCAGAGAGCAGCTTTGAAACAGGATGTGCCGCAGACCACTCTGACATCAGTGTCCTCCAAGACAGCCCTACCATTAACTGTGGCTTCAGGTGCTGTGACATCAAAGATTACAGCTGAACCCTCTTCTCCTAAAACAAATAAAGAGAAGCTCAAGATCGTTGATGAAAAAGCTTCCATGAAGCCTGGTTATGTTGTAACAAGCAATTCAGCTATCACAACGCTTCCTGATTCAAAGATCAAAGAGGAGAAGACACAAAAGGTGATCGTGGATCCGATTACACCTTCAGAGGTCAAAGCTACAGCTGAAATGGCAAATTATAAAGCGAAGCCCCAAACAGTTATTAAAATGGCTGCTGCTGAGGAAACCACCAATCTCCCTACTGCCACAGCAACTGCTGCCCCTGTCATCACAAAACCTGCCAAAAAAGATGTCAAGGAAGAGACAACAAAAAAGGGTGTTGATCCAGTTAAATCTGCAGAGGTGAAGCCTACAGCTAAAACAGCAATTGATAACATGAATGCCCGGACAGTTATCACAATGGCTTCTGCTCAAGAAACTTCCAAACGTCTTACGGACACTGTCAGTGCTACCCCTGTCGTCACAAAACCTGCCAATAAGGACGCCAAGGAAGAAAAGACGAAAAAGGTGATTGTTGATCCAATTAAATCTGCAGAGGTGAAGCCTACAGCTAAAACAGCAATTGATAACATGAAGGCCCAGACAGTTATCACAATGGCTTCTGCTCAAGAAACTTCCAAACTTCCTACTGACACTGTCAGTGCTGCCCCTGTCGTCACAAAACCTGCCACTAAGGATGTCAAGGAAGAAAAGGCAAAAAAGGTGGTTGTTGATCCAATTAAATCTGCTGAGGTGAAGCCGACAGCTAAAATTGCAACTGATAACATGAAGGCCCAGACAGTTATTACAGTGTCTGCTGCTCAGGAAATCTCCAAACTCCTTGCTGCCACTGCCACTTCCACCCCTGTCATTCCAAAACTCGTCAATAAAGAGTTAAGTGACGAGAAGACAAAACAAGTGACTATGGATCCAGTTAGGTCTGCCGAGGTCAAGGCTACAGCTCAAACAGCAACTGATAACATTAAGGTCCAGACAGTTATCACAATGGCTTCTGCTCAAGAAACTTCCAAACTTCCTACTGACAATGTCAGTGCTACCCCTGTCATCACAAAACCTGCCAATAAGGACGCCAAGGAAGAAAAGACAAAAAAGGTGATTGTTGATCCAATTAAATCTGCTGAGGTGAAGCCTACAGCTAAAATTGCAACTGATAACATGAAGGCCCAGACAGTTATCACAGTGTCTGCTGCTCAGGAAACCTCCAAACCCACTGCTGACAATGCCACTTCCACCCCTGTCATCACAAAACCTGTCAATGAAGAGAAGCCTAAAAGAGCAAAGATTAATGAGGAACCTGTTAAACTGGCAGAAGTGAAGACCCCAGTTGAATCCAAAATAGATCATGAGAAGGCCAAGAAAACTGCCGAAGTTTCTGTTACTCAGGAGACCACCAAACCACCACCCGACAGTATCACCAGCAAGTCAGTAAAGGAGATATCTAAAGTAAAAGTCACTCAGGAGCCCATTGATGTTAAAGTGACCACAGTGAATCTCTCAGCAAAGCCCAAAACTGATGAAGCTCCCCAAAAAACTACTAAGGTGACGGAGTCCTCAGTACTCAAAGTTAAAACTACCATTACTACAACGACTCTCTCAGCACCTATGGCCGGTTCTGAAGACGCAAAACCCGCTAAGGGGAGAGCTACAGAAACGGAGATTATTACAAAACATGAGAAAACTGATGTAAAGGTGACTCCTCATGTCCTCATGAAAGATGAAACAATAGTGCCAGAAGAGGTGCGTAAAGTCTCAGTACAGGGTGTCACATCCCCTCAACTCAGTCAAAATGTTGCCACCACGGAGGTGGTTAGGGAAACCAAACAAATGGTTGAGGGAAGCTCTAAATCAAAAAGGAAAAAAAAGAAATCTCCAGGTGAGAGTTCCAAGATTACCGATGCTGAGGAGCTGCCTGACTTTAAGGAAAAACCTCGTGTAGACAAGACGCCTGAGGAGGTGCCTGAAAATACCCTCCAACCCACACCACTGACTACCTCACAGCCACTGAGCATGTGTACCAGCATAAAGACTGAGGGACCAGCAGAGAAATATAAGGCTCAGGCTAAAATAGATATAAAGGAAGTGCCTAAACAAATTCCAGGGAAGCCATTAATGGAAGTCCCTAAACAAACTGCGGACCAGAGTATTTCTAAAGTAGCATCACTACCATTAGATCAGATTTCAGCAGTGCCCCCAGTGGAGCTTCCTGACAATGCACTAGTAAAAGGGAAGGTTGAGGGAAGCAGTGTCAGCAAAATAACACATGGACCATCGTGCTCTGAGGACAAGTTAAAAGCTAATTTGCCCCACACAGAGTCAGTGAAATCTGAGGGAAAGACTGTGACTAAAGTGGAACCAGTGACTGTGCAGAAAATAACTCAAGTGGAGCTCATACAAGGAAGTCCGAAACCTGAGGGCAAAAGCCCCGCAGCAGCGCCAGAATCCCAGAAACCCACAGACACTAAATCACTTATAAATACAGGGAAAGCTGTAGAAGAATCTTCAAAGGGAAAAAAGAAAGGGAGAGGGAAAAAGCAGGCTCAGGCAACAGTATCAGACACCATAAACACAAAGCCTGTGCTTTTGCCTGAAGCAGAGGCCTTACCATCCACTAACATTACATCATTGCCCAAGGCTACAGTTAAAGACACCTCTGAGGTGACCAAACTTAATGTTTCTCCAAAGAAGACTCCCAAAAGAATGTGCAGCGAGGAAGCCAGGCAGGCAGCAGCTGTGCTCTGTGAGGCCCCGGCAGACAAAGGGGAGGTGGAGCCATCAGGGCTCTTCGCAGAAAAAATCAAGCGGGAGGTTCCGAAAGCAAAAACATCCTCCACTGCGAGGGAAGCGCCCGCAGCCGGAGAATCAGCGTCAGCAGCACCAGCGGGGAGAGCAGAGGCAGCTGTAGCTCAGGCACAGGCCAGCCCCCTCGGCAAGCAAGAGGAGCCTCCCAGAATTGCACAACATTCAGACAGTCAGGCAGCAGAGCGCAGCACAGAGAAAAGGCTCTCTTTCGGTAAGGCCTTGAAGCAGGAGGAAGAGAAGAAGAGGGACTTGAAGGAGGACACACCCTCTGCCCCTGCCAAACCCGCAGCTGCCCAGCTTGACCAGCTTCACCTGGGAGACACCTGCAAGTCCGAAAACCCCGATACAGACGAAGCAGCCATGAGGAAGAAGATTGTAGTGGTTGAGGAGATAGTTGAGGTGAAACAGGTTATTAGTCCAGAGGACACTGGGGAGCGCTCGCCTCCTCCACCTGTGCAACAAGAGGATGAAGACGAGGAACTGGACATGGATGTTCTGGAAGAAATTGCCTTAGAGCGGGCACTTTTGTCAGCTGTGCCGGGGTCCAGGGTGCAAGGAGCCTCACCTGAGGGAACCTGGGACCACTCCCTGGACGACCCGGAGGAGAAGACATGGCCACACTTCATTGAAGGTTTGTTTGAAGGCGTGCGCCAATTAACCTACTTCCTACCTTGCCCGACTCTCGCTTTGCATGTGACGTAATTGCTCTCTCAGCTCGGATCCCACCTTTCTTTGAAGTGTGGGAGGTCTTAGGTTGGGTGTTTGATGAGGGCTTTTCTGTTGCCCCTCCACATTGTCATGTATTTAAAGCAGTTCGTACTCCGAAGAACATAATTGTCTGTCTCTCACTTCTCTTCTAAAGTGTTATTTGGGGTGATTTGAAGACAGTTTATGGCTTAAAGTTGCATGCTACAGAGCCCAGCCTCTACTTTTGCGATGTGGACGAGAGGTTCTCTCTCTTTAGGAGTGGTTTCAGTGAGCTGGTGAGAAGAGTCAGTTGCAATGTGGCTGGGACTTAATTATCCCTGTGTTAAAATAGATGAAGTATCGGTAACACACTGGCAGATTTCACACTGGCATTGTCACCTAATCTCAGGTGAACGCTCTACTTAAAAGCTGTTTATAAAGCTATACTTGGGCATTAAGTACTAAATGAATCTGACCTATACTTTACCACACCGTTTACATGCAGAGCGTGTTGCAGTGGCTATTATAATTATTTTTAACAAATGACAAAAATCACATTTTATTTGGGTGGGGAACTGGTAATAAATTGAACTCTACACGCATGACAGTAAAGGCAGTACTCTCTGGAGCCGTCTCTGAGTGTTTGCCAAATAAGATTATGCAGACCTGCAGTTATTCCAACAAGGTGGGGCTGTTTACTGAGAATCAGCCTCGCCTGTTCCCTTCAGAGATAGTTGTGTGTGCTAAAGCCAGAGACAGGGAGGTGTGGTGCTTTTGGGAGCATTTGTTCCCTTTCCATAGTAAGACTGTGTTCTCTGCACTGTTTTATATTCTGTGGTTGTTGCTCTTGTTTCTCTTTTCTTGTATATAGGAGATTGGCATTCCCCTTGCATTCCATTATGCAATGGCATGCGTAGGATATGGGAGTTATGTAGACATTGTGATAACAGGAGTGTATGATGGCCTCCTTTTTGGCTGGATCTGGAAAATAACAGTTCTACAACTCCCTGAAAACGATGCCATTCGATGCTGCGGTTGGTTCTGCTGAAGTGAAACTTATGAATCACGATGAAGCATGTTCATGTGACTCTGGGTTTTGGATGATGTCTGATATTTCCTAACTTTCAAAAAGTGATATAGCATGTTATGTTGACTGTCATGTGCATATGGGTGTAGAGCAGGGACTTCACATGGGCGTTGTCTTTTGTGGGTGTGAGCAACGGGACAAAGAGTCAGGAAGTTGGAATAGCTTGCTCACAGCTCTCAGGGTGTTTGTTTGGTTCCACACGTGACAGACTATCTGGATTCAATTAGCAGCCTGGACCCTCGATTCAATCTGTGGCACTCATCAGGGAAATAAGTCCCTTCTGCACTTTGATAAAGCTATATGTGTGACACACATGCACAGAAAACAGCATATGCAACTCATCATGAACAGAACTTGAATTAATTGCTTCAACATTTAAAAAAACAACGACTAATAAATGCAACATTAACAAAGATTTAAATTTTGCTTTTGACTATGGAGTTCTATGACGCTATCAGATGTTGACAGAGCGGTGCCAGTCTATCAGACGACCACAGTGTTTGGTGACCCACTGCTGACATCTGCTGTCCATTACCGACCACTGTCATCTGTCACATAGAGCAAATGCTACAGCTATAATCAGTTTTGATAATGCTCAAAGTTATGCATATTTCACATCACGTAGTGGACAGGCCTTGTTTTCTGTTTGGTTATCAAGCTTGGCACTAGCCAGCTTTTTGCACTGTTGCCAAAGCAGTTTCCTTCTAATCTGACCTCAGATATGATGTTAGACAGGGCAGTGGTTAACACAGGTACAACGTTTAGTGCTGGGATCCTCCTGAGTTTAGTATTCTTGGTATGTTAGCTAATCAAATAGCTGTCAGCAGACACAGTTACACCCTGAGACATAGTTGCAGTCGAGCATGTCTGCTTTTGTCTCGCTACAATCTGTCTTTCATTGCATCAGCGATGTGGAAACCAGGAAAAAATGAAAGTATTTGAAAAAGTCTTGCGCAACAAAATAATTTAGCTTTTTAAAAAGAGAGCTCCTTGAACTGGTTTTGATTTGAAGGGAACGCTTTGACATCACTTTTGATTTCTTGAATGGAGGGGCGCTGTACATGCTTTGTATGACGTGGACACACATGAGAAGGCTGTTTAAACTCTGCCCACACATGGCACCAGGGGCAATTAGACCAAATCACATCCCAGACATGGCACTGAGGCCCTCAATGTTGCTTTATTTTTTTTCTTCTCCTTCTACCTCTGAAATCATGCCCGACGCATACTTGTGTGATTGGTTAAATGAAGAGCCGCCGTACGCTGCAGCTTCGTGCCTTTCATTATGGCGGCACGTCATTTTGATGTTATGACTCACCCGGAGCGTTCTCGAATCCGAGAGCTTGAGTTATGAGCCTGAACTTTTTGAGTTAGAAAAAAAATAAAAATAAAGAATTGGGGACATAATTAATGTTCAATCTCATGCTATCTATCAATAGCCTTTGTTGTGAGCTGCGAGCTTAAGAGTCTGCCGCCTCCTTTTGCTGTTGACCGCCGCCGATGTTTTGCTCAAAACAAAGTAAATGACCTTAGCTGCCGTGCCCTGTCTTTTACCGCTGACTCAGCCTGCGAAATCACTTAATATGCTATGGCACCCACAAGTGTCGGAGCATATCGGCCTCCCTTTCATGAACTGAGACAGAAGCACACCGAGCAAACATTTTGACAATGAAGAGATGTTGTTGATACATTCGGAATGAAACTTGAGCAGGCGGCTGTAATACTCCAAGGCTGCTGCATCACTCCGGTTAAATCAGGATTTAAATAGGAATCAGTTGTCATTAGCTTTGTGATGTCAGCATAGAATTGTGAGGTTTCTTGGAAGAAGTAAATGATGCAGACGTGACTACGCAGTGTAAAGAGAAACCAAAGCGCAATCCTGTCTCATGGGCCAGTTGTTTGTCACCCTCCAACGCGAGAGAGCGAGCACAAAGTGTTTGATATCAAATTTAACAGCAGTCCACTGCAACATAATGACCAGAGGCTGCACAGTGACGCAGAATCAGAAATCTGTTATAGCAATATAACTAACTGTAGACCCAACCCTGGAAACAAGAGGGATCGATAACATGTGGAATATATTGAGGGTTTGGTCAAGATGGTTATGATGTGAGTCATTTCCCAGAGCACATGTTTGGCCGTATTACAGGGGCTGACTAACTCCACTCCAGTTTGGTGAGTGAGTTGGTGGAATAGCTGTAGTTCAGTATTCTGTAAGTTTTTTTTTTTTAAGCCTTATGTCGAATTTGTCTTTTGACCATTGCTTAATGCGGTATTTTCTGAAGAGAGACCCCACCACCTGTTTAGTCAAGATGGTGTTTACAACAAAATGACGCTCCAGCAGTAAACGGGTGTAGATTGAGACAAGAGGTGTATTCCCCTCTGGACGCAAGCTTCGAATAGCTTTCGACCATGTGTCGTAACATGAATGATGCGGCGTGTGAGGCTCGGTTAAAGGTTCAGGAGTTTGTGGAGGCACATGAGGATGTTCACGGGAGGAATTCCCTGCGATCCTTCGTAAAGCCCCCCTGCGTGGTTTCTCAGTATAGCTGCCTCACACGGGGGCGGGCGTCCATCTATAGTGTCCGTGTTTCATGAGAGGAGACAATCCCACCTCTACTCTCCAGACACTGGGTGGAATTGCTTTTAGCATTGCAGAGAAATGGAACTAATTGTCAACACGGAGCCTTGTGCGTGTATTAGAAGCCACTCTATTTCCAGAATGTTGTGCATTGCTGTGATCCCAAAAGCGAAAGGTGATGAACACCGGGAGCTAAACTCTCTTCAATCTGTCCATCACTAATCTCTGTGCGTGGCTATTGATAATTATTCCATCAAGTCCGAGTTCTCAGTTTTTATTTTTACCGTTCTATGACTGTTTCACGTTACGTCACTTGTCATATATAGTTTTATCATCGAGGATATAATGTCCCAATGATGCCTCTAGCATATGCTGAGAATCTATTTTCTGGCTGAGAGCTAAGTTTAAAGAATAAACCGGCGGCCGTCATCCTCCTCAAAGAGAAGCAGGCAGGCAGGGAGGGAGGCTTGTGTTTGTGGAGTTTGTCTCTAGGGGGCAAGTGCAGCCAAGTGTCCAGCCAGAGCTCTTCCATCAGTTTCTAACTGTGACACTGTGTGATCATCTGGCTTTGGTGGGTATTTATAACCCTCAGTCAGCTCCACGTCCCCCCCCCCCCCCTCTCAGCCCTGTGAGCCCCTCGCCCCTGCCCCCCCCCCCCCCCCCTCGCCCCTGTCCTGGTGTGTCGTCCCGCCTCCCCTGGCCATGGGAGAGCAGGCTGACGGATCCAAGCAGCAGGCGCAGCCTGTCAAAATTCAACACAACGGAGAAACGAGGCGGTTCAGAGCAAACGAACAGGAGCCTCTCCTGTCCTCTTCATTCCCCTTCTGTAAAGCTCTCCTTTTCTTCGCCCTCGTCCTCATCTTCCTCCCTCTACCGCCTCTTAGATGAAGGTCATACCTGGTAGGTCCACAGAGTGGGGTTGCTGTGGCGTGTCTGTCTGTGTCTAACTGCGTTTTGTCCGTCTGTGCCGCTGACCGGAATTGTTGTTTTTGGCAAACGCCCCGTGTGAAGTCTTGTTGTGTTGTCGTTAGGTGGGAAGGCTGAAACACCACAGACGCACACTTTTAGGGAAGAGAAACCTTCAGCACAGATTCTAATCCAAATTTAAACATGTCTACAACGTGACTGACTTGGATCATGAGCTTGGCTGGCTTCTGTATTTTCCTTTCTTTGATGGTATGCCGATAGAGGTGGGTGAGGGCAGGGGTCGAGGAGAGAAATGTCCCCCTCCTTTCCGCTTACTCTCTTCAGGAGGTGTCTTTCCTGTCAATCATGCCATCTGATGTGCGTCACCACGCTGGGGTGACTCACACAGAGTATATTTTATTCATTTTCTGAGAGAGGGCTATTTTAAATTTGTAGTTATTCTTACCTGTTTACCGTCACTGCGTCGCTGTTTCTTAACACTTCTTATCACTTGCTGGTTCAAGATATTCGATAGAGATTCCTTTGATGGGTGTTGTAATAATCACAAAGTCATGTACCTGTCATTGCTCAAATGGGCTTCACCCTATTCTCCAGAAACTGGTGATCTGCCAAGAATGCAGAGGACGAGCCCATCCGGCTCGATGACCTGAAGTGGCTGTTGGATGATGCATCTGATAAGCCACACAGATTAACCATAGTTCTTCTTTTTTTTCATGCTTAATTGTTACAGGAATAAAGCTTAAACCATTCAAAATAGATATTTATAACATGGATTAACAGCAAAACGTGGATCCAGAAAACAAGTGTGTTTGCTCTTTTAACACTGTGCTTAGGAAAATAAAGTTGCTCTGATTGTATAGAACGCATCTGTCAGGCAAGTGTTCAAAAAACAGCTGAACAAATCAGGAGAAGCGGACCAGACCCTCAGTAATAGCCGCAGTCTGGAGCAGCAGGAATGTGTCCATTTTTTTTTTTTTTTTTTTTTTTAAATGTCCCTGCCACACCCTCACCGATCCACTCCCCCCCCTCCTCCCTCCCAGTAAAGGCCCACCTGTCACCACAGTCCGGGCTCATCGCCTGAACCCTTCTTACTTATCTCTATCTGTCCAAACAAATGCCTTCAAGCCCCCCAGGACCCACTCTCCCCGCCCTGGTGGTTTTGGGGCACTTAGTCACCCTGATTTTATTCTGGCGCTTGAGACGACACAAGAGGATAGGTAAGAGAGGTGATTTTGTAAAGGTTCAAAAAGCAATGAGAGTAACATGAAAGCCTTGAATGCTAGAGGAGTGTTCGCTTTATCTCTTCCTCTTCGGTCTAACTGGAGTTTAAGCCTCTAAATGCTGATTTTGGTGCCAATACTGTGGCCGCAGGATGTTTTTGCATATTTGTCATTTTGCCTATGTCTTATTTATTCTATTTACGCCTGTTTCTTTATTATTATTGATTTTTTTGATCTGTACAGGTCATGTTTCTGACACTGAGAGGTCACACACATCTTCACATGTGGTATGTTTACCTCGTGCATTAGTCACGTTTCATGTGCAACCTTGAGACTTGTCCGCCGTTGCCCACTGTGACCGGTCAGAGGCGCCACCAGGCCTTTCCGTGCCAGTTTCGCAAAGTGGCTGCTCTTACTCACAGTGGCAAAGAGATTAGCCCCCATTAGGCCCAGACAACGTTTGAGGCCTTCTCTATTTGGCTCTTGTCGCAGTTTCCCTCAACACTGACGGCCTGACAAGTCAGTGCATTGTTACAAACCAGTCCAGACTACGCGGAGCTGAACTTAGCTCATTTTCCCACCGTTGTGCTGCAGTGCTGGTGTAACAATTGCTACTGGGTCCCTCCCCAAACCTGTCTAGTCAAGTTTGGTTATGGATCAAAGGGGTGGGGTGGGGTTTGGATGTGTGTGTGTGTGTGTGTGTGTGTGTGTGTGTGTGTGTGTGTGTGTGTGTGTGTGTGTGTGTGTGTGTGTGTGTGTGTGTGTGTGTGTGTGTGTGTGTGTGTGTGTGTGTGTGTGTGTGTGTGTGTGTATTCTTGCTGGTGGGTATCCTCTAGTTTCTTTAGATTGATGAATTGCTTTCTCTTAGCACTGGTTGAGTACACAATCCCCAAACTGGCTGCCAGCCTTTGAACTGACACACAGCTGTACAAATGAATCCATTAATCTGCTCCCAACAGACTGTAGATAAAAAGTAAGCTGTTTGATCCTGCGATTTCGCATTAGTCTTTGATTGCAACAGTTTGTTGTGTTACTCACAAGTTACTCAATTACTTACCTTGAGTTTTGAGCCATGCTAGCGTTGTGGCTCAAGTTTTTTTCAGTCTGTCTGCTTACGCCTTGCTTTTGACTGAAATATCTCAACAACTATGGGGTCCATTGCCATGGCATTTTGTACAGACATGCATGGTCCCCAGAGGATGAATCCAACTGACTTTGGTGATCCCCTGACATTTCCTCGAGCTGTGAGGTCACAATTAAAAATGTTCCAACCCTGCTAAAATGATTACACTTTCATCAGACTTAGCTGTGTGTTTAATGCTAATGGTAGTAAGCCAGCACATTGAAGTAAGATGCTGAATGTGCTTGACAATATACTTGCAAAACCTCCGAACGTAATCATCGTCACTGAGACCATTTATCTACGGACACACATATCGAAAGAGAAGCATTGATATCTTATCTAATCTGAGATAGCCGTAATTCAAAGGAAGGTGACTGAGGTGAGGGACTTGATATACTAAACATCCAATCTTGGCTGTTATACTGTAGTTTCCATGACCCCTGACATTACCGTGCTCTATCCGCTAATGTTTTATCGTCTGATACTGAAGATGCAGCTGCTGTCCCTGGTAATCTGTGCTCTTGGCGCTTTCTGGTCTTAGCTGTCCCCTTTTCCCTGGCATCCATTCCGCACGATGACGAACTCTGTCCTGTAGTTAGCCAATCAGCTCGAGCTATCGCATGTTACAGCGCTGAGAGCAGCTTCGGCTTCTAGTCCGATGCGCAGCACTGTGCTGTGCGCGCAGAGGTGAGAACGCGTCGCTGAACACCACCGACCATGTTGGAATGAGGTCAGCTGAAAGGTTGGACTGTAAATACTCTGTGTCACACACAAGGTGCATCACTCGGCATTCTCACGCTGAACTTTGACCTTTCTTCTGTGTTTGTTTTCCTTTCCTCGGCGACTCCAGGGGGAAATACCAAAGCAGATTTTTGCAATCCATCTCTCTTAGCTGAGAGTTGAGAATTTGTCAAGTTCTTTTATTTTTACAATGCTGGTAAAAGGTAACATCCTGTTAGACATGCTAAGGCCACACATGCCATTTAATCACACAAACTGCCAAACAAATGCTTTAAGAGATGAATGTAAGACACGCACACAGAGCTGTATGGGCTGCGGTGGTTGAGCTCTGGCTCTGGCTTTGGCCTGGTTTATGGAAAAGTCAGCATTCTTCCTGGAAACAACCACGACTCCTACTCTGAAGCAACCCAGCTACTTTACTGTACACCAGTGTGTGCGTATGTGCGTTTTTTTTTTCCAGCCCTCATGAGTGTATATAAAACAGCCTGGACGGCCTACACCACCGTGACTGGCGCTGATCAACCAGTGGGCATGAGTCATAAGATAAACAGTGAACTTGTGCCTCATAGGAACCAAAGGGGCTGTGGATACATTTCGTATGTCCTCTGGGAATAGTAAACAAACCCAGATGAGACAGAAAGACACATGGAGCACATGCATTCATTATTCATGAGCAGCACTGGGACCGTGGATACACATCCGGTCCTGTGCTGGGAGTTTATTTAGACCTCTTGTGACCTCCATCAGGGATTCTTTCAGTACTCCTTGGGGCAGAAAGTGTAGTGACATCAACAGTTTACTTAAAGATGTCACTTTATAACTACGGTTTTTGTATGCAGTTATAGTGATTAATGAAGGACAGAAAACATAATTTCTGAGTCAAATAAACAAAGTGTGATTGCAGGTCTTTTTTTCACGACTTTTTTTCAGACGGTGCCTGAATTCAGTGCCCCTTTCTCTAGCTGACCAGTCTGTCTGTTCGGTTCAGTTAGTGCCGTCACAAAACCAAAATTCTGACCTCGGTACGATACAAAACCTCAACGCGCTTATCTGGATTTAAAGTAATAGTTTAACATTTTGGAAAACTTGCAGATTCCTTCTCTTGCTGAGAGTTGGAAGAGATAAGATTGATCAATTTGAAGCTACAACCAGTTCGCTTGTTAGCATGAAGACTGGAAGTACGGTGAAGCAGCTAGCTCGGCTCTGTCCAAAGGAAATCTTGGCCAGACACGGTGTTTTTCTTGTGTCTTCACCGTGAGGTTGCAATCAGCCGAGGCTCGGCAGACGGAGTAACTGTGCCTGGTTAAGAAATAATCCTGCACATGTCCAGGCTAGCTGTTTCCCTCGGTCTTCATGCTAAGCTAAGCTAACCGGCTGCTGGCAGTATATCTTCATATTGTACGATAAATAAGGAGTGTGGTGTCAAACTTCTTATCTAGCTCTCAGCTAGAAAGCAAAAACGTCAAAATATTCCTTTAATACCTTCCTTGAATTTTGAAGCTTAAAGGACGAGAAGTGGCTCGCACCAGTTCGTCAACTAGTTTTAGATGAACTGATACGATGATATCAAAGATTTATTTATGGTTCATAGCCATCCCTTTAATATACATGGCTGTATTAGAATATTATGGCCAGTATTGCATTACTAATCTTTTATTTGCCGTATATTCGGCTCATATCTCAGATTTCGATTTCCAAATTGCAGCTCTGTTCATTCTGAGGTTGCAAGGCTATGATGTCACCTCAATTAAATTCCAGACACTATTGACACAACCTTGAAAGTCTTGCATTTGGCATTCTTGAATCCAGTTACATTGCATATCGCACTGAAAACGTGTTATCGACAACAGATTCTTCAGGTCAACAGAATGATGTTGGCTGTAAAAAGACTACAAGGAGGCCTTCCTAAAAATGCTGCCTCTGCGAGTGACTGTGGTCAACATGTGAGGAGATCAGAGAGCATCCCGTGTAGTCCTGGGTCAGAGGTCAGCATCCTGTAAGATCACAGCACATTCAGGTCACTTTCCCTTTCAAATGTGACCTAGGAAGAGCTCAGCTGTGCCCTGTCGTAAATTGTCACATGCTAAAGTTGACTTGGCATAACACAGTCAGGGTTTGTTGTTTGTGTTTTTATTGTATTCAAAATTCCTTATGGAAGTTCTGCAGCTGAGAGTGTGTTTTTGGATTGATTCTAGAAAGCCCAGAGGAGAGAAACTATTAATAGTAATATCACTAAAGAATTGTCACTGTTGCTCCAGGGCTGCATCAAACCTGCCAAGTCACATACGACAACACACCCTTAGGATTCAAATTAACTCCCCTTTTTACTGCCAGTGTATGCAACAATACACCGGCTGGCACACTGTGGGCCCCTAATGGCCACATTATGGGATCATGTCCCAGGGGCCTATCTGCATGAGATGGGCTCATTTGGAGAAAGCAGATATTTGTACAGTGTAAGATGTGCAGGTGAGTGGAGAGACCTGACGTGCATTATTGCCTGGATAGGTAGTGAGGGAGTTAGTTTGTTTTCAGTGTGGTGAAACTACATGGTTGTTACTGCCAGAGAGACTGAACACAGTTAAATGTTTTAGGGGAATCTACTTTATTGTATTCTAGTATTTCAGTTATATTTTGTTAAAAAGTGTATAGTTGTTCCCATTGTTACATTTTGTAATACTACTACCAATAATAATATTTATTATATTTATTATAATTATTATCATAATTATTGATATAATTATTATTTTGTTGTTTTTGTAATTATTATTTAATAGTATTATTATTATTATTATTATTATTATTATTATTATTATTATCATTATTATTATTATATTTAAGTATAATTACAATAGTAGCTATTATTACAATGATTACAGTTACAATAAAGTGGTATTTCCTGTATTTAAATGCAACAATATTTGCCTTATAAGGCAATCGTTCAAAGAGCACGCTGAAGTGTGAAAAGAGTTAAGTAAGCAAATATCTGAAATATAAAGCAATATTCAAATTCATTACCTGAGTGAAATTTAAACAGAATTTCACATGAGTTACACACGTGCACATGATATGAACATTTATAAAAGTACCATAATACTATATTAAGATCGGAATTTCCTTTGTATTCATTGATGTTAACATTACAGGAGAGACTATACTGTCTGTATATCTGTATATAACTAGCTTTATCTTTTACTTTTTCACTATATTTATTTACTTAATTTAAAAGGTTTTATTCAGTTTTCATATCAGGGTATATTTACATGTGCGCAATGAGGCCATTACATATCAAAATATCAAAAACAGAATAAACATAAAGTCAAACATACAGGTGACATTGCTGTTCTCTGTCCATTTATTTTTGATTCTAAATTATGGTTTTAGTTCTCTCTGGGGAAAAAATAAAAGATTCTGACTAAGAAAAATAAATAAATGAAGGATAACAGAGATAATGGGTTTGTAAATGGAAAAAAAACACACACCTACACACACACCTACACACATAAACACAAATAGAGAGCAGCCTCTGCTTTCCATTTATTTCAGTCCTGAGGGGGGCGCTCTCTCACAATACACTACAAGGTATAAAAATGGGTTGAATCACTTTTCTGACCAGCTGTATCAAAAATCATATCAAATTCAATATAGAGGAATATTTAGTTTCCTTAGAAGTTGTGTCTGCAGATGAAAATCAAGCCACAGAACTACTCTCCTTGGAGTGTTTTGTAATACACTGAGGTGCTGAGAGTTTTGCCTCCTGGCTGCTGCAATAAATCCCACAATGACTTGAAGCTGTATCTCAAGCAATTCATATGTTACAACCATCAACAAGCACTTGGGCACACCTGTGTTATGATTGGGGGGAGGCGACATAACTATGGGAGCTGTCGCTCTAAATCCATGCTGTGATGTGTGGTAACATGTCTGAAGATGATAAAAAGAAGTTGTATAGTGCCAAAGAATTTCAGTCATTTTCTTGGCTCATGCCTTGTTGTAAATGAGTAACTAAGATAGATATGAAGTGGTCGTTCTGGTCAGCATTATCTTTATTAACTAGATCAAAATCAGCATGCCCACCAGGATAGCGTCAGCTTTTATCTAAGAAATGTTATATAGGCCGGAAATATCTATACATGAGAACAATGCGTTCATCTTCTGCATAACCAACGATCTAATTATGACTAATCATGACAACATAAACACTACCGTCCTTACATCTATATTTCACAATTATATTCTACTACTATATTGAGTGACAGGACATTAGTGTGTCAGTAATTAATTACTTTATCAGAAAATCCTTCTTTTTTTCTGCTGTTGTGTAACATGATTATGAAATGTTTCTTTTTCTGAAGAAGCTTTTGCATCAAGGGGGTTGTTTAAGTTGATATAGTATTTAGTAATTAAGCTTATTCCTACTTTTCTATACATTGTTTCCCTATATATTTTAACCCCAGTAAAATGTCAGATATCCATAATAAGCTTGCAAAGTTATTGGGAGAAAACGATTTGTTTTCCTTCTATTCTTTATCTTTTTAAATAGTTGCTCTTCTTATCTCCCTATAGTCCATAGCTTCATAGTTGCAGAATCTACTGGGGTAGAGTTTGGGTGTGGTTGTGCTCCGGCGCCATCTAGTGGTGAGAACAATGTCTCGCCTTCTGCCAGTGGGAGAGAGCGGTGCATTGGGTGGAAGATGGTGTTTTCCTTTCCACGTCAGTTATGGGGAGACTCCTGTGTCTAAAAATACGGCCGTGAGTAAGAGTCAGTCACAGCTCCCACTGCACATGCTTCTGTATGTTTATAGCTGTTGTCATAGAAACATGCTCAAGTTCCCCTTTTTTTCCACATCTGCAACGGTAAGATGGAAATAGCGCATGTCATAATGAAGGATTCATCAAACACATGAGAAAAGGGGAACCTACAATATTCAGCTTTCAGTTCATTAAAAGCTCTGATATTCCGTAGAGCTTCTTATAACAAACACAACATGTAATTAAGTAGTTTTTGATGTACTTTTAGTAATTCCTCTCTTTTTTTAAGTGTGTAAAAAAAGGTTTAGGGTCCAAAAGGTTATTAAGTTGTAATTTTAGTAAAAATCCAATCTAACATTTCCAACACATTTTGCTGCTACTTTATCACAGATTAATGGATTCACTGTGTTCGGCTTTGAGGTAAAACATTGAATTGATTCATTGAGTCGTCAATTTACAGAAAATGAAATCGGCAACTATTTTGAGATTTGCTTAATTGTCATTTTTCAAGCAAAAGTGCCAAACGTTACCTTGTTCCAGCTTCTATCACGAGGTGCTTTGATATATAAAGTGAGATGATGAACTTTAGGTTTGGGGATCCCACTTTGTTTGGAATAGGAGAAGAAGAGAGGTGCTAGGCTACAGCTGAACAGCAGTATGCAAACAAAGACGGCATGTATATTTAGTGTTTTTATTGAGGTCAAATATTTCCCTATGGAGTGAAGTAAACAAGGCAAGGAAAGTTGGTGGTCATAACCACGTCCAAACCCACAGTCATGGATATTTCAAATGTATTTATCATCAGAAAATGCTGCTCTGACTCAAAACACCAATACTGCTGTAAATATGTTCTTACTTACATTTAGGCACTTTATTTAGTAAATTTATATAAAACAAATATTACAAATTGTTCTTTAACTCAGAGAAAAAAGAAACATAATGCGTTTTTTAATTACATTTGACTTATTTCGGCAAAACAATAATACGTTGCGTTCTTCACGTCTTATTTGACATCTACATGTTCAGCCACAACACTTTAACTGTGTTGCTCTCGCCTGCAGAGGGAGACACATGCAGCTTTAAACGTTGTCCTCTGAGCCACTGGAACTGCAGCCACCTCAGCTATTCACCCCCATCAGCCTGTTGCAATTGATTTCTCCAACTCAAACATTAGCAACAGTCACAATCCCAGATGTTGCTCTTTCCACAGCGGCTTCCAAAGGTCAGCGCTGAGCTATTTTAAAACTCAGCTGTCGCGGCGGATCCAGAGGCCCGTTAAGTGGGTTTTCAGCTCCATTGTTAGATCTAATCATAACAACATAATTGAGAGTCTGCTGACGGGCTGGAGATCCTTGTGGATAATAACTGGACATCGCATCGCGGCACAATGGCTCATTAGTTTTGTTCGACTTAGAAACAGGCCACCTATGACCGTGTATTGTCTGTGTTTTGTTTTTAGATTTGTTTTGGTTTTCAATAGAATAGATTAATTCATGCAACATTAAAAAAGGGCCTTTTTTAAAATGTTTTAAATTCAGTGCGCCACATGTCAGAGTGTTTTGAGTCATGGAGTGAGCATCACGGCCTGGATAATACTGCTTTTGATCTTTATGAATCCTCACTTTCAAAAACACAGTCGCGTCGCGGAGGATCTCTTTTTGCTCATCTGGCTTTGCATTCAAAGCGTAGCAGAAATCTGATCCGGCGTGCACTGTGATTCAGGTGGCAGCTATCTGCCCTGCCTCCTCCTCCTCCCTCCTCCTCCTCCTAAACAACTGAGGTGATAATCCAGGGTGTGTTTAGGCTGCTCCTAGTTTTATTAACATTCCTTTCCCTGCGGGGTGTGGTGGCCAGATATCGCAGTAAATACACTTTCACCTGAATTGACCACGAGTGACTGAGACATTAAAGGGAGGGATAGAAGAAAAAAAAGAAGAGCGGTAGAGCAAATCCTTTCTGCGGCTTTTTCCATCCTCTACGATGAAAGGTGTTGTCCATCCTCCCTCTGTGTAAACCCTTAAAGTTGCTCTGCAGTTCAGCGCTTTCAAAAGCCATAATGACATATTCTTAGAATTCTTTTGTCCTGTAATGTGTTGGCTTGGTTTGGGAATGGAGTCCCCCGGGAATCCCCCGTGCTTAAATACAGGTTGTTCAAGGCTGCAAGCTCAGCCCAGTGTTTGTAAAGTAAGTACAGTACGCCTCTAATACTGACAAACAACATCGTGTGTTTTGTGTAGTTTGATTCAAACAGATTGATGCTTAAAGGATAGCGTTAAAGCGAAGTGATTTTAGCTCGCCGGGTCCATCGTCTCTTTTTCTACTGTACTGCTGCGGTAATAGCGATAAACAAGTCATGTCAAAGGCACGCATGAGTGATTAGAAATGTAATTGTCACAGATGCATGTGAGATTACCTTTTATACAGGATCACAAAACAAAAACAAAAATGGTTTATGGGGACTGTGGTTTTCAGGACCACAAGCACCGGTTTGGGAACCAACACATGATGTTGGTGGTCGGATTTGTTTTAATTAATCATTTTCACAATGCTACAGTATCTTGTTTGTTTAGCCTACAGCCACGCCAGCAGCTCTGATAGGCGGCATTCATGCACAGTGGTGCTTTGAGCTAAATGCTAACGTCTGCAAGCTAACATGCTCTCAAAGACGATGCTAACATGCTGATGTTTAGGAGGTGTAATGCAGGGTATCCCACGCTGAGCATCTTAGTTTAACATTTGCTAGTCAACACAAATTAGAGCTCAGGCTGATGGGAGTGATTAGTTTTGCAGGTATTAAATCAAAGTATTAGACAATTAGAAATGTTGACTTAATGGCGACTGAAGATCACCAAAGTGGTTTGAGCAACCAACTGACATTTCCATCTCTAGCCTCTTGCATGGCTAAACAAATGGCTACAAACAGAAAGCTATCTGTAGACTGGGAAAATAAGACTTTTAAAAGCAATGCTAGAAGTCCCAATTTACCCAAACCCAACCTTCCTCTAACAATAGCCTGCAAGCATGTAAATAGATAGTAAGTATCAGTGTGGGAAGAAGGAAACCCTTGTTCCCTGTCACTTCCATCATTGAAAAAAAATGATCAAACCTCAAACTTGTCATTGAGAAAGAAAAGACTTTCTCCTCTTACTTTCACCAAGCTCATATATAAAAAGCCCAAACTGTTCCATCTGGTTTTAATGAAGCCAGATGAGGCAGCAGTGTAATAAGCATGTTGAGATCTTAATGATATGCTTCCTTTCCCGGTGGAAAGATCTCATGACTAAGATGTTCCACACGTTCTTTCGTTCTCGCCTGTTCCCTCTCGGGTCTCCCGCTAGTGTTGCCCGTGAGGTTCAGAAGAGCTCTAGTAGGTGTCGGTGCGTGTTTCACTGCCAGCACGCCACCGAGTTACCGTCTACTGTTGCTTCTGCAGCTCAGATAACCTGGACAACCGTTAGTATTCTGTTCAATTTTAATTCCATTCCATTCTATTCTACACTGTACATCGTTAATGAGAAACTTTATAGACCTTTCGCTGTTCTCATTCCTTAAAGTGTTACATGCTCCAACTATTTGATTCAAATTACAGCATGTATAGTGTCAGGCTGCGAGGTTAAATGAAAGTTCGGCATGATTCCTTTCCTTTAATTGCCTGCCCACATACCACTCCTTAATTCCTTAGCTTGCCCAGACATTGAATGGACCTACAAAGGTGTGTCTCCGAAATTTGCTAACGTGGCTCGCAATGAGTCAACGCTCTCACACGCCCACACGGACACACATTACCCTGACACATGAAGCACCTTCATGTTCCTACAGGTCGCGTTCAGCACTCGGCGCTCTGGGAGAAGAAGTGGTTTTGGATGCCTGATTAAATCATGTCAGTCAGTGGGGGGGGGGAACGGGATATAGTATTATTAGTGCTAGAGGGGCGGGACACACCCTGCCCTCAAGCTTACCTGTCAGCACTAGCCGTATAGGGCACCACTATGGAGGAACTTTGTGTAACTAAGCCCCAAACTCCTCGGATAAACTCTGAATACATGCAGGAACTGTGTGCTGGAGAGACACTTAAAAGCAAGAGTGACCTTTGAAATGAGAAATAACACAATCTCCCTTTCACAAAAGAAAAGTTTAAAGTCATAAGTAAGATATATGCACCATGCTTCTACAGCCTCTCTTGGTCTGGCATGACCAGTAGCTTACGGTGGCTAAATTTGACTAATATTAGCTATATTTACGCACACATTGCTCTGTGTAATCTGGCATTACTGACTCACTGTACTGCCTGAATGCCGCTTCTCCACTTCTGCTACATTTTAACACTTTAAATGAAAATCTGATGACAGTACTGGTGGTTTGGATTTCATGACTGATTGATTAGTTTCAAGTTTATTTTCTGCAGTTTTTCTGCAGATTAATCGATCATAGAATATAACTTTGCATCCAGTATGACCCTTGAAATATGTTTAGAATGGTTATTAACAAAAACCCAGAATAATAATCTTACACAGCATTCACGCAATGCCTGTTGTTTTGCCTTTGCTGTTCTAAACACTGCCTCCCTGCACCTCCTCCTCTGGATAGCAGGAAGTAATGCATCTGATGTTCGCTAATTTGTTTAGGATTAGTCACCACAAAGCAGGAAATGGGTAGTCAGGCCGAGAAACAATGGTGGCGGCGACTGAACGGCCGAAGAAAGAAGCTCCGGCTGCAGAAAAACTTCATGAAAGAGGCAAAATGGCTTTACAGAGCTGGAGATAAGCTTCAGCGAAGTAGTGAGAAATGCTCTGCGACAATGAAAACTCAAACACAGATGCTCGGACGCGTGTGTCGACTTCTCAGAGCAGCCTGTCATCACACACATTCACAAGCGTGCTCAAACACTGAGCTATAAGCTGCTGTATCTCTCTGTAAAGCAGTGATGTTCAGGGTGTGGTCATCCATCGCTGTCTGGAATCCAAATCAGCCCTTCCCAAAACTATCTCATCCCCCAATCGCTTCTCTTTTCTTTCTTTTTTCTCGTCGCAGTGAGTAACTCCTAATGTGAGATGTCTGAGGAATGCTGTGACTAAGTAATGATTAACCATGAGGTTGTGTGTTGGTGTGTATGTGAGTGTTTGACTGACTGTTTTTGTACTTGTTGTATATCTATCTTACTTCTGGCACTAGATTGTATATCTTTTATTAATGTTCTATTCAGTGCAATATAAATTCTTAAAAAGTAATCAGCTCAGACTT
The DNA here is from genome assembly GCF_910591455.1 of Pholis gunnellus. NCBI lineage: Eukaryota > Metazoa > Chordata > Actinopteri > Perciformes > Pholidae > Pholis > Pholis gunnellus. Next base: position 7,638,031 of record NC_136534.1, read on the forward strand.
TTTTTATTGCACCTTGAGACTCAGCTGGTGTGTGTGTGTGTGTGTGTGTGTGTGTTTTCTTGCGCAAACGAAGCAATGAAGCAATAGTCCATGCAGCTAGGTTACCACACCTCGTCCTCGGCGAGGCATGGGCAAGAGGAAAGGGGTGTGTTTAGAGCCCCGCCCACCGTGTCCTCCACACACTAGCGCCCACTAAATACACCCTCGCTCATCCCACACAAGGACAGGCCCAGACTTCATAGCCCACAGGCACCATTTCCTATGAAAGGGATAGAGTGAGCGGGAGCAAAAAAGAGAGAGAGAGAGAGAGAGAGAGAGAGAAAAAAAAGAAAAGAAAGCGGGGCAGAGTCGAACCCGATGAGGGAGTGAGGAGTTTGAGAGGCAAGGAGAGAGGGAGAAATCATAGGTCTGTGAAGTGCTGAGTGGATTGTGGCCACAGGACTGCATGCTCCGGGACGAGCCAGAGTGACAGATAGACGCGAGAAAAGCAGAAGTTTGCTCTCAAGGGCGAAAGCCGGCGAGGATATTTTATCATTAGGAATATTATTCTGCGTGCTGATAAACAGTGAAAATGAACTCTCAGCAGCAGAGGTACAGGAATTTCTCCTCTGGCAGCACGGGCAGAGAGAGGATGCCCTCAGACGAAGGCTATAACCGGGGGATGCTGAAGGCTACGGACGGCAGGAAAGGTACCAGTATGGTGGCAATCGATGGAAAACGGCTCCATTGCAAGTCTTGATCTTGATGTATTTGCTCCTGTGTGTGTGTGTGTGTGTGTGTGTGTGTGTGTGTGTGTGTGTGTGTGTGTGTGTGTGTGTGTGTGTGTGTGTGAGTGAGACGCCGCTGGGCAAGAGTGAGAGGAGCGTTAGACAATGGTTTCAGGTTTTGTGCATCTTTGTCCGTAAGAGCTTTAAGAGGTTCATGTGATGCGCCTTGATTGGCCAGCGTGTTGTTTAATGTGTGGTTCTGTACATCAGTTAGCTCATCAGTCAGATTCCACAAGGTGGCGGAGTGTCCCGTGTTGTCACAGGCAAGTTTGAATGTCAAAGCAATCTAGCATTGAGAAATGGCAGACATGCAGTTATTGTGATCAGACTGTAGTGTCTGTCCAGTGTTTCTCCATCTCTGTGACTTAAAGGAGGATACTCCCCTTTTCTAATGCATCAACAGCTTCCTCACTTCGTATTGGTCAGCAAAGCCCATTCACATCTTTTGCTGTGTGGCATGCATGTGTTTTGGGGGTTGAATGAATCACTGCAGCTGCAGTCTATTTTACCTTAACTTGTGCTGGAGACAGGATGAATAGTGTGTTACATTTTCTTCCTTTTTTTCCCCCCAGTTTGTTCCTCTTTTTTTCCTTTTTACCATGCAGTGGAATACATGAGTTCCCCTAATCAAGACACTTTGATTGTGCCATTGTGATTCCCTGAGCAGTGGTGGACAAAGTATTTGAATTCCAAAGTGAAAGTAGGAATTAAACAAGAATTAAAAACTCTAAAGCACTCATCACACAGGGAAGATTAACTTGTGCTCTATTGTGATTAACTGCAGTATTATTACTAATGCAATAATGTGTAAGTGTTGGGTTAAGGTGGTGGCTAGTTCTAACAAGACTGTTGGATCATTCCATCGATAACATTAGATCGTACTTTATACGTTTATTGTACAGTATGTTCTGCGTGTACAATCTTAATCTGCAAAGCAAACAAAGTAAATGTACTTTCCACCACTGCTGTTTTGAACTTTTTCGCTGATGTGGGCAGTGAGCTCCACACCTCACCGAAACCTGTTTGTGTCCGGTGACATTAGATCCTTGAAGGTCACTCAGCCCCTATCCACTCGCATACCCTGCGCTTATAAAGAGCAACGAGGCCACAGAGAGTAGTTAAAACAGCATTAGGTAACGTGACGTGAACAGAATGCAGAGACCCAACAGGTCAAGGTGCAACTCCTCTGGGAAAACAGCTTCGTCTACGGCCGCGTCCGTGTGAGTGTGTCACCAATCGTCACTCCTCCGCCCTGGCAGGAAGTACGTAGTTATAAGCTCAGCCCCCCCCCCCATTGGTTTCAATGATAAATGAGGTGGTTAAAAGGTCTGCGGTGTCGAAACAAGGTTTCCTTGGAAACGTGGTTCCATAACACACTTGCGGAAGTCATGCTGACACCCTCCTGAAAAAAACAAATGCAGCCTATATGGGCTCCTTGAAAGGTTGAATCACAGCCCTTTGCTTCTCTTTGCTGGGTGTGTCGCTGACCGTTCAGATAACTCCTATTAAACTGATAAGACAGAGGACTTTCATGTCGGTGTCCATAGTTCATTCTGGCTTAATGTGGATGGAATTATTTGCTGTGTGAGTCAGTAAAGGAGGGTTTATCAGTAAAAATACAAAAAAGTGCCTGATTGGCTCCCTCAGTCCTCAAAAAGCGCCACTTGTCATGCTGCGTAATGAAAACGGTGCATTAAAGATCAAGTGAAAACGAACCCGATCCATCCACTGTGTCCATAATAAAGGTTGCAGCGCCGCCACACCTTGTGGGTTTGGCCTGAACTCCAATAGGAATTGGGTGTATGCAGGGTTGTTGTCTCAGTGGGCGTGCTTCTTGCCATGATCTTGTTGTTTCTTGTAGGAAAATTGCACTCTCCAATAGATATGCCATGTCTTGTTGTAACCATGCGGAGCACCTGAAAACATCCGTGCCTCACGATGGAATCCTTTTTAGGAATGTTTGTGTCCAAGAGCACAGCTGGCAGCGGTGTCATAGGGACAGATGTGACCCCGCAAATACAACGTTTCCCAGACAACGGGGGGGGGGGGGGGGGCAGCTGCCAACAATGACTGTGATCTGAGGCGGTCTGACTCGGGTGCAGGCGTGCACAGTCAAGAGGCATTTTTTTTACCTGGTGATGAATCAGTTTGTCAGATTTACAGATATCAAACAAGTCTGGTATTTTGGGGATTTCCTCTTTCCTTTGCTGCTTTTATGCCAAATAAACGGAGCTTCCAACCGCCATACATCCGTCATCACAAAGCTACAGCACACGATTTGTAAACATTTAGGCTACATTCACAAAGAATCATGTCGATTTTGTTTCCTTTTAACACGTGTCTGATGATTAACTGTGGCGTCTCTGTTTTGCAGATGAACGAGATCGAGTACAGAAAAAGACCTTCACAAAATGGGTGAACAAGCACTTGATAAAGGTGAGGAGCCGTCCTTGATCTTATTCTTTACCCTAAAGGTACATTCAAGCTCTCACACGTCTACAGTGTCATGTTCATTTTCACACTCCCGAGGTACACGTGTGCATAAAAAAAAAAAATGCCCACATATGTCACTTTCTCTGAACCTCACAAACATGTGGTTGACTGCTTTCTTACATAACAACAACAACATGTCACAACTCCGATGTTGAGAAGTGTTGACCTTTGATTAGAATGAAATCCATGTACTTTACAGCTGCAACTAGTTTGGGATTCTTTATTTTTATTTTGGCAAGAATTTCAATGCATTGTTGATATTTTCACTGCAGAATGATGGGCGATCCAAACAATAATCACACGGGATAATGTCTTTATAATTAATTCATTACATCATAATATAATTAAGAGTTGTGAGTGACTGGTCATGATGATCTAAAATGTAATCCATCCCTTACCTGTGCATTGGAACTGACCCTGTGGAAGTGACTGCCACCATGACACCTCACCCCCCCCCCCCCCACACAAACGCACATTAGCTTGGCAGTCGTTGTCTCACACCTTGTCTTTAACATGGCACCGTGATGGGGGAGGCTAACAAGAAGTCCGGTCCGTCATCAGCTTGGAGGCTGTGTAAACCCTCCGTCAGCGGGCGTCCGCTCTCGCCTACCTCGCCCTCTGTTCTCAAACTACGACCTGAAAGCAGGCCGATGCATCACGCTTTTCGGGGGAAGACAGGGCCAAACTCCTCACTCTGGAGTTCTTCATTACAAGTGAAAAATGAGCCCCCGTAACACAATACCCCTCCCACAGAGCAGTAAAAATACCCCTGTCTGTGCCACTTTTGTTCCAGAAAACTCCCATTGGCAGCAATGCATTAACAGCCATCACAACATTAAGCGCGTCCACATTATTTGAACATTCGCTCCACAGACACAGGGCCATTCATTTTTTTTTTTTTAATGGAACAAGAGGGGGGGAAAAAAGCACAAAGAGTGTTTTCCTTTCCATGAATGTGCGGTGCAATACAGTCTATGAGAACGTACTGTAGATCCTCTTGTTCCTCTTTAGTGATCGCTGTGAATTTTGGAGGGTGAGTCACAGACATCTGGACTCATTTACCTCCTTCTGGAAAGGCAAATTCTGGTCTCGGCCCAGGGCCCACGGTGGTTATTAAGGCCAACGGTAGCACGTGTGCTGCACAGACTCCCGGGTCTGTCTGTCTACCTGCGTTCATGCCCGGCCTGAACTGACGTTGATGTGTGGGAAGTTGCATAGATTGCAGATATTCACATCGATATGGTACGGTTTGATAGCAAACACGATAGTATTAGCATGACTGTTCTGTTTTCAAAAGTTTGAAGGATTGCACGTCAATATTTGGTATGAAAAATGTAACTTTTAACTTAAGAAGAGCAACGAATAACAAGAAAGGGATCATCATCTGCACCTACATTCAGCTACTGAAAATGTCGGTGAAGAAAAAGGCACATGTTCGGTTTGCAAGACTGCCCCTCTCAGGTTAAACTGATGTTAAACTGATTTAATGGCCTGAGTTGTTTCCCCAGCGCAGTAAATCTTTTTATACTGAGGAATGTCACACCAGCTGCAGAGCAAAAAATCTGCCTCTAGCGTAATCTTACAAACTACAATCGTTGCAGGTTGATTTCATATTATACCTAACTACTGTTGAAAGTATCCCCTTGGGGAGTTTTAGAGGAATTGCGCAAGGGGTCCTAAACATCGCGTTAAACCCCGAAGCATGTCGAGCGTTTGTCTCCATGTGGAGGGACCAGGATGTGGTGCTGCCAGCCATGTGCGCTAACGATTTTCACCTTGACAAGTTTACAGAGCAGCTTTGTTTTTTTGCGTCTGAGAGGACAATTTGTAGCACAACACTTACCTTTCAGCTGCAACAGTGTCACATGGAGCAGAGCCTCGAAGTAATTGAGGGGTGATGACAGCTGGCTCTTGAGTACACACTAGGGAAACACACTACAAGATAATCGCATAATTCTATATTTGAACTGAGGAATGTAACAGTAATGTTTGATTAAGATGTTCAAAGTTTTTAATAATGGGTGTGCAGCTCAAGAATATTATATTACAGTACTCTACGCAAGTTGATCCCACCACACAACATAGCCCCCGGGAGTACGTTTTAAATGTGTAGACAGTGAACCCTAGTGGTGGCAGTGCAGGCTGCCTTCACTCCACTCGGATCCAGATGTGTTCATCTGGGCTCTGCCAGAAGGGGCGGAGCATATCTAATGTTTGGAGAACTGTGTTGAAATTCTTGCCGACATAAAATGAGCCACTGTTGTAACTTGCAAGGGAGATGCGCTTTCATTCCATTCGAGGGCCGAGGCCTCCTTCACACATAATGGCAGAACGCACTCAGATGACGGATGCGCCGTCTGTCGCGAAAAAATAAATGTTTAACCACTCTGTGTTTCATCTGTCCCGTCTCGTGTGCCGCCGTGTCCATCATCTATGTCAACCAAATCGTTGCCCTTCGTTTTATTGTCATTTATTTCTCCCCTTCTCTCTCCTTTTTGTTTCTGTTCTCTCCGATTCTCCATTATCCTTCTGTTCTCATTCCTCCATCTTTCACCCCTCTTCACCCAGCATCGGAGGGCAGAGGTAGGTACTGGCACGTTCCAGCGGTTGACTCTACTAAATGTGTCTGGTCATGGGGACGACTTTGCATGGGGACCTCCCTCAATTTTTTTTGTTCTCCCCCTTTCCAATCTTGTGTTTTCTGTCATCGCCACAACAACTGTCTTGGTTGCAAGTAGACCACGCCTCACTTTTATAACCAGGGTCTGCACTTCTGACTGGTGATTGATTGAAATCCAAAAGATTCATTCGGGCTTTTTTTGTGTTTTATTTTGTTTTGTGTGTGTTTTTTTTTTTTTTTTTAAACCTCACTGCTCTGGCTTTTATGCGGTCCCATCTATCACTTTTCAAGGATGACAGCTGACATTTGGATTTGGAATCAGGCCTGCCTGCTCACGGCGATGCATTCCTGTCCCGGGTAGAACTGTACCTGTGGAGAGAATGATCTGAGCACTCTACACATATAAAACACACAGCAGTTCTCAAATCAGTGTAAAGCACTTCTGAGCTGAGCTTCAGCGCATTTGGAAACATTTGGAAAAATAGACCAGCATTGTGATTTATTGTGTTCCGCCTCAGTCACTAAAACAAATGTCCCAGCTGTTAGTCCTGATTAGCTGTCCCTGTATATGCTATGGGGTTGTCGGTGTTATTCACGGTGCTTGCCTCTTGAATCCCTGTGACATGCTCTTTTCCCTTTTGTCCTGGCAGTCGCAGCGTCACGTGACAGACCTGTATGAAGACCTTCGAGATGGACATAACCTGATCTCGCTGTTGGAGGTCCTCTCTGGGGATACGCTGGTGAGTACCGCCGCCGTGTCTGATTTCTGACCAGGGCGAGGGGGCCGACAAGTCTGCCCAAGCTCTGCATCTTTTACCTCCCAGACGTCCTCCAAACCAAAACCTAATCCAGACTAATTACACAAAGAGTACTCGTCTTCGGTCGAGCTGGGATATCATCCCTGTGGCAACAAGTCGTAACCAGTCGCAGCCACGTTGTCGAGTCAGAGCCTTAACCTGAGCTGAACAAAGACTCATTTACCGGCGGCTCTTGAGTCCAGGATCCCTTTCTCTCTTTCCTAACTATCTATCTAGTTTGTATTCATATGTGACTTCTCATAGTTTAGCCTGTCTATGTCTTCAACTCGAATCCTAAGGCTTACACACCAGCTCTGTACAGAGGCTGCTCTGCTGCTGTATAGTTCACCGCTCCCTCCACCAGCTCCAGCTCTGCTCATCTTCTGAACGCCTTCATAGCCTTGACACATTAACCCCACTTTGGCCTGTGTGTGTGTGTGTGTGTGTGTGTGTGTGTGTGTGTGTGTGTGTACTATACTTATATCTGATGAATACCGTTCTCCTTCTGTACTCCTCCTCCTTCTTTTCCTCGCTGTGACCTCTGTCTGTGTGTGCTGATCTTTGCCGTCTGTCCTTCGCCTCCTCTCTTTGCACTGCTCTTGCTGGGGCTAGCCGAGGGAGAGAGACGTGGTCAGGACCGCTGGGTTGGTGAGTGGGTCGATAACTTACAATAGTTCATTTTTAATTATCATAATTTATTCTTCTGCGCTTTCTCAAGTGTTTTGTTGCCTTTCTTCCTTTCTTTCATTCATTGACATGCTCGCTTTAAGCATTTGGCTGCTGGATTTGAACTAACTGCTGCTGCTGACATTATTTATTTGAACTTGGCAGCTTTGGCCTCTAGCTGTGCTTTGTTTTACGATGCAGTATTTCGACGCGTTTGTATTTGTTTAGGAATTTTTCGTATTTTGTTCAGCATTACTTTCCCGATTTACATTTGAAATTCAAAGGACAAACTGAGAATTGTGCATCATGAGCTCTTCTTAGCTTGCTGTCAGTAGGTGCTGTATTTAGTATTCTAAAGGTTTTTTTTTTCCAGCATATTCCCCCCCCCCCCCCCCCCCAAGTTTTGGGATGGTTGTGAACAACAGGATGATGAAATCAAAATAATGACTCACCTGAAATCCTAGAAATATATACAAGATTCACCAGTTATTACTTCATTTATTCTTTCTGTTAAATGTCTTTCCACATGAGTTTCAGTTTTCCTCCCCATCATTTCTCTGTTTTGATTTTGCTTTTCGTTCTCCTTCACCATGAGTATACCAAAAGTATCGTCTCTGACAGTCTAGTGTCCATCATGTAACCAAACATCTCTTTTTTCCCCGTCTTCAGCCCAGAGAAAAGGGCCGTATGCGATTCCACAAACTACAGAATGTACAGATAGCACTGGACTTCCTCAGACACCGGCAGGTACGAAACATATGAGGATACATTGAACCCGTCCCTGTCACAAGTCACCTTGTTGTGTGTGTGTTTTCACCAGATGCTGTAATCCTGAAAATAATCGCACCGCGTTTTGTCTTCTCAGGTCAAGCTGGTGAACATCAGAAACGATGACATAGCAGATGGAAACCCCAAGCTCACCCTGGGGTTAATATGGACCATCATCCTCCACTTCCAGGTCTCCTCTTCTGTCAGTGTTGTGTTCCGTTATATTATCGCTCTCTATACCTCTGTCTCTGGGATCTGCACCTGCTGTTTCCTGGAACCTATCGGGATGGATTCTGCTCTCCAAATTCCCTTTCAAAATTGACATTTTCGAACCAAAACGGAATATGTCATACCATATTTCTAGAAGCATTTACAGCTACATATTAACACCGCCGCCACATGTTTGGTGTGCTTTGGCTGATTTATGAACAGGATAAAGAAAATAAACACCACCAGGGTGTGTACGAATGAGTCATTTTCACCCTAACTCCCAAGGGGAGGGTGTGTCAGGCCGAGTGTACAGCTTGTTGTCATGCTACTCTCCCGACCACATCCCGTGTACTCTGGCCTTTTTCCTGCTGTTCCCGAGAATGCCGGAGAGCTGCCAGGCAGAAATCCCTGGGCACCAGCCTGACTGTCAGAGGCACGCCTTATAATATCAAATGATTCAGGTTCGGGTTTCAAAAAGCGGAGCATGGGAAATAAAGGAGACACTGGTGGTGAGAGTGGTGATCGGGTGAAGGTGCCAGGGTGCCCTGTAGATACACATAATGAGCCTTTTATACTTTTATAGAATAGAGAGAACAGCCGGTGAGTCATAGAGATCAGAGGGGAGAGGAAAATTCCAGTCTTACCAAGTAATGATAAGTTAATAAATCTCTCAACGCAAGTAAAGAAGAAGGTAAATAAAAAAGAAAATCTGCAAAAGAGGTGACATCACACCCCATTATTTTTTAATAATTCCTCATTTAAAAATGTTTGCAGATTTGCACGATAGTGTGTGAGAGGAGATGCATTTGAATGGCGCAAACACATTGATATACACACACACACACATGTACACAAACTGGAAAACTAGGACTATGACTCATCTTTTTTCAATTTTTTTTAAATTGAAAGTTATCTGGATGTTACAGCAGCGTTTCTCAGGACAGAAATCCTGCTGCATCCTGTGAGTCAGAACACTTAAAATCTACTGAACTCCTGATAAATGTTCAGCGTGTTAATAGACGAGACAACCAGGAAAGACATTAAGCCAAGGAATGATGAAAGCTTTTAATTGAGACTGTTCTGAACGTTTTATTCTAAACTATGGGTGTCTGGTGATTCCATTTAAATTACATCCTATGGTTTCCACTAATGACTTATCTCTTCCACATTTCACCAATTTTGCACCAATTCCACCTTTTCCAACAGTGTATTTGTATTTATATATATCTATATATGTACATATTGTTTCAGATCTCAGATATTCAGATCAACGGCCAGTCAGAAGACATGACGGCCAAGGAGAAGCTGCTGCTCTGGTCCCAGAGGATGACCGACGGCTACCAGGGCATCCGCTGTGATAACTTCACCACCAGCTGGAGGGACGGCAAGCTCTTCAACGCTGTCATACACAAACACCAGTGAGTGGGGCAATTTATCACTGATTATTTGCTGGATTGTAAAATCATAACAGCGATACAAACGGTAGCGAGAGCACGCGAGTCACTGCACTGGCATGTGAATCAGTTTGAAGGGTACGCAAAGAGACAAAGACACATATTAACTGTTGATTGTCAAGTTAAAAAAACAAAAATGCAGGGGTCCTGTAATAGGACCAGAGGGGCCGTGTCTTGTCATGACAGTGCTCATGAGTTTAATTTAATATATTGAGTGCACTGGACCAGGAGTGGGACCTTTGCCCAGCTTTCAAATGGCAAATTACGCCGGATTCAACATGCTCTGTAATTAAATCCCACTTTCAGTATTGACAAGATGTGTCTATTCCAGTCAGACATGATAACTATGGTGCGGCTTTTTAATGGTTTTATATCTTACGTCATATTTTAATGGAAAAACATATTTCAATAGTGCAGATCCTCTATATCGCAATGCTTAAATGAATCATTCACTTGCGTCTGATTAAACTTTCTCATAAAAACGTCTTCTGTTGACCTGTTTTCTACTTACTGCACCTGACAGTACTGCAGCTTTAATAAAGCTGTATTAATCACTCTCCATGAACATTTGAGGCCTTTAGGCTATGAATAACACAGGCGTTGGCCGTGAGTAACACTCTATTAAACAGGATTATCTTATTAGATTGTTTCCTAACCCTAGGTATTAAAAAGTCAAAAAGTCAAAGTAAAGTCCTTGCTGTCGACCACCAAATATGCTAATTCCCCTCAAGTTGTGTGTCTTTATCGTATAATTAGTGGTTAAGGATCGCTTTGTGTGGTGGCATCCTGGGAAATGAATGCCCGTTTATTTCTCAGGAAGATTTGTGAATGCAGTCTGCCATTGGTTGGTTTCTTTTTAGACGTTTCAACAAAGGGATGCGTGCAGAAGAGTCCAGAGAGCGACGTGGTATTAGATGAGAGAAAGTTAAACACGGAGCACGTTAAGAGTCTTTATGCATTGGAAGAAAGGGATACCTGCAGGGGCAAGTTTTTCAAGAACTGGAGTGTGCACCTGAAACTTTGAAACCTTTGAAACTTTTTTTTTTCTCTCTCTCTCTCTTTTTTTGGAGACACCTGAGGCTGCATTAGTGCTGCCTTTCATAATGGTCAGGGGTGTGGTGTGTGGGCGTGACTGTGGCTCTTTGTTGCTGCTACATGAAAACTGGGGCGTTGCTTTGTGTGTAGGCACAGTTCACAGCATCCCGGAGCAGAATGTGTTCGCTCGTCCAGAGAATTGTCCAGGGTTTATGTAGGCGTGTGAAGGGTTACTAATTTAATTTGTAACAGTGGAATTAGACATCACGTGGAAAAAAAAAGCAGTGACTGGGCTGCACCACTAGGAGGATTTTTCATCTCCGCAACCCTGCAGAAGGATTAAGGGGATCTTCACATGTTGATGGACACCTGAGACAATGCATTGGATTGATTTACATGCAACCGTCAAGCAACCGAAAGATCTGTGAAGCCTAAAGGCCACTGAAGCAAAACCTCTTTTACTTGCCGCTGGGCGAGGGCCGTCCTGCAGATCTTAAGATGCTCAGTATGAGGAAGAAGTCCAAGAAGAAGAAGGGAAGCATCAGCTTCACTGGCGGCTTGTCACGATCTGTCAGCGATGCGGACGACCGGGTGGTCATGTTTTGCGAGGACATCCCGTCAGAGGGATCCTCCTGGGACTCGGGGCGGGGTTCCCAGAGCTCGGGGGCCCGCTCCAGCGGGGACGAGCTGTGCCACGGATGCAGGTCCCGTGGCTTTCATGATAGAGAGGGACGGAGCATGAGCAGCTCCTCTGTGCCGACAGAGCAGTACTCCGTGCGAGAAATCCGCCACGTGGAGGCTTCACCTGCTTGCGGGCAGAATGCAGGTCGTTCCACTCTACGCATCAGAGAGCTGTATGAACCTGCTCCATCTGTTACTTATTGCACATATTGGATTTGCTTTTGATCATTTGTGGAGTTGGTCATGCATTTGAAAGAGTTTGTGATATAATGATTAGAAGTTCTGTAATGGTCAAGTATGCATGCGTGACAGATGAGGTTTTGTGATGCATTCAATCATTCTGCTTTGCAATCTGAAGACGTTACCTTTTTTTTTTTATTAATGTCCTGAGAGTCAAGTAGCGGGCGGCTGCCTATTTAAAATAAGTCAGCTGTGATTACATCAGCTGCTCTATGAATTAACATTCCAGCTATAGATGCTCTGCCAGGGAGAGTCAAACACCCAGAGGACAAAAATGCAGGTGCTCATACAGAGAAAGTGGGACAGGTGGGATGTAGCCATTGGCAGAAGGTCTTAAAAAAGCACAGCCACCGCTTACAAGTGAGCCGAACCTGTACAGACTTCATGAATTCTTTATTATGTTAATGTTATTGGCATTTAGCCCTCCATTCTATCCCACTTCCCAAGAGTTAACTTTGGATTTCTGAGGCTGTAAATACAACACATGTGCGCATATAAGCTAAACTTTTTAATTGCAGCTTTACAGTTGCTCTCATATGTTGATATCAAATGTATCGTGGCAGTTCTGTTGTGGAGACTCAAAATGCATGTCCTTACACTGCAGATCGTAGTCGGTCATACTATTAAACTCGCGTGAAACGTTTCACCAGACCACCCCCTGAAGATTACTATAACTTATCACCGAGTGATTAATCGTCCATGTTTGTGTTCCCCTAGTCCCAGACTCATCGACATGGGCAGCGTGTACCGACAGACCAACCTGCAGAACCTGGAGCAGGCCTTCACTGTGGCAGAGAGCGACCTGGGGGTGACCCGCCTACTGGACCCTGAGGGTAAGACTGGCCCCAGAGGCGATTTAATCTTGTAATCATTTGGTTTGTTGTGCTGCATTATGTCTGTATTCATTGCAACATGCAACATGAAATAATGAGCTGTCCTTTCAGATGTCGATGTCCCACACCCTGATGAGAAGTCCATCATCACTTATGTGTCATCCCTGTACGATGCCATGCCTCGGATGGATGTACATGATGGCGCCAGATCTAACGTGAGCGGAACTTGTTCCATACCATGAGTCTCGGTTGACAGACACAAACGTTTGCTCTAATTAGATCTGATTGAAAGCTTGATCAGATTTATTAAAACATGAACGGGCTTGTGACTCTGCTTATAAATTAGCCTTTTGTTGAGCAGTATTTACTGCTGCTTTCAAAGAGAAATAGAAGTCTTGTGAAACCAAGTATCACAGGACATTAGCAACCTGTGTTGTTTACACTGCGTTAGCCAAAAGGCAAAAGCTCATATGTGTCGACACGCATCATGTGTTCACATAAAACATACTGTATAGTAGTTTATGCACTCATTGGACTCATGGTGTGCTGCTGGTGCATTTAATGTGCTGTTGTATCTCAAAACAAGTAAAGGTGAATGCTGATCTTGCATCTTTTCTAGTAACAGCAACCAATGGCTCTGGGAGAACCAGAGATATATTTATTTATTCATTTGTTTGCTTATTTATTTTCTATTTCGAACATGAAAAAGGAAAACAAAAATAACCAATACAATGCAAAAACAGTAAACATATCGCAAACTCTAAAAATAGAAATTCTTATAAACAATATAAATCAACAATGTAAATAAATATTACGCGTCTGAAAAAGAGCAAGAAGAAGTTTACGCTTATATGATCTTACTCCACCTCCATAACTCAAACAATGATTTATCATATAAATAACTACCCCAATGCCATTATGTTCAACACGAATATCCACCGATTGGCAATCAGTTATCACTCACACAATTACCTCACATTCATTCAACCGACCCATCCTCACCCCGATACCTCTTAAAAGATATTGTTTGTACCTCTTCTTAAATTGATTTATATTTGGACTTTGCTTGAGTTCTATATCCAAACCATTCCACGAGTTGAAACGCTCTTACTCTTCATAGTTTTACAAACACAAGGCTTCTTTAAATTCAACTCTGCCTGTCTGTCTCCCACCATTGTCTTCCTCCCCCTCCACTGTCTCCTCCACCTTCATCCACCTCTTCTCCACACTCTGCCTCCTTGTCCACTCACACAAGACCCCGATTGTTTGGTGCCTAATTGAGTTTAGCGTGGTGTGCGAGCGATCGAACATGGCGACGTGGGAGGAATAAGCGCCATCCTGTCTGTTGTTGTTGTTGTTGTTGTTAAACGCCCGACTGTCTTTTCTGCTGTGCTGGCTGCAGGAGCTGGAGCTGCGCTGGCAGGAGTACTACGAGCTGGTGACTCTTCTGCTCCAGTGGATCCGCCACCATGTCACGATCTTTGACGAGAGGAAGTTCCCTGCCAGCTACGAGGAGATAGAGGTGAGACGATGTGCCGATAGTATGCCTCTCTGCCAGAGATTTGTCTTTTGTTGAAGAGCACAAATATCTTAGTATTTAATACTACTCATAATAAACAATTAAAACGCATTGCATGTCTTAATAATGAAAGTATTGTGAAAAAGAGGTCAAAGAACACGCTTATATAATGTGTAACTGTGGGCAGATGGCAGTAACTGTATTCCCAGACATTGTTGTACTGTAGGTGGGGCCCTGTCAGTGCTGAGAATATGCAGCCAAAAGGCAGATCATGCTGAACCTAATCCTGAGAAACCACTCCCTGTCAGCGCTGTAGAATAAAAGCTTAGCGTGACTTTAGTGGTTTTTCTTAATTCTCTCTCAAGTGAAATTATCAGCAACACAGCATCATCCAAAGTAGCAGTTTGGCCGTGCTTAGATAAGTCTGTTTAGAGAGCGAGTAACATTTTTCTTTCGTAATACAGGCAGTGAGGTCATTTGAGTCACTTTATAAGTTCAACTCAATTTACACCAGTCATGGGAATGAATAAACAAAGGACAGCACCCCATTGCGTAGAGACTCCTACTGTAGCGTGATGTGTTAACGTGCTAATGCTATTTAGGAAATGTGTATTTTAAAGTCATTTAAATGTGCCAAACATGTAATTCAAGACATACATCAAATGAAGATATAGATTACTAATTTAAACTTTCTTTTTTGTGTGTATTTTGTTTTCTTTAGCTTCTTTGGCGCCAGTTCTTGAAGTTCAAAGACACGGAGCTGCCATCGAAAGAAGGCGACAAGAACCGGTCAAAGCACATCTACCAGTCCTTTGAGGCAAGCTAACCCTTCTGTCCTTTTGTATTTTATTGTGCTCTGTTCTATTGAGTGGCAGCTAACACATTCTGCTCCCAACATGCCCACAGAGTGCCGTGCATGCCGGCCAGGTGAAGGTCCCTCCAGGCTACCATCCCATTGATGTGGAGAAAGAATGGGGTCGACTTCACGTGTCCATCCTGGAAAGAGAACGGCTGCTCAGGATAGAGTTTGAGAGGTTAGCACAGCGGTGGATATGCCACAATGTATTCTTTTATTCATTTTCCTTGTACTTGTGTTTTTTTTCTAATACTGTCAAGCTAATAACTGAAGAAAAATGCTACTAGCTAGTAGCCTAGCTTTAGTCTGAGGGTTATTGCGTTAGCTAGCCTGCTAACCTTCCGACACCGCCAAAGCTGTGCTCATGAAGGTCTCACAAAAGTATGTCATTCCTAATTACGTTGTTATATACCTAAAATAAAGGTAAATTAAGTTACTCCTTTATCTAACAACAATGTTGTTTCACCGTCATATATATTTTGTTGCAGCTGTAATGCATCATTTCCCCGCTTTGGTAGAAGATAGACAAACATTCTGGCTGGTGACCAGACGTTTTGCATCAAAACAAGTCATGTCATGAGATGGTTCGGTCATCTCGCAGCCTGACAGCCTCGTTCATGGTTCTGAGATGAGGAGTGACTGAGTGAGCAGACAGGATGTCTTTGTCAAGAGGACATATTCGCCTCACTCTGCTCTGTTGAGTAGTCGGCAGAGTAATTTCAGGAGACACGATGGGCGAGGAGAGCTGACTGTCTCGTAGCTGTAACTGTAATCTTTCTAAAAGGGTTGAGGAATGGCATTTGTGAGTGACCCTCATAAATTGGAGTATTTGCTGCAACGCAGGTGGCCGTCAGTTTTGATTTTAAGCTTCTGTTGGTCTAAATGTAATGTGGTTGTCTAATTGAATGTCTTATTGATCTTAATTTTTTTTTTCTCAGACTCGAGAGGCTCCAGAGGATTGTCAGTAAAGTCCAGATGGAGTCGGGGTCTTGCGATAGCCAACTCAGCCACCTGGAGACCCTGCTGCAGACGGTGAGTGCCAACATTAGAAATACTCTTCAATGTGTGTTCACGAAGCAGAAAGAATCCAGATGATTGTTTGGACCTTGTGGCTTTTTTTAAAATTTTAAGTTAAAAGTTACGTTTTTTTCATACATATCAGTTATAAATTTGGTCTGTTTGAGTCGAAAGTACAGACTTTTTAAGCCTCTTTTATGCTATTTGGTCAGACATTTAAGAGAATAATGCACCTAAAATGATCTGCCAAATATGTCACACAAAGCTACAGAAAAGTAAAAGGAGATAAAAATGATAGGAATCTCCAGTATCCTTCAGGCAGGGAAGTGGCTGCTTATAAGTCCATCACTGTCACAAGCCTTTATATTCCTCTCTAAGTCGTTGGCATTTATAAAAGTAGATAAAAAATGCATGTTTTTAATTGTCTCTCATTCCTTCAGGACATTCGTCTGCTGAACGCGGGGAAACCAGCTCAGCACACAGCAGAAGTGGGGAGGGAGCTCGACAAGGCCGACAACACGATCCGCCTGCTCTTCAACGATGTGCAGATGCTCAAGGATGGGCGCCACCCTCAGGCTGAACAGATGTACCGCAGGTTGGTGCAATGTGTATTGCATTCAAGTGAACCTTTGACGCAGATCTGAATCCCCCCAAAAAAAGATCAGCATTATAAAAGTGCTGTGTTTCTCATCGCCACAGGGTTTACCGCATCCATGAGCGCTTGGTGAACTTGCGCACCGATTACAACCTTCGCCTGAAGTCCACTGTGACGACTGTGACGACCCAGATTCCTATTGGGCAGACCATCCAGCAGGGCTCCGCGAGGGTGCGGCCAGAGTTGGATGATGTGACCATCCGCTATGTCAAAGACCTCCTGGCGTGGGTGGAGGAGAACCAGCTTCGCATCGATGAGGGGGAGTGGGGCTCCGATCTGCCCTCTGTGGAGTCCCAGCTGGGCAGCCACAGAGGCCTGCACCAAACTGTGGAGGACTTCCGATCCAAGATTGAGCGGGCCAGGGCCGACGAGGTAGCACCGTCACCAGAAGGGATCGCACACCGTACGATGTTGTGCTGTTGATTTTAAAAGTATAACCTCTGTTGCATCTCTCGTTTATTGCAGAGCCAGCTATCTCCTATCGGCAAGGGCTCGTACAGACAATACATGGGTAAATTGGACCTGCAGTACGGCAAGCTACTGGTAAATATGTTTTTTATTTTAATCTGCACAAATTTCAAGTTACAATTGTAGGTGATTGAAAGCTGATTTTTAAACTCCTTGTATTTTTTATCTTTATTTCAGAACTCTTCCAAGTCCCGCCTAAAGAACTTGGATTCACTCCAGCACTTCATCAGCGCTGCCAGTAAGGAAATGATGTGGTTAAATTACAAAGAAGAGGAGGAGGTCAACTTCGACTGGAGCGACAGGAACACCAACATGACGGCTAAGAAAGACAACTACTCGGTGCGTTTTAGGAGTGGACTTCACATTCTGCGTTCACGTGCTTCAGTTTCTTAAATCTTGTCTCCAATTCCAGCCCATTGTGTAAATTATGTTTGGATAAAGTCATAAAATGAATGCACAGGAGTTTTTTTTTTTTTTCTCCTACCAGGATTGACATTAACTGTTTCATTTTGATTATTCAGGGGCTCATGCGAGAGCTGGAGCTGAGGGAGAAGAAAGTCAATGATCTCCAGGTCATAGGAGACAAACTTGTCAGGGACGGACATCCCGGCAAGAAGACAGTTGAAGTAATTACGCTAATAAGCCCAGCTGAACAGTGATAATCCACATGCTGTGTAAGAGCTACTGAGTGAGGCCTCCACTAATGCACCATCATGTCTTCTTTGTCTCTTTCAGGCCTTCACAGCCGCCCTGCAGACTCAGTGGAGCTGGATCCTACAGCTGTGCTGCTGTATTGAGGCTCATCTCAAAGAAAACACAGCCTACTACCAGGTATGGGACAGCTATGTGAATTCCAATAACCCTTATACGTCCATCAACATTCAGTGAGCAAAGAGTCAAATTTCCTGTCACCTTTGCAGTTCTTTGCCGACGTGAAAGAGGCTCAGGACAAGATGAAGAAAATGCAAGACAACATGAAAAAGAAATACAGCTGCGATCGCTCCACCACGGCCACACGGCTGGAGGACCTGCTGCAGGATGCTGTGGTGAGTGAGCACTGCTGACATGTGTATATCTAGCTGTACGTGCACACGATCGGGCCAGATGAGCTTCTTAAGAAAATGTCGGCGATGACTATTTTGATTCAGAAGCAACATTTTCCCCCTTTTTTTATTTAGTGCCATCAGAAAACTTTTAAACTTTTTTAATTTATTTTAATCTTGTTTATGTTTTATTCATTTAATCATATTTATTTTCCCCCAGGAGGAGAAAGAGCAGATGAATGAATTCAAGACCCTTGCGACCGGCCTGAACAAGAGAGCCAAGTCCATCATCCAGCTGAAGCCACGCAACCCCACCACCTCCATCAAAGGCAAACTGCCCGTTCAGGCCGTCTGTGACTTCAAGCAGCAGGAGGTCAGTGATCTGTGATTCGTCCATAGCAGCAGAGTGGTCAAACGTGTCGCGGAAACCTCAGCACGCCCTCTTCGATGTGTGTGTGTGACTCACCAATCGTGGATTGTGTTTCAGATCACCGTCCATAAAGGAGACGAGTGCGCGCTCCTCAACAACTCGCAGCCCTTCAAGTGGAAGGTCCTGAACCACTCCGGAGACGAGGCGGTGGTGCCCTCCGTCTGCTTCATGGTGCCTCCAGTCAACAAGGAGGCCGTGGACAGCGTGTCCAGGTGAGAACACTTGTGGACGAGCAGCAGGGTTTATGGGAAAAATGTTGGGGGGGGGTGGATGTAATGATAAATACATTTTAACTGGTAACCGATTTAGGAAGACAATTCTGTTTCTGTCAACCGGTCCAATCCAATGACACCAAATACATATTGAGTTTAAAACTAAACTGTAAATGGCGAAGACAGGTATAATCTCTGGAGTACCGTCTGCTTCTTGATTCTCACTGCGTTCCTCTCCTACTCCAGTCTGGACTCAGGTTATCAGCTGATGGTGTCTATGTGGCAGACGCTCCATATAGACATGAAGAGCTTGCTGTCGTGGCAGTACCTGATGAGAGACTTCACTCACATACGCTCCTGGAACATCACAATGGTGAGCGTGAACACTTCTTTACAAAAAATGTTAAATATAAAAATAAAAAAAGAGAGTTGTTCTATTCGGTGTAAACTTCATGAGCTGACCTGTATGTGAAAAGTGAGAAAAACAATACAAAAAGTATTTTATTTTATTTTTTTAAGAAATATTAAACAACATATAATCTCCTGCCAACTGCACTCATTTGAAAATAAGACCAAACCATGAGCTTCCATGAGCTGTAAATAGCTACTAGAATCTAAATAACTAAATGAAGGCTTGACGTCTGTTATTTTAAGAGCAGGCTGCGCAGGGAAGGGTTTTATTACGTTAAGTGTTTGGAATCACATTCAGTTACTGTAGGATGATTTTATAGCTCTGGAAAGAGTGCGCTAGCCGTGATACAATCAACAACGAAACCGTTTTGTTACCAAAACCCCAAAATACATCATTAAATCAAACAACAGCATCAACCTCCTCAGAATACGCAGAATAAATCCTGCCTTCTAATCCCTCCCCCGTTCTTCTCCGTCCTTTGCAGTTGAAGACCATGAAACCAGAGGAGTACAGGCTGATGATGAGGAACCTGGAGCTCCACTACCAGGACTACATGCGCGACAGCCAGGACTCGCAGCTCTTTGGCCCCGATGACCGCATTCAGATCGAGGGCGACTACACCAATTCCACCCAGCATTTTGACCACCTGCTCCGCTCCATGGAGAAAGGTAACTTTTTTTTTTCTCCAAACAACAAACGATTCATGGATGTATAAAGGGAATATACAATAAGTGACTAGCCACTTCACAGCATGTAATTGTTCACCTTTCAGGACTAAAGGTTGTTAGGCTCAAAGGTGAGTGATGTCAAGCCGGTCAAAGCTTTGGATGACCATTAGCGTGAATAGAGTAGAGTTCTAAGTGACCGCATGTTGGTTTGGTTCCCATGTTGCTTTTCTTCTTCATGTCATGCAGCCTTATCACCTAACGCTGTGATTACTTGTGTAGAAAATACTTGCTATGTACCGTATGTTATGACTGTACTTTAAATGGCGCTGCGTGTGTCGCGACACATAATGAGCTGCATGTATGATCGTGCTTTTGCACACGGCAAATACGTGGTAGATGTCGCAAAAAAACGGGATTCACGTGTGAAAGAGGGCAACACGTAGTTACACATCAACAATACCACACCATACTGTGCCATGTACACACAACTTGTATTTAGGCTGTGTGACAGTACTTTTTGTATCTACAGTATTCAGTATTTCTATGTTCTTGGCCCTCGAGTGCATCCAAACTCACTTCTTGCCATTTGATTTCATTCATCTTTTGTTTTGCTCTTCTAAAGTAATACATATGCTGCTACACAGGTCAACAGGATGAAACTCTGTGTAAGAACTACATCTCTGAGATCAAGGACCTGCGTCTGAGCATAGAGGACTGCGAGGCCGGGACTTTATCTCGCATCCGCAAACCAATGGAGAAGGAACCTCTGAAAGAATGTGTTCAGAAGACAGTAGACCAGCAGGTACTGTACATAGCAATGTGGCCATGATAATTACACTACATTACCATATTAATTAGACATCAGTGCCTATGGGCTTGAATCATGGCGTTGATGATTATCTCAAGGGCTTAGTTACATTAACTTTTCTTGTATTCTGACTTGAGGGGATGAAGTGGAAACGCGTACTAATATAATCTTTTCAATAGGACACATGCCTCAATGTAGTGAGAGATACTGACCCTCGGGACACTATTTGAGTATCATGTACTTGATTAGTTTTGTAAATAAGCCTGATGGCAACATCTATGGAAGTAAAGTATGGCTCTTAGCAACCCGCTGGCCCTAGAGGCAAAACAAATCCATCCACATAGAGAAAAGAGGGAAAGATGAAAGTAGAGGAAGGTAGAATGGGAATTCTGTAAGGGGCAGTGATAGGCAGGATTGGTGGAAAGAAGAACTAAACCACTCGGCACACTGTAGAATTGGAGTAAGAGCTTCAATCAGTGTAGCTCAGAGTGTGAAGATACCGCAGAGAATTGTAATCGCTTTAAGGTCTGGAATTTGTAGCAGTTCAGAGAGAGTTGCAGAGATTGCAGTACGACTTCTGGCTGCTTTCCTACAACGGCTGCTCAGGTGCCTGCTGATCTGAGACTGTTCATTTAAATTATAAAAGGTGCCTTGAAGCACATTTTTGGAATCTGCTCCTCATAATAGTCTGGTTGGGATTTCTTTGTCAGTTGATTGCTTTTCCCCCCCCATGCTTAAGAAGTTCTGACTCTTCTGACATTTTGCTAACTCTTGTTGTCTTCTTCTGTTGTGCAGAAAGTCCAGGTGAAGCTGAAGGGCCTCAAGAAGGAACTTGATAATGTGTCTGTGAGGACACAAGAGGTCTTGGCCTCCCCACAGCAGTCTGCCTCAGCTCCTGTTCTGCGCTCAGAGCTTGAAATCACCGTGCAGAAGATGGATCATACCCACGTGCTCTCCTCGGTTTATCTCGAGAAGTGAGTCCCCAGTCAAGTTAAATGAGAATGAAGAAATGCACTGATGCCCCTTTCCCTTGCTCATTTATTTACTTTTTGTTTCTTGTCCCAGGCTGAAGACTGTGGAAATGGTCATCCGTAACACACAGGGTGCTGAGGGAGTTCTCAAGCAGTACGAGGACTGTCTGCGTGAGGTTCACACCGTGCCAGGCGATTGCAAAGAAGTAGAGACTTACAGAACAAAGCTAAAGGTAAACAGCATATTTTTTTACTAGGTGTCAACTTCTTGTGGAGGAGAATTTTCTCAACTGATCGGATATTTGCATACAGGAAAAAATGCAAATCCTCCTATCAGCCAATTGAGAACTGTTCCCATTAAGTAGTTCAGCCTGACTGGTGATCTTGTCCTTGTTTGCGCTCTGCTGACTGGCCTTTCTTTTCTTATGAAATCTGCAGAAAATGCGAGCGGAGGCTGAGGGTCAACAGCCAGTGTTCGACTCTCTGGAAGAAGAGCTGAAGAAGGCCACCGCAGTGAGTGACAAGATGTCACGCGTGCACAGCGAGCGGGACGTCGAGCTGGACCACTACCGCCAGCTCCTGTCTGGTCTTCAGGACCGCTGGAAGGCCGTGTTCGCCCAGATGGACATCCGCCAGAGAGAGCTGGAGCAGCTTGGCCGCCAGCTAGGCTACTATCGTGAGAGCCACGATTGGCTGATCCGCTGGATTTCTGACGCCAAGGAAAGGCAGGAGAAGATCCAGGCTGTGTCCATCACCGACAGCAAAACTCTGAATGAACAACTGACCCAGGAGAAGGTATATTACCGCTTGATACTAACCAGCATTCTTATTTTGATTTATTTCAGGTGAGCTCAACTAATTATTTAAAACCCGTTTTCAAAACAGAAACTGCTGGAGGAGATTGAGAATAACAAAGACAAAGTTGATGAGTGTCAAAAATATGCTAAAGCATATATTAACACTATCAAGGTGAGCATAAACAACAACAACAGCTTTCGTTCATTATTGTAAATATTGTAATTTGGAGCAATACTAATGTATGGAGGATTACCTTTTTTCCATTCAGGACTATGAACTCCAGTTGGTTGCCTACAAAGCCCATATGGATCCTCTTGCTTCTCCCTTGAAGAAAACCAAACTGGATTCTGCCTCTGACAACATCATTCAGGAGGTTTGTTTCCGAGAACCCATGTTGGATGCAGCTTGAAGAACATAGCTTTGATAAAGGATGACTTAACCGTTAACTCATTTCACTGTAAATGACACAGATGTTTTCTTTGTCTCTCCCCGTATCAGTATGTAACACTGAGGACCCGGTACAGTGAGCTGATGACTCTGACTAGTCAGTACATCAAGTTCATCACCGACACGCAGCGCCGCCTGGAGGACGAGGAGGTGCGTGACAACTGGCTGAGGATCCCAAACAAACTAAATTCTAACATTAACCTAACCAACCAACCTAATAATAAACCAACCAACAAACGAGATCACCCGTCGATCACCGAAACACATGCATGCACGTACTGTTGTGTGTCACGCACACACACACACACACACACATCACATTAATGTACGGGTGACAAATGGTTCCTTTGCACTGGTTACGCTTGAAACATTGGTATGCTGTAGCTGATCTATATGCTGGAGAAGCATTCAGTAGTCATTATATCAGGACAAAAGGATTAATGATGTATAATGATATGATTAATAATATCACCAAATTAAGAATTGCAAACAAACATGATGCATGAGGTTTGAGTGTGTTTACATTCAAGGGAATATAGTATTTTATTAGATTATTCTTTCTGTTACATTGAGACGGTAACATTAATTCTCAATGCAGTCTAAAACTAGACTAAATAAATACAGCACACTGTGTGTTCGTATAGCTACCTCATCTCCATTCATTTTGCATATTGTGATGTAGGTTTAGAGTTAGGGGTTCTTTCTTTCACTACAATTCTCATTCCTTTCTTATCCTTCTGGCCACTTCCTTTCCTTAAAATCAAAATGTTTCAGCCTGGTTATCGTGGTTTTCAGTCCTCCTTTACCCCCTAAATTAACACAAGTTTAAAGTTTTACTTTCTTTTCTAACCCTAATGTTTTGTTTGTTTCTTTGCTCCTCTTAACTGCTTGCCAGTGCTTTGCCATGATGAATGCTTAACTTGTTTGAGCATTAAAGAGGTAAATTATTCACAGTGTTTCTACTGTATTTTTTTCATTTTTCACTCTTTCATCCTCACATCTGTGTCTCTCTCAAATGGCTTTTCATGGCATATTTATTTCCTTGCTTTCACTGCAGCCTTTTATAGAATTACAGTAGCTATCCACACTTCCTTACTCACACTATGTACTCAGTGTTCTTTTAAACCCACCTTACAGTGCTTCTTACACTTCCTGCATCTATAAACAGGTTTCGTCATCTGAACCTGTTATCCTTGACCTTGCCTTTCCTTTCCATTCCATGTTGTGGCAAATAGTGATTTAAAGAACCCCGAGTGCATGGATGAGATAAAAGCTAGTCTATGTGAATGGTGTGAAGCATTTAGTTCTTATTTTGAAAATGTAGTTTTATGTGAAACGACAGAAACCTACCAAAAAAACCTGAAAGTTATCAATATCTAAATAGTGACAATACCTATGTGTTGGAAATACTCTTTCATACAGGAAATGGCTTTTCCTCCCACTTATGCAATAAATATTGGAAAAAAAACATTTCAACAATTTGTTAAGAATCAAAGCTAAATTGTAGACATACAATATTATGTTGGAATCACAATTGTAAGGCAGTTTTGAAAGTTAGAAACAGCTACAGTTGCATGCCATATGGTTTTCTTGCTGTGTTGTGAAGTGATATTTTGTTTCCATACATTGATTCATTCATCCCCGTCATCCATTTGTTTCCTGAATTGCCTTCATTCATTTTTTTAATCGCATCGTGAATTTAACATCACTTTTATGAATGTGCATCTAATTTGTGTCCTGTGATTGATCTTTGAGCTAACATTAACATTAACATTGCCTTGGTAATACAGTACATTAAGTTGCTCTTATTCCGGTGTGGTTTGGCTGTGATTACTATAATAATTACAATTTTAATCCACACCATTTTGAGCTAGTTAATGTACAGTGCTACCTTTAACATGTCATGCTTGATTATAATCCTTTCTTTACCATTTGCCTCCACTAATGCAGAAAGTTGCAAAGAAACTCAAAGCAGAAGAGCAGAAAAAAATGGCCGAGATGCAGGCTGAGTTAGACAAACAGAAGCAGTTAGCTGCAGCTCACGCAAAGGCCATTGCCAAAGCTCAGAAAGAGGCTCAAGAGCTGAAGCTCAGAATGCAGGAAGAAGTTAGCAGGAGAGACACTGCTGCTGTAGATGCAGAGAAGCAAAAGCACAACATCCAGCTGGAACTGCATGAGCTCAAAAATCTGTCAGAGCAGCAGATCAAGGACCAAAGCAAACAGGTGGATGAGGCTCTTTACAGCAGGACCAAGATTGAGGAGGAAATCTGCCTCATCAGGATCCAACTTGAGACAACAGTAAAACAAAAGTCTGCCGCGGAATCTGAGCTCAAGCAACTTCGTGAAAGAGCAGCCGAAGCTGAGCGACTCAGAAAGGTCGCCCAGGAAGAAGCTGAGAAGCTCCACAAACAAGTCAAAGAAGAGACCCAGAAAAAGCGCATGGCAGAGGAGGAACTCAAATGCAAATCTGAGGCAGAGAAAGAAGCTGCTAAGCAGAAGCAAAAAGCTCTGGAAGACCTTGAAAATCTCAAGATGCAGGCTGAGGAGGCTGAAAGGCAAGTGAAGCAAGCAGAGATTGAAAAGGAGAGACAAATCAAGGTTGCCCACGTGGCAGCCCAGAAGAGTGCCGCGGCTGAGCTCAAGACCAAACAGAGCTTCTTTGTGGAAAAGACCTCGAAGCTGGAAGAATCCCTCAAACAAGAACATGGCGCTGTCCTTCAGCTGCAACAAGAAGCAGAACATCTCAAGAAACAACAGGAGGATGCGATAAATGCCAGAGAAGAGGCGGAAAGAGAGCTTGAGAAGTGGAGGCAAAAAGCTAATGAGGCCCTTCGTCTAAGACTCCAGGCTGAGGAAGAAGCTCACAAAAAGAGCCTTGCTCAAGAAGATGCTGAGAAACAAAAGGAGGAGGCTGAGCGTGAGGCCAAAAAGAGAACCAAAGCCGAAGAGTCAGCCCTGAAGCAGAAAGAGATGGCCGAGAAAGAGCTTGATAGGCAGCGGAAGGTAGCTGAGAGCACGGCTCAGCAGAAACTGACTGCAGAACAGGAACTGATTCGACTCAGGGCCGACTTTGACCACGCAGAACAGCAGAGATCCCTCCTTGAAGATGAACTTTACCGCCTGAAGAATGAAGTCATCGCAGCGCAACAACAAAGGAAAGAGCTCGAGGATGAGCTGGCCAAAGTGAGGAGTGAAATGGATATACTCATTCAACTTAAATCCAAGGCAGAAAAGGAAACCATGTCCAACACAGAGAGGAGCAAACAACTTCTTGAGGCTGAAGCCAGCAAGATGAGGGACGTGGCTGATGAAGCAAGCAAGCTTAGAGCCATCGCAGAGGAGGCCAAGCATCAGAGGCAAGTTGCTGAGGAAGAGGCAGCTCGTCAGAGAGCAGAGGCTGAGAGGATTCTCAAAGAGAAGCTGGCTGCTATCAGCGACGCCACTCGTTCGAAAACAGAGGCTGAAATCGCCCTGAAAGAGAAAGAGGCAGAAAACGAAAGACTCCGCCGTCAAGCAGAGGATGAAGCTTACCAGAGGAAAGCTCTTGAAGACCAGGCTAACCAGCACAAGCAAGAGATTGAGGAAAAGATCGTCCTACTCAAAAAATCATCTGAGGCTGAAATGGAAAGACAAAAAGCAATAGTGGACGACACTCTGAAACAGAGGCGAGTCGTCGAAGAAGAAATCAGAATTCTGAAGCTCAACTTTGAAAAGGCCTCATCTGGGAAACTTGATCTGGAGCTGGAACTGAACAAACTGAAGAACATTGCAGAAGAAACTCAACAAAGCAAACTAAGAACAGAGGAGGAGGCAGAGAACCTGAGGAAGCTTGCCCTTGAGGAGGAGAAGAGGAGGAGGGAAGCAGAAGAGAAGGTTAAGAAGATCACTGCTGCAGAGGAGGAGGCAGCCAGACAATGCAAGATTGCCCAAGAAGAGCTCGCTCGCCTGAAAAAGAAAGCAGAAGAGGCCAGGAGGCAGAAAGACTTGGCCGACATTGAAGCAGACAAACAGATTGTTGCAGCCGAACAAGCATCCCTAAAATGCAATGCAGCCGAGCAGCAAGCCCAAAGTGTCCTTGCCCAACAGAAGGAAGACAGCATCATGCAGAACAAGCTTAAGGAAGCATACGAGAACGCCAAGAAGCTGGCCAAGGAGGCAGAGGCTGCTAAGGAGAAGGCAGAGAGGGAGGCGGCTCTGCTTCGTCATCAAGCAGAGGAAGCAGAACGTCAGAAGGCAGCTGCTGAGAAAGAAGCTGCAATCCAAGCCAAAGCTCAGGAGGATGCGGAGAGGTTGCGGAAGGAGGCTGAATTTGAAGCTGCTAAACGAGCACAAGCGGAAAGTGCAGCACTCAAGCAGAAGCAACAGGCCGATGTTGAAATGGCAAAGCACAAAAAACTGGCAGAGCAAACTTTGAAACAGAAGTTCCAAGTGGAGCAAGAGCTCACAAAGGTTAAACTTAGGCTCGATGATACTGACAAACAGAAATATGTCCTGGATGAAGAGCTGCAGCGCGTAAAGGATGAGGTTGATGATGCTGTCAAACAACGGGGCCAGGTAGAGGAGGAGCTCTTTAAAGTCAAGGTTCAGATGGAGGAGCTGCTCAAACTGAAAATCAGAATCGAGCAGGAAAATCAACGCCTCATCAAGAAAGACAAAGACAACTCACAGAAATTCCTTGTCGATGAGGCTGAAAATATGAAAAGGCTCGCAGAGGATGCTGCCAGACTTAGTGTAGAATCCCAAGAGGCTGCACGCTTGAGACAGATTGCAGAAGACGACCTCAATCAGCAACGAGCTCTTGCGGAGAAAATGCTCAAAGAGAAGATGCAGGCCATACAGGAGGCATCGCGACTTCGAGCTGAGGCAGAGATGCTTCAAAGACAGAAGGACTTGGCTCAGGAGCAGGCTCAAAAGCTGCTGGAGGACAAACAACTAATGCAACAGCGTCTGGAAGACGAGACCGAGGAATACCAGAAGTCACTTGAAGCAGAGAGGAAAAGGCAATTGGAGATTGTAGCTGAAGCCGAAAAACTCAAACTTCAGGTTTCTCAGCTCAGCGAAGGCCAGGCCAAAGCTGAGGAGGAGGCAAAAAAATTCAAGAAACAAGCTGATGATATTGCTGCCCGTCTTCATGAGACTGAGATAGCCACCAAAGGAAAAATGACTGCAGTGAAAAAACTGGAATTGGAGAGAGCAAATACCAGCAAAGAGGCTGGCGATTTACGCCACGCAATCGCAGACCTAGAGAAGGAGAAGGCTAGACTGAAAAAGGAAGCAGAGGAACTTCAAAATAAATCTAAAGAGGTATTGTGTCAAAAATGGCATAACAGAGTAGTTTATGTCATTGTTAACTCTTTCTGAAAACTAACCCACTTCTTTCTTTACATTTCCTCTATTCCTTTCTCTTACTATACTAATCATGAAACCACATCTTTTAAATATGATTTTTACAGTGCACTGTGCTCATGCAGATCATATCCTGAATGTCCCCTCATATCCTGGAATGTTTCTTCATTTTGAGACATGCTTCCTATATCTGTTCCATTTCAAAACTCAAATTAATACAAATATGATAGTCCATTAGCAATTTAGCCAAAATGTTAAACTTATGTGTGATTAGAGAGATAACCTTGCATTATACTACATCCATATTGACAAGAACCCCAGACCTCTAGGAAGATTTTTGCCAGTGCTCAATGAGTTTTAAAGAAATGTTCCACTGCATTTGTCCTGGATGATAGCCAAACCTTAAATATAGGCTGTATTTGCAGGATTAAAAGACCAACCCATTAGTGGCTAAGAAAATGTTACCTTCATTAACCATCCCATTTGAAACAATGCCCAGATTTAATCTTGAATGCTGTGTTAAAATATGCAGAAATCTCCACCAAACTGGCCTCTACCCTGACAATTATATGTATTCGTACTTTTCAAGCAAGCAAAACTCATATGTATATGTTGGCGTCATTCACATCCCCCCCACCCCTCAGTTTATCCATCACATCTAGTGGAAGAGGAGAGAATTGCAATATATACGATACACTAAATTGGGAGCTTTGTTGATGGGATCATTAGAATCATTAGAATACAGAGAGGTAAAGTTGAATAACAGTGGCGTATTCCTTTAATATTTAACTATTTGAAAGGACACTATCCGAGATCCTTGCAAACAAATTATATGATGTGTCCTCCTGAATTCTGATCCTTGCCATTTACTATAAGTAATATATCAGGTGAATCTGTGTGTAACACCTTAGAATGTAACACAAGATTTTTGGTATATAGTTGGCAGTAAATTCTGATGCAACAAAATGTATTCTGTGTTGCAACACATCAAATAATACAAAAAACTCTACAATCAAAACAAGTGAGAGCATGCAAAACATTTTGCCAATTTATGGTTACCACAATTTGGTACAATATGTTATAATTTAATTGTCAGTTTGTAAAAGCTTTCGGATCTATACAAAAACTGGACTTCATTAAATCTAGTTCATCATAATCCAAATTGATCATGTCAGTGACTTTGCTCAACTGATTTGTAGCACTTCCAGGCAGAGTACTACGGTGGCCCTGAGAGCTCAACGCACAACAGAAACGCACTGCAAAAAGAGAAAACCCAACCAAATACAGAAAACATAACCAAAAACAGAAACCCAATGCAAGTACAGAAAACAACCAAGTATGGAAATGTGCTGCAAATTGAGACAACAACCAAACACGGAAACGTGCTACAAATATTGCAGCACACAACTCAATGGAGAGTGTTTCCAGGGGGTACTAAAAATGTATGCACACAGCTGGGGCACATGGCTGAGGCACGTATGTTGTTGCCGTGGTTTTTAGATTATGACATCATTGACGTTAGCTATTCGTCGATGGTGTTGGAAAATCAGCTTAAATGTAGTTACAATTGTTTGGTTCATTTTAACATTGAGATTGCAACATTCAGATATCGTTACTGCTGTTAACCTTGTGTTTGCCATTATCTTATTATTAGCCTGCCAATTCAAATAATCGGACAAAATACACACAATTAATTGTGAAACAGGGTTCCGTTATGTTAGCCGGCTAAAGTTATATTCAGAATTGTCACCAAGTACAGGACAAAAATAAATTGCAAATTGTTTAATTAATGGTTTAAAACAAGGCAAAATGGGTTTAATTTGTTTTCCTAATTTACAGTGTGTTGAGCTTTCAGAATCACTGTAGATTTACCTAATTCTTTTACAGGGTTCTTTGTAATTCTATTTCAGTCCAGTGTGACCTCCTAATAAGCAGAGCCACCAACAAATTCCTACTCACTTTACTTACTTTGCAGATACATTATATGAGGTTACACAGTCCACTCCACTCTTTTTAAAATGAAGATTGTCTCTAATTACATATACATTACATTCACAATTAATTGAAAGTGATAATCAATCTCATGAAGGTAATGTCTATGCAGACAAATTGCAGTCCAAATTCTTCTAGGCAGGACATTCACATCAAAATGTCTCAGAAAAAAGGGATTGTGACAATTTAATATAATCAATACATTTTTTTGCTCTGCATTTTTTGCTAGTTGAGGAAAGTCATTCTGGACTTATGTTTTATTTATATATATATATATATATATATATACAAAAGCTGCACAATCAAATTTGAACAATATTTTATCTCCCTATGCATAAGCAGAGTGCATTGTACAAATTGTATCCATTACAAATTAAATATACAAAATAAACAATTTCGATAAAGAAAATATGTACAGAATATGTTCTTCACCTATATGCCAATTGTAACTTACTTTTTCTATTTTTTTATCAGATGGCTGATGCACAGCAGAAACAAATTGAACATGAGAAGACGGTGCTCCAGCAGACATTCCTGACAGAAAAGGAGATGCTTTTGAAGAAGGAGAAGCTAAATGAAGATGAGAAAAAGAGGCTGGAGAGCCAGTTTGAAGCGGAATTAAAAAAGGCCAAAGCTCTCAAAGGCGAACAGGAACGCCAGAAACAACTGATGGAGGAGGAGAAAAAGAAACTCCACGCTACCATGGATGAGGCCCTCAATAAACAAAAAGAGGCTGAGAAAGATATGCTGAACAAGCAAAAAGAAATGCAAGAACTGGAGAAGAAGAGACTTGAGCAGGAAAGGATTCTTGAAGAAGAGAACCAGAAATTGCGCAATAAGCTGCAGCAGCTTGAGGAAGCACAGAAAGACCAACACACTAATAAAGTCCCTGACAAACAGCTCATCAGTGTTAAAACAGTTGAAACAACAAAGACTGTTTACAATGGACGAAATGCCAGTGATTTGGTAGACAGTGGGGCGAAGGAACCAGATCCTTTGGCTTTTGACGGCATACGTGATAAGGTATCTGCAAGCAGACTTCGTGAAGTTGGCCTCTTATCCAAGAAGGAGTTTGAAAAGCTACAAAAAGGCAAAACAACTGTTCAAGAGCTTGGTGAGACTGACAAACTTAAAACAACTCTGAGAGGAAATAATTGCATTGCTGGAGTTTTGACACAATCTAATGAAAAGATGTCAATCTATCAAGCATCAAAAGAGAAGAAGATTACTCCTGGCACAGCCATGATCCTTCTTGAAGCCCAAGCTGCCACAGGTTACATTTTAGATCCTATTAAGAACCAACAACTTTCTGTTAATGAGGCTGTCAAGGAAGACTTGATTGGCCCTGAACTGCACAACAAAATGCTTTCAGCAGAGAGGGCAGTTATTGGCTACAAAGATCCATACACTGGTGGAAAGATCTCTGTCTTTGAAGCTACGAAGAAGGGTCTGATCGAACGTGATCATGCCATCAGAGTCCTTGAGGCTCAGCTTGCAACTGGTGGCATCGTCGATCCTATCCATAGTCACCGTTTACCCAATGAAATTGCCTACAAACAGGGACAATATGATGTTGAAATGAATAAGATTATGGAGAAACCTTCAGATGACACAAAGGGATACTTTGATCCCAGCACTCAGGAACCATTGACATATTCTGAGCTAATGGCGAGATGCATTACGGACCCTGAGACCAATCTGCTACTCCTGCCAATCACAGACAAAGCTGCTCAGTGCTCAAGTATATACACAGAGGAGGAGACCAAGGATGTGTTCAGCAAAACCACTGTGTCTGTGCCATTCGGGCGATTCCAAGGAAAGAATATCACCATTTGGGAAATAATCAATTCTGAGTACTTCACTGAGGACCAGAAGAAGGACCTTCTCCGTCAATATAAAACAGGGAAAATCACAATCGAAAAAATCATTAAGATTGTCATTACTGTGGCAGAGAACAAAGAGAAGAAGAATGAGATTACCTTTGATGGTCTGAGAGCACCTGTTCCTGCCACTGAACTCCTGGAATCCAAAATCATTGACAAAGACCTCTTCAACAAATTGCACAAGGGCAATAAGACAGTTAAAGAAGTGTCTGAAATGGAGCCTGTCCACAAAGCACTGAAGGGTACAAACTGCATTGCAGGTGTAATGATTGACTCATCCAAGGAGACGATGTCCTTCTATCAAGCTATGAAGAAAGACATGATGAGGGCAGGGCCTGCCTTGAATATGCTTGAAGCCCAAGCAGGAACAGGCTACGTGGTTGACCCTGTTCTTAATAAGAAGTACACTGTTGATGAAGCTGTCAAAGCAGGTGTGGTTGGTCCTGAGCTGCACGAAAAACTGCTGTCTGCAGAGCGAGCTGTTACAGGTTTCAAGGATCCTTACACTGGGAAGACTGTATCTTTGTTCCAGGCAATGAAAAAAGATCTCATACCTAAAGAACAAGGAATCCGACTGCTTGATGCCCAAATGACCACTGGTGGTATCATTGATCCAGTAAAGAGCCATCACATTCCTCATGATGTGGCCTGCAAGAGAAATTATTTTGATGACGAAATGAAACAAATTCTGAACAGTCCCACTGATGAAACTAAACGCTTCTTTGACCCCAACACAAAAGAACATGTCACATACTCACAGCTCTTCAAGAAGTGTGTCACTGACAAGAAAACTGGTCTCCAGCTTCTGCCTCTTTCTGATGAAGCAATAAATGCAAAGGAGGAGCCAACATTAACTGATGCCCAGACGAAAGAGGCTATGACTCAGGCAACTGTGGCGCTTGACTCTGGACCATTTAAGGGCAGGAAGATGACCATATGGGACATCATCAACTCAGAATATCTCACTGAGGAACAAAGGCTTGACTTGCTCAGACAGTTTAGGTCAGGAAAGCTTACAATTGAAAGGATGATCAAGATTGTCATCACAATTGTAGATGAGAAAGAGGCCAAGAAACGAGAACAGTCCAGCTTCAAGGGCCTTAGAGCTCCTGTTCCAGCAGCCTCTCTGTATGATTCCAAAATCATTGACAAACCAACCTTTGACCTCCTTCAACAAGGTAAAACAACACCCAAACAAGTCAGTGAGAATCCTGATGTCAATAAATATCTCCAGGGCTCCGATAGCGTCGCTGGCATCTACCTGGAGCCAACAAAAGAGAAAATAAGCATTTATCAGGCTATGAAGAAAAAGCTCCTCAGACACAACACAGGTCTTTCACTTCTTGAGGCCCAGGCTGCCACTGGGTTTCTTGTGGATCCAGTGAGGAATCAGTGCCTGACAGTAGACGAGGCAGTGAAGTCAGGTCTTGTTGGTCCAGAGCTACATGAAAAACTTCTTTCTGCAGAAAAAGCTGTCACGGGCTATAAAGATCCTTTCACAGGCAACACAATCTCCCTCTTTGAAGCAGTGCAAAAAGATCTCATCCTGAAAGAACATGGCATGCCTTTGATAGAGGCACAGATGGTTAGTGGAGGAATCATTGACCCTATAAATAGCCACCGTGTCCCAACAGATGTTGCATATCAGAAGAACATTTTCAGCAAAGAAATTGCTAAGACCCTATCTGAACCATCTGATGATAACAAGGCTTTCTCAGACCCAGAAACCGATGAGAATGTTACTTACCGACAGCTCAAAGACAAGTGCAACAGAGATCCAGAGACAGGCCTGTACATCCTTCCACTCTCCAAGCCTCAGTCTCCAACTGTTGTGGAGAAGACATACCTCTACACAGAGGAACAAACACAGAGTGACCTGACCGACACCCAGATTGACATTCCACTCGAAGGCCTTGCTGGTAAGCCAGTGAACCTGTGGGAAATCATGAACTCAAATTTGCTTCCGGATCAAGAGAGGCAGAAGCTCATGGATGAATATCGCTCTGGTAAAATCACTAAAGAGCGGATGATCATCATTATTATTGAGATCATGGAGCAGAGAGAGATCATCAGAAGTGATAGTCCATTGTCATGTAAGACTATAAGGAGACGGATAACGATTGAGGAGCTCTACAATGCCCGCATCATTGACTTGGAGACTTACAACCTCCTTAAACAGGGCAAGAGGGACATCCGTGATATAATGGAGATGACCAGTGTGAAACAGTATCTCTATGGCACAGGCTGTGTTGCTGGGGTCGAAACAGACTCAAGCTCTAAGATAAGCATATACCAAGCAATGAAGAGAGGTTTTATCAAGCCAGAACTAGCCCTCAGCCTCTTAGAAGTACAAGCTGCAACAGGATTCATTGTCGATCCAGTTAAAAACGAAACACTCACGGTTGACGAAGCTGTTCGTAAGGGTGTTGTTGGCCCTGAGATCCATGATAAACTTCTTTCAGCTGAGAGAGCAGTCACAGGATACAAAGATCCATACAGTGGGAAAACCATATCTCTTTTCCAGGCCATGAAAAAGGATCTTGTTCCAGAGGATTATGCTCTGAAAATGTTAGAGGCACAAACCGCCACTGGTGGTATTATTGATCCAGAATTCCAGTTCCACCTGCCAGCAGACATTGCCATGCAAAGGGGTTACATCAACAAGGAAACCAACGAGAAGCTGACTGACAGTGTCATGGGATTCATTGACCCTGTCAATGACGAGGTCCTGTCATATGCACAGCTGCTCAAGAGATGCAAGTTAGATGGTGGGATGCGCCTACTCTCCCTGGGAGACAAGAGAGTGATGTTAGACGGTCTGAGGAAAAAGATCACATTAGAAGAGCTGCTCCGCTCACAGATTATTGACCAGGAAACTATCACTGAACTGAATGAAGGTCGTATTTCAATGGAGGAGCTTAGCATAAGATTATCAAGCTACCTTGTGGGCACAAGCTGTATTGCTGGTGTATTTGTAGAGTCCACAAAGGATCGTCTATCAATTTACCAGGCCATGAAGAAGAACATGATCAGGCCAGGCACAGCATTTGAACTCCTTGAGGCACAGGCATCCACAGGATATGTTATTGATCCCATCAAAAACCTCAGACTGACTGTCGGTGATGCAGTGAAAATGGGTATTGTAGGACCCGAATTCAAAGACAAGCTCCTCTCTGCTGAACGTGCAGTCACAGGATATAGAGATCCCTATTCAGGCAAGACAATCTCCCTGTTCCAGGCCATGAAAAAGGGGCTCATCTTGAAAGATCATGGAATCCGTCTCCTGGAAGCCCAGATTGCCACTGGCGGAATCATTGACCCAGAGGAAAGTCACCGTCTGCCAGTTGAGGTGGCCTACAAACGTGGCTTCTTTGATGAGGAAATGAATGAGATCTTGACAGATCCATCTGATGACACCAAAGGCTTCTTTGACCCCAACACTGAAGAAAACCTAACTTACCTCCAGCTCATGGAGAGGTGCATCACTGATCCTGACACTGGGCTGGTGCTCCTGCTTTTGAAAGAAAAGAAGCGGGAAAGGAAGTCCTCCTCAAAATCCTCGGTTCGTAAACGCAGAGTTGTCATCGTAGACCCTGAGTCTGGTAAAGAAATGACTGTGTATGAGGCCTACAGGAAGGGACTCATTGACCACCAAACCTACCTGGAGCTTGCTGAGCAGGAGTGTGAATGGGAAGAGATCACAATAACCTCCTCTGATGATACTGTCAAATCGGTTATTATTGACAGGAGGTCTGGCAGACAGTATGATGTTGATGATGCTCTTTCACGTGGCCTCATTGACCAGAAAGCCCTTGAAACATACCGAGCTGGACACCTGTCAATCACAGAATTTGCTGATATGCTTTCTGGAAGCACAGGAGGGTTCCGCTCACGCTCATCCTCCTTTGGTTCCACCACTGGTTCTACCTACTCCTCTCCCATGAGCCCCATACCCACCATTAAAGCACCTGCAGTCATATGGAATGATCCAGCAGAGGAGATTGGCCCTGTAGCTGGAATATTGGACATAGACACACTGGAGAAGGTGTCTATTACTGAGGCCATACACAGAAGCCTGGTAGACAACATCACTGGCCAAAGATTGTTGGAGGCCCAAGCCTGCACAGGAGGAATAATTGATCCCACAACTGGAGAGAGATTCTCAGTCACTGATGCAGCAGAAAAAGGCCTTGTGGATAAAATCATGGTTGATCGCCTGAACCTGGCTCAAAAAGCATTCAATGGATTTGAAGACCCCAGAACTAAAGTAAAGATGTCTGCCTCCCAGGCTCTTAAGAAAGGCTGGTTGTATTATGAAGCTGGGCAGCGTTTCCTTGAGGTCCAATATCTGACTGGTGGACTTATTGAGCCTGATGTCGAGAGCAGAGTGACACTCGATGAATCTATCAGGAAGGGCACAATTGATGCCCGCACTGCCCAGAAACTGAGAGATGTCGGTTCTTATTCTAAATACCTAACATGTCCAAAAACCAAACTGAAAATCTCCTTCAAAGACGCAATGGACAAGAGCATGGTCGAGGAAGGATCAAGCCTGAGACTTCTGGAGGCCTCCTCACAATCCAGCAAAGGCCTCTACAGTCCCTACAATGCCAGTGGCCCTGGATCTGCCATTGGCTCCCGGACTGGCTCGAGGACCGGATCCCGTACAGGCTCCAGGAGAGGCAGCATTGATGCTGGCTTCAACATGAACTTCTCCTCCTCCTCCTTCACATCCTCTTCAAGTGGCTACGGCCGCAGATACTGATTAACTAGTTCTGTTCCTAACAATAGCCCAAGTGTCTAATAATTAACAATAATAATGCACTTTACGGTTGCATTTTTAGTTACAGTAACAAAGAAAATATTATTTATTTATTCTGCCCTGCATGTTGTCACATCAAGAATTGCCAAGGCTATTGTTTTTTTTCAGATAACAGATGGGTACACATGTGCCTCATATATGGAGACATAATAGATATATATATATTATGTTTTATGTCTTTAGTACTAACTACCAAGTCAGTTTATATTTTTCAAAGCAAAGCATGACATTTCTGCTGTTTTTAAGTGACTTTATACTTTTCATTTTACACTTGTTAAAAAGTTGTAAACTTGTTCTTTCTGAAACTAATATATACTGTATGTATGTCAAACAGAGATATTTTTCCAGTATTCTTTTGAAATTCAAGGATATTTGTCTATTTTTTATCTTTTTCGACACGCCTACTTAATGAGATGCTGTATGTCGACGTAGTTCTAACGTTTTTTAACAGATTCTAAAATACTTGGATGCCTTCACATTTCTGGATGTTTGTATAGAGTATAGAGAAATGATGTGTTATGTTTTATGTTAAATGTTGTCTGGGTAACTAAATAATATACCGAGTAAGAATACACCTGAGACACTACAAGAATACAAAAAAAAGACATGCCAGAATTAAAATTATGCAGACTATTCTGAAACCGGTTTCACATCTGTCATTTTTTTGTACTCATGCCCATTTATATTTAGTGGACTTTTGCATCCTTTGGGTTCATTGTTTTACACACTCCCAAGTTTTAGATTCTATATATTAACCATCAGTCAAGTGTTCCTGGTTAATCCCAAGATGATGTCAGACTTCATCCTGCTCTCCCATACAGACCTGCGTCCTGTTCTTTTGATTCTTGTAAGTTGAATTTTTTTGTTTTGTTTTGTTGTCTGATTTCTTCAATTTATTTTGATCGCATCTCAGAGTCTAGATAATTTCCTTTATTTAGGCCATTTTCCCTTTATCCCACACATGGTGATATCACTAGTGAACTGTTACTATTCAAAGTTCTCATTGCTGCTAATTGACAGGTTTTTTTTGTCATCTTGTTTCTGACAGCTGCCTCAGTCCAACAGAATCCGACACATGGACACAGATACTGAGTTGGCCGCAGCATACAATCCTCTCAACTTGGATGGATTTGTGAGTCCATGTCATCCTCACGCAGTTGCACAGGTACAGTGTGTTACTGTTTTTGAAAACATTGTCATTTTCATTTCATTTGCTAAAGATGACGCTAAGTTTCATCAACATTTGTTTGGCAATTTTCATTTCATTTCTATTTTTCCCGCTGCATGGTTTAGTTTATTTTGATTTTAATTTATAGCTATTTTCTTTTATTTCTAGATCTGCCATTGAGTATATCTTTTCTTCCATTGCACATCCCATTTGAAGAGAGCTGAGGCAGAGTCAACCTGAAACCATCTTGGGATACCTTTCTAGGAACACTTTTCATTCATTACCTTTTTTTTTATATATTTATTATTTGAATGCTAATAGTGATATTTGTGTGGTCATATCCTTTTTTTTGAGAGAGAGAGAACGCTCCCAAACATACACACATCTGCATGTGTAGTATTTCTTTTAAATTGGCATGAACAGTAGTGGTAGAGCAGCACATCTTCATTTAGCTGCTCTTAAGTCCACTGAGTATATTTTTGTATTATCTCTCTGTAAATCCAGTCCTACCAAAGTGCTCAAAAGATACATTGACATGTTTGATACAGCAGCAATTTGCATGAATGTATGTGTTGTATCAAATGAACTCATATCAGTTGATTTGCCATTGATTTTCTTTGCAAACTGAGAAAGAGCTTGATGCTTTATTTTGCCTATAGTTGTTTTTCCACAAGTATTTCTGTTCTGTATCTCTAAAGTGTTTTACCTCTGTAAATCTTTTTAATTTGTTTTCATTAAGTTTTTGATTAATTTGCCTTGCATGTTTTACCAACCGTATAAAGGATTTTGGGGGATAATGATGATGTAAAATAAAGAAAACTGTAGCTGTGCTGATTTAATTGTTTTTGCAACATATCATTTCACAAACCAACTGGTTTGTTTTGCTTCGGGGTTTTGCTTTGAATGATGTGGTGAGTGGATTATGCTGTAAGTTCTAACCATTAACTCTATGTTGTAAATAAATACGCTCTGAAGAGGTCCTCTTGTCATTGATACATCAATACCCATGCATCTGAAGCTATTTTTAGAGTAAAACGTGCTTTTTAGTGCCGCTTTCTTAAATTACATATAGGAGCAGTAATGACACACTAGAAAACAAAAGTAAGACACTTCACATAATGCCTATTTCCCATCCCTCCATGGTCAATCACAACATTAGAGCACCACAGCTGTAGAGCAGCTACTGTCGGGGTTGCCACGCCTCCTAGAAAACTGTTGACCAATTTTTCAGCCACTGAGAAAAACATGGAAAGTGAGAGACAAAGCAAAATGTCCTGGAAAGTTATTTTAACATTCTTTTATATTCTGCTGGCTGAGATTTTATGCCATTTATCAGAGTTCCCCAAAACTGATAACATTGCCTTCTTAAAGGAGTAAGTTCAGGATCATATTAACGTCCAATTCATAGACTGTATGGTTCAAACGTTTGGAGAGATAAGGGATGAGACAAGAGTATTTTGAAAAGCCTGCTCTCGTTATATGTTGCTGTGAACCTGGGCCATGTACGTTTTGATAGTCTGTTTTCTCGTTTAATCGAAAATACAGAAATACCATGTTTTTTTCATTTTCGTTTTAGACCAAAAACATTTTTTTTTTTTTGTCAGAATCCAAAAACGAGACAACCAAACTCAAATAACGAGCCAATATTGTTTTTCGCAAACCACGACAGGTAACCCGAAAGTAAGAATATTTAAAAAATAAAAGTCTCAGCAATAGAATGAGTGTATGCAAGCAATTATTACAGTCTGTGATGCAAGCACATACCAGGGTAACATTGGAAAAACAATTAATGAATGTAAATAAATAAACCTGGGCCGATGGGAGTGTGTTAGCAACAGTAGTTGACTACATGCAGTTTAATATGCATTCATCCATACAATACACAGCAATAATCAGGTTTTCTATTAATTGGTGCATTGTGTGAACGCAGTGCATAGACGCAGAGGAAACGTGTTTACCATTTCTACCAGTAGATGGCAATCTACGTGTATTTAAACCATAGATTTAGTTAATTATCTTCTAGGTTATTGATACAGATGCATTTAATGCGGTTTATTTCATCTGATATTTGATATTTATGGTTCATTTGCAACCTAGTTGTATACATCATGCATTTACTTGTTATATTTATGTCATTTAAGAACCAAACATACCTACATAAGAGTGAGCATGTGTTGATCACAAGGCAATAAATAATGACAATTGAAAAATGAAATGTAGTGGCAAAAACTCCTGAAGTGTGTTTTTTTTCCTTAACCCTATTTCAATCGCAGGCTTGTTTCCAAAAATAAATAAAGGGGGAACTTATTGTTCACCGTTTCTTAGAAGTTGTAAAATAAACATAATACGAAAATAAGAGGCAGTTATTTCAGTGTCCTTACGTTTTCACTGTAGCGATGATGACAGATTTGTTACTATTTTGAACATAGAGAACCTTAAATTATCACTGATTATGTTCATTTTAGTTCCATCTTGAAAGCCAGATTTTAGGTCAGCTTCTCGAATGCACAGAGGGCCCACAGAATTAGAACAATTTGATGTCAAAGAGAAAACCATCATTAAAGATTAAATTCTTATTATAGGGAAGGTGATCCTAGTTACTTGGCCAGACAGTGATGCCCTAAAAGCTGTCCACAGGCCTTTTGCTGGATGCATCAGTGGCTGCAGACTGGTATGAACGAGAGGTGGGCTCACTGACACGAGTGTCACACTTTGGCAGCAACCCGTTTCACAGCGCACAGGACCAGGAAGCGGCAGAGAGGGAATATTTCAAATGTTCTTACTTCGGGGTGACCTGTCGTCACGTCCTGTAGTAGCACATATGGGTTGAATGAACTACATAAAGCTTTCTTTCCAACTTGTTTTAAACGAGTCAATATTGTTAAATTGGTTAGCATGTTTGGTTCAGCTGCAAGCTTGTTTTGACTGCAATGACCTCAGGTTTATGTTCCAGCTCTTGACTTTGGGTCATGGTTTTAAATGTTGCATTGGGCATTGCTGAGAGTCGGATGATTATGAATGGGAAGCCGGGGTCCAACTCTATTAACATTTGTACCGTTAGCAGTAGCTCACAGTGAACATCATTAGCATTTTTAATGACTCTTAGCAAAGGGGCTAAAGTATGGCGACATGAACTGATAAGAGTCCGAGGCCATTAATAATTCTAGCCAACTCTAGCTTTGAATCCTGCATTTATATATGAATAGTCCAGTCAGTTGGAGAAATTGAAGGCTACTATTTGTGTTATCGTTGTTCAGGCCATTCAGTTAAGAGTGGGAAACATTCGTTATTATAGGAGAAATATGCAAAGAAGAGTAATAGCCTGCAGACTTTCACATAGTGAATTTGAAGGATAATACCATGAGTGTCTTATGTTTATCTTCTTTACCACACTGCGTCTGTCTCTGTTTAGTGGTATGAATATTCCCTCTGCAGTAGTTGACCACATGAGGGCATTGTTGGACCAACCAAACACTCATCCCTAAGGAGGCCAGGGAATCAGGTCAGACCCTATGGTCAGACCATAGTCCAACACCTGCTAGTCTAGTGATCATATCATGAACCCACTGAGGTTTATCGTTACAATAATGTTTATTTGTTAGATTAATGAGCACCTGACTAGGTTTTAGAGGCTGATGATAATGCAATAATGGTTTTAGCCCCCCCCCCCCCCCCGAAATGTATCTGATCAGGGTTTGAAAGAAACACCATTTAAATACTGATTAGAAATTCCATCTCCATTGGACAATACTGGTATGCATGTAGATTTACAGCCAATTCCTTGAGACCAGATGTGTTTTGCTCTATGTGCCAACATTAGCCAC
Organism: Pholis gunnellus; assembly: GCF_910591455.1. NCBI lineage: Eukaryota > Metazoa > Chordata > Actinopteri > Perciformes > Pholidae > Pholis > Pholis gunnellus. The sequence goes on from NC_136534.1 coordinate 7,679,934, forward strand.
TGGGTTTGATGGAGGAGCCTGCCAACAGAAGAAATGGGGCATTCACCTCCCAGAATTCTTCGCTCAGCTCCCTTGACTACTCTGATCTGACCCTGTCCCTCCCAGCGTCGGAGGCTGGAGACGGGGAGGTAAGAACACAGAGACGAGTGTACAAACACTTGCATCATCATATCTTGTATACAGTAAATGAACTGTTGAATGAACAGTGTCCGCTCAAGCAGCTGGATATGCTATAAAAGTAAACAAAACGCAAGAACAAGGATCGCTTTGTATGGTTTCTCTTCTATGCAGGATAAAAGAAGTGCTTTGCTCGGACCGCTAACGCCTACATCAGAGGAACCTACATCATATGGGTAGGCTAATTTATGACATTGTCATTCCTTCTTGCCGCAATAATAGGTTACTAGCATCCATGATTATTTGACAAATTATAACATTTGTAAGTTAAATGGCCAACCTTAAAATAATTACTAAGATTATGTCCAATATAAGTACAAATGGCCCATCACACATGCAGATACTTAAGATTTAAACTTATTTTTAAGCAAATATTGGAATCCAATCGTGATTGCAAGTGGCCACCAACAGTCCGATTGAAAGATAATGTACAGCCTGTGATGACAGTTGGTCAATTGTATCGGCTTTGTAGACCGGTGCGTCTGCATTTGCCAGCAACACAAAGACAGAGCTCGTATGAATTGTGAAGGGACCACACAGTGTAAAGCATCTAATTGCAGCATACTGAAACAAGAAAACTAAGGTTCCTGCCCAGTGGACAGAGAGAGAGAGAGCAGATGCCTCCCTAATGAGATATTTTTCCAAGCCTGGTTATGTTATCCTTTGATAAGAGTAATAGTTCTTGAAGGCTTTTGCCTCTTCCTGTTGTAGTACAGGTCTTGGCTTTGCTGTTGTGCCTGTTTCCCCAATGTTGTTGCTACCTGTCATCACAATTTGGCACATTTCAAGTAGGAATTTGCGTCCTAATGTTATTCTACAAATACACCGAATCACTATAAATGTGATCTAAATAATAAATGATGTTGCTCATGATATGACACAGCAAACCAAAAGCTTGGGACAGTACAAAATGTATACATTACAGAAAAAAACATATTACCAAGCTATCTCTATTCAAACCAAGTAACAATAAGGTGATATTTATAATTTGTTTTGGCTTGATTAGATTATCCTTGTAAGTGCATGTGTTCCATTTTACTAACTTTATTTAATACATTTGATTTTAAACGATGGATCAATATGACTTCTAACACTCGTCTCTGTTTTAGGAGGGACGTGGAGGACTTGAGTCAATGGCAGTGTGAGTTCAGGGGTCAAATCATAGCACTGAGAGAGTGGCTGAAGAGCATGGAGATGAGGCTGCCTCCTCTGGACCCAGGGGTTAGTTGAGTTTACTGCCTCTCTGCCTTCTGCTGTCTCTCTACCGTTCACCATATGTTAAAGTTGTCAAAACAAAACCTGCATGTGTTTCATCCAATCATCTAACTTGGGTTTTTTTTTTCTCTCCACACGGTCAAATTTCAGGTTACTGAATATTATTAGGCCTATTAACACTACACAATCTGTATGAAAAAAAAAGAGTTTTATTATAGTCTATAGTAGTTTTTATTATATTTTCCTATTATATAATCTTTACCATTTACCATCCTGTCCTTTTTCAGAACTCATGACCTGTTTGTTGTAGACTCTTGTGTGAGGCACCATTGCCCTCTGCAGACTTCCTGTTTCGTTGTGCCCGGCTACGTCGCCTGGCATCCCGCCAGTACCCCCGACGTGTGGGAAGGTTTGAGGGCCTGTTCATAGCGGCTTGCAGCTTTAATCTTCATGTGTTTTCAAATATTCTTATGTATTTCTTTACTATAAAAACTTGAATTTCGACTGTGTTTAAAAGGTGCTGTGACACTAAATATACCTGAAAAATGTTGCTGAAAAACATGATCAGGTGTTTTGGATTTAATTATTGTCTTTGCATTACCTACATGTAACAACAGACCAAAAACGTTTTTTTTACCAGCATATAAAATCATCTGAGCCCACCTAACTAGAGAACTTATATTTTCAGGCTATAGAGTTCAAATTAGAACTAAATGCTTCAAGGATTGAAGGATGTGTTATTGTCATTTTGTAACACAGGAATATGCAGTTGCCTATGCCATACAATACTCCAATAATAGAAATGAAAAGACGATGAATTAAAACAAAAATGTAATTCATCGGAGCTTCTGGCCAAGGTTGCCATCAGTGCTTGTCCCCTGATTTATACATCTAACAAAGCACATGTTACACATTACACATGACAATAGTGAAAGTTATAACAACCAACCAACAAACATGACATAATTTTTCGTATTTATTTTGCAATTTTTCCTTTTTCCTCTTCAGCACAAAGCTCTGTCTGGATTGCATCCACCTCTTTTTGACGGGCCTCTTTGTCCGCCTTCACCTTCTCCAATTTGACTTGAAGGTCGTTGGTTTTAGAGGTCTGCTGGTCAAGATGTCTCTTAGTTATCCGCAGCATCGTGCAGGTCTTCATCACCTGGGACTTCAGGTAGTCTGTTTCCCTGGTGTGTTTGGCCTGAGCTTAATCCAGCATGGCTTTCAGGTCACACATCTCTATTGTTGTTATAACTTCAGTACATCGTGTCAAATCTGCTCCAGATGTCTTTGCAGTACCCCTGACGCACAGAACAATGCGAGGGCCCGTTTCATCGCTGCGTGCAGCTTTCATTTGTATTGTTGTTTTTTATTGTTTAATGGTATTTTCTTACATATTTTCTCTTTCTATTCAATTTTCCACCATGAGGCATCTTGACATTTTACAATCCTATTATATTAGATAGTGCAACATCATACTTTCCCTGTGGAGATCAATGCAGATTGAGATTGCATTTCATTTGAACAGTAGTAAAACTGGCACCTGTAAAGAATATTAGAGAAAATGTGGGTTAACGAGTACAGAGGAAAGTGAACCAATGAGTCATGCTGGTCAGGATACAAACACTTAAGTTAATTGAGCATTGCGAAAAAGAGAAAAGGGACTGTGGAGGTTTTTCAAAGTCCGACATACTCAAATGGATACTGAGGTGGTCTTCCTTCACTCATGCACTTCTTTAGGCCACAGAGGGGCTGGGGAATCAGGCTCCATTGTGCCTGGCCTGGACAGCCGGGCTAGAGAAGTGCTTAGCACTGGAGGCCCTCTGCACACATGAGCACACACGCTGAAAAGACATTAGACTCAGATGGATGGAAGGGCCAAGAGGGCAGAAAAAAAGAAAAGTAGGATCTTTGTGCTGAGACTCAGATGCGAGTATGGAAGCATTTATTGATCGCTAACTTTAGATTTTGTCATGCACCATTTATACCAATATTTGAACAGTGAGATTTGTCAGTCAAAGCTGCAGCAAGAAATGATGTTACCAGCTGGGTTCAAAAATCGCTGGGCAATTTTAGGAAGGGCTAACTATTTAACGACAGGCTTGAATGACAAAAGAAATAACTTTGATCAAAATAGTAACTCATATTTATGTATTTGTGGCCACGGCAGATCAGCAGGTTTGCTAACAAGCACTAGCGTTGCTAATGTCAGTCACCTTTTCTAATTGGTTATTTAACCTGTTGTGCTTCGGTTCCTCCCATCAGGTCAACCACTCAACCAATCAGATTACGTCTTTTCCCGAAGCATTTCTGCCTGTGAGAAAAGTTTGCATTGCTGAACTCTGATTTGGCTGATTTGGCTGATTGCTAATCAATACAATGGAACAATGAAACAGTAACATGTGTCTTATCTTATGGGGCAGTGTTCATTGGCACAGAGTTCAGCCTTAAGCTTCATTGAACTTAATCTATTGTACACCAACAACTGAAAGCCATTCTAGCACAAAACATCAACATGTTACATCTCCGTAGTGCAGCGAGATGGTGCGGTAATAATTCATTTAAATATACTAAGTGAAGGTGTGACTGCACCTTCGTCAATGAGCTGTGAATCAATTTCACAAAAGGATCAAGAGTTTGATGTTTTTATTGTGACAGTAAAAATTGGTTTTGGTTGATTTCGTTTTAGGGTCCATTGAAGTAGATGCGTTCCGTTGTCCTAGCGGAATGTTTGAGCCCTTAATTGATTTAATGGTTTAAAAGCACAAAATACGATCCTGCGTTTGAACCCGTATGACCTTTGAAGGAACTTACTGAGTGCCATCTCACTAAGAGAAAACACTCTTCAACAGAGGACGTTCTTAAAAAAAACATTTTGGTGTTACATTTTGTCTCCGTTTGAATAAAGCCACTGTTTCCCTGGGGACTGACGTGTAAGATGCACAGGCATGTCTGATCCCGTCACGAAAGCTCAAATGCTTTGGAGAGCTTCCGTCTGACCCCCAATGAGAGTGTGTGAAATAAGGGGGTTCTTCTTCATCTCTACCATGCCTTTATCATACTGCATCCGACCACAGACCTTTGTCATGGTAATGCTCTGAGTCTGCTGCACCGCTGGTTTCAGTCTGGGCCTTGAGGGACTCGTTAGTTAGCTGCATGAATGAGGACGTCCCTCAGCAGCAGCCCCCCATACACAGACCAGTCTACAACACACAGGAGAGAGACGCACACCTGCTCCTTAACACAAGGCATGCACCAGCACATCTTCAACTTTTCTTTCCCCATCAACACTGGGATACATATGAGCCTCAAATTGGATATTGTCAAGCATGAATATAATAAGCATTTCAAATGGTAATACCATTCAATTGGAGAATTCATGCCTTATGGACCAGGCAAGCCTAAATATGAAAAAAAGATTATGAATAACCCAAGAACTCAAAGAACAAATGATCACTTCACCAAATGTGCACGTTTGCATAATTTGCTTAACTGTCAAGCAAGCTTATACTAACTACATAATAGAATACACTACATCAGATCAGGCTCGTATAATACTTCATATACTTCAGATATTTCATTTAGAATAATATATTTAAATCTCTTGTAGCGATTCCACAAGGTCCCTTCAGTAGCTGCTCTGGAGCTTTCGATGGTATCACACAATCTACCTCAGCTGATGCAGTTGTCCTTTAGGGTTTTATTTAAGGAAGATCGTGTGATGCAATCACAAGCTCCAAAACAGCAACTGAATGGACTTTGTAGTAAGAATCTTTTGTTCAACGGCTGTTTTCCAGGCGAAACATACATTCATAATTTCACCTTTTTAGATCAAATATCTTTAGGTTAATACCTGGCGGCTGACATTTTATTTGGTCAATGTGCTCATTGGATTATTAGAGGGAGGTCACAAAACTGTCTGAAACCACAAGTGCATCCTTGATTTAGCTGATGACTTCCATACCTTTTTTTGGGGATATGATGCCTGCTGTTTAATCTCTATTTTATTAATAAAATCTAAAACATGAACAATCGACTAAGGTGTGCCAAGTGCTCATACCTTGCCACAATCAATTCATGGCAATGATGAAGACAATCAGTCCTTTTCAGTCATGAGAGGCAGTAGAACGAGAAATCCTCATTTACCTGAGTAATAGTAAATTAGGAAGCCTAAATTACATCTCTTCACTTTGACAGTCAGTTCCTGTTTGTGTGGCTCTTCTGGATAAAGCTCTCTGTGTCTTAAAGGTCTCTGGGTTCTCTGGGCCTGTGGCAGATGCTGCATCCTAAATACGTCTTGTACACACAAGTTGAAAACAGGCCCTGTAAGAGGGGTGAGAGATCACAGCCTATTATCCTCTCCTCTCTCTGTTTCTGACAGTCCGCAAACAGCATCCCCGCTCCCTGATGCTGTCATAACCTTTAGGATAAAAGGGGGCTTGTTTTCATTGCTGTGAATCACCTACAAGAGGAATGAAGGACGCCAAGATGGCGTTAAAGTCAATTAGTTTATTCTGCAGACTCAACTTTCGATTCAACCTTACATCCAGCTTACTGTTTTTCTCAAGCTTGGCGTGTCTTATAGCACATCAGGAAATCTCTCCTATGAGAGACATTTTTGATTCACACACTTTATCAGGGTTAATGGCAACGTGGGGCCTCTCCCTTTATTGCCCCGTGACTTCCTGTGCTCAACAAAAAGTGGTAAATCCTCTCTTCCTGGGAGCAGTTGAATCAAACGCAATGTGCCGATGACGAGTCGAGCTCCTCTACCCCCAAGTGGCTAAATCCTCTTGTCACACATTACTGTGATTTCCAGCATCCAGGCGGCCCAGCAGGGCCCGGGCACCCCAGCGGGGAAGCCCATCATCCTTTCATCCAACTTTTCTTGGAAGCAACCTCTTTTGGTGATAAATGACTGTGTGCATTCTGAATGGTGCTTCTTGGTTTGACCCTCAAAAGGGACCCCCCTCTTTTTTTCATTTCTCATGAAGAGGGCTAATTACCATGTTCTGTAGAGGAGCCATTGAGGTCTTATTTATTTTGAAGACAGCAGAGAGGTTGTGATAGCAGAGGAGGAGGAAAACAAGTCTGTAAAATGAATCTTCTTCTCTGGTCTTTTGGCACATGGGATTTGTGATCAAATTGAGGCTCCCATTGGATGCTAATTTGTAATCACATTAATTTTGGAGACTTTCTTCTACCTCCCAACCTGTGTCCACTCCATTCACGCATGCATTTTGGAAGGATAATGAGGGCTGCTGACAGAAGGATGAGCTTTCTTTCTTGCCACCAGTAGCAGCTTATTGCATCACCTCATAGCTCAGCGTGCCAGCTGCTCTTTAACCACATCAGCTCTTGTCTTTTTAAGAACTGTGTGCAGGCTCTACATGTGCACCTACCGTGAAATGGAGAGGAGAGATTTTTGGCAAAATCATTCAATTAGTGCAGAGGGAACTGGAGGTTGCTGAAAGCCGGGATCAGGTGTCATGGTTTGACAACAATGTCTTCCTGGAAAAAGTGGTGCCTCGTCGCTGCCAGCTCCTTTTCAGATAAAGACAGGAGGGGACGGGGAATGCAGGCCTTACTTGCTCATTAAGCAGCTAAAGACATTAGCTCTCCAAGTGACCTGAAGACTCTATGTCTGAGTGTGTGCATTTTTTTTTTTTTTTACAGTTAAACCGTCTGAGCTGGGTCTTGTCAGCTAAGAGTGCTCATAATGATATTGATATAATAAGGATTCCCTGGTTGTTGTACTATTGTACATCTCCGAGACTGTGAGATACAGGACATCTTTAGTGGTGTGATTTAGGAGAGACTGGGAACTCTTGCATCAGCACTGGAGTACTCAGGGGTTAAATGACTTGACCCCACAGGGGTCATTCTTTTCAATTCTCTCTCTCTCTCTCTCTCTCTCTCTCATCGGCCACAGTGACTTTTTGCCTTTTTTTTTTTTTAAATCACTATTTGCATAAATTAAGGCTGGAAGAGGGTCAGGGGGGTAAGTAACAGAAAGGGGCTGAGGATCGCTCTGAATACCTGAAGCAGCTTCAAAGTAGAATTAACAGCCTATTTTCACCACCAGCAGCATCTTTAGCGCTCATTCACTGAGGTTCCAAATGTTATTGAATGAATAGCTATATGGACAATGACGTTTCAAGACAGGAGCTGCGCCAGGAAATATTTTCAGCAGTTTTTCTCAAATTATTAATCGGGCGCTGTGTGTGACAACTGGCAGAAAATGTTATTAACACCCATATGTAATTATTCAAAACGTAACCTTCATCATGGCTGAGCTTCCACACATCCACCTTCAACAGACTAAGAAAAGTGTCCCGTTTTTTTGCAACGGTAGCATCATGGTTCTAGGGTTGGCAATGTCATCCCATCACTTTGGCCCAGACTGAAATATCAAAATAACTATTGGGTGGATTGTCATGACGGGTGAATACCACTAATTTCTTAAATTAGAATTTTCCCAATACCTTGCTCTATGACTACAGAACCTATTAAAATTACATTCCCATTAGCTGTACTTTGTGTTTGATGCTTAATACACGATTGTCAGCATGCCAACTAAAGGCTAAACCAGGATGGTGAACATTGTAAACATCACTGCTAAGGATCAGCATGTTAGCATTTAGCTTAAGAACAGCCTCGCAGGGCCACTAGCATGGCTGTGGACTCTTCATATTGTTAAGTGACGCAACCTTCAGTATTCAATCTTTTCACTGATATGGCAGCAAAATGACAAAATGTGTGTCTCTGGTTGAACTGAACAGTATGTGTTTAATTCTGAAAGGCACACACCCTGCATGAAGCTCCGGCAGCATATACTGAACTTGAGACTTTGTTAATGGAGTTACATCATGATCCTGTGGACCAAACCGAATAAATCAGGACTCTGCACACATCTCAGGCTGAATAAACCGGGTTTGCATTGACAGGTTTAAAGACATTTCCCCTCATATGTAACACAGAAGGCACTTTACACTGGAGTGGTATTGATTATATGATATTTTATGAGGTGATATATGTACTTGCATGGTGGAATCCACGTAGAAACATGAACATTCCTCCTCATCATAGAAGATATTATTTTTGACTGCACAGGCCGAGAGACTAAATACAGGCAAATTATAAATTGTATTGTTATTATTATTATTTCATGTATATTTATGTATTACTTGATGCTTTGGCATTGTTGTTCTTGTTATATTCATTCGGATAAAGTATATTGAATTATATTATATATAAAAAGATATAGAAATGTGAACTAGATGTGTTGTTTATTGTGTCAACAGTAAGGTTTGTCTTCCTTCATATGCGTTCTCCTTTAACTAATCCTAACACTCGATGAGTGACCTTCTGGATTAGGGAGGAGGCTCAGTGGCGGGTGTCTGCATGCATGTGTGTGTGTGTGTGTGTTTACTGTCGAGACTGTGTGAGAGAGAGTGTGTGGGTGTCTACTGTACGTGCATGCACGCATTTGGTGGATCAGTCGATTGGTTGATTATTTGGTTGGCTGGAGAAAGACAGAGGGAAAGGACTAAAGAGGGCAGGATTTGGGGCGTAAAAAAACGTCTTTGTGAGACAGTCACCTGTTTGCACGTTGCACCTGCACATTACCTCATATCCAAAGAGATATTTCTGGTGTATTAAAACGAGTCAATCCCACATCGCCTGTCAAAAAAAACACCGGACATCATTTCAAACGCCAGTTGCTGTAATGGTATTTGTACACAGAATGTTTGGTGTTCTGCATTTCCAAGGCAAATATTGTGACTTACTGAAACAGGGCACGATAGAATTTCACCATAGGGGTCCTTCCTTTGCTTTCCCATGCCAAGACTGTATTATCTTCCCTTTGCTCTCTATCTTTGTGTGTGTGTGTGTGTGTTTCCTTCCAGCCTCTTTGTTTATGGATGGGCCGGAGTAGCAGTGGCTGAAACCGAGTTGAAAAGTAATCTGAGATGTTTTACAGTAATTAGTCGTCTTTGTTGCTGCTGTGGGGACTGCTGCACTGACTCTGAATGGGGAAGGGGGGGGGGGGGGGGGGGGGGGGAAAAGGGGGTTGGGGGTGAATCTGTGAGTGGGTGGGTAGCAGGGTGGGTGTGGGTCCCTTCTTTTGTAGCCTGCACTTCTCTCACTCGCCATCGAGAGAGGGAATGGACTGAGGCAGCTGTCACTTAACATGTGAATGTTCCCGAGGGCGGCCCAGGGGTCTTTAGAAAACTCTCCCTTTTTTTTGCCCCCCACTCATCCCATTTTATTTCAAGCAGAAGCAGCATGGAGTTTCTGAGCCCCAGTCAAACCCAGAGGAGGGGCTTTGTTGGAGGAGAAGGGGCGAGAGAGTGAGGGGGAAAAAAGCCTGGGGAAGGTAAAGGGGGCACTTTACCGCCTCGCTGCCTGGTACAGGAGCAACCTGAGCGGCGGCAGCAGCAACAGCAGCGTTGGTTAGAATGCCACCATTACATGGAACCGGCTCAATCTGACCTCCATGTGAAAACCGCTCTTGGCTGGGAACTGTGGGAGTTCAACTGAGCCGTTGGAATACATTGTCTCCATCTGGGCGCACTATCCCATCGGCGGCGCTAACAAGGAAGGAATTCCTCTATCACAGCTCCCACAACAAAGAAGAAAGGGAGAGGAGCAGAGCTGGTGGGAGGAGAAGTGAAGTGAGGGGAGGGGAGGGGAGGGGTGCGCTGTGAGGGGAGAGGAGGACATTGTTTGCCTGTGACCGTGGGCAACGGAAAAGCATGAGTTATCAGGGCATGTGTGAGTGTGTTTAGAAAGTGTGTTTGTTTGTGGGCATGTGTGAATGAGTGGACTTGATTGAGTGTGCGTTTGGAGGGTGCATGCGTGTGTGTGTGTGTGTGTGAGGAGCGTTCATGTTTGGGATGCTGGAGCTGGGAGGCCGTTCAAAGGATGCCCAAACAAAGCTGTGTTTTTTTTTCTCTCTTTTTTTTTTTGAATGGTGATTGAGGACTGGCTGGATTCCTTTACTCATGCTGTTTGGCTCAACTGTGCTTCAGGGTAAGTGTGGTTCACGTAAGATTCAAACCGCCAAAACTGCCAGTAACACAGGATTGGCTCAGAGAGAGAGAGAGAGAGAGAGAGAAAGAGTTTGATTTTGGACTTTGTGTTTGAGGGAGCCATGTGCCGGTGGACGAGTTGTGACTTTCTTCACTTATTCTAAGCAAATGCAAAATACAAGTGCGACAGGCAATGCAATATTCCAGTAGAGGCAGCATCAGTGTGAATGGATCATTCTGATGTAAGTATGTTTTATTCAGTTTGTTCTCTCTAAATAGTGCTTGGATTTCATGAAAGGATTCAGAATTCTGATCAACATTTTCAGAGTAGGCATGGCCATTTTCAGCAGCTACTCGTTTTGCCAAAGCCATGCTGATTTGATTCAACACAGCAGCTTTGTGTTGCATGTTCAGAGGGCTGCCTTTGAGATGAACGTGTGACCTTGTACGATATCCACCCGAAGATGTTACGAGTCTCACGGGTGAATGCACAGCTGCCATCCTTGATTAGGGACCACTACCATGATTACTACTTTGGGACCTCCCTTAACAGAGGCAGACGCACACCAGTGGCACAACATTATGGCGCTCTACTGTTGTGATTGATGATTATTGTTCCGCTACTAATTGCAAACCCACCCATATATGGGTCAATCGATGCAATAAATAAGACGAACATCAGATCTTTTGTGTAGTATTTGGATATGTGAGGTGTTGCTCAAAACATTTAAAATGTCTCCCATACTGAGATGTAAATAAGAATTAGACATGAAATGTGAAACTGAGGTATTTGCAAACAACAATGTTCGGATTGTTGTTCATGTGTTGTTTGCGCGGAGAAGCCCCTACACTACGGTTGTAATCCAATTCATCAGGAAATGGACTGTGGTCATGTATCATAAATCACTGTTGAGAGCAGAGAAAGGGGCCGTTCTAAATTAAGGGCCATTTTAAAGTAGGTTAAGTAATGGGATGGGTAGGTCATCGGCAATATGAGTTAAATGGTGGAGTGGTTCCCTGGTTCTCTTTCTAGTATCATTATGCTAGAGAGTGGGAGGTGCATATCAAATATACAGGCTCTGGGCATTTTGAGAGGGAAGCTCTGGTTTGCGTTGGTTGTAGAATAATGTAGGTCATTGTATTCTTACTGTATGATCTTTGATATGAGGGCTATTAAAATGATTAAAATGACTTATAAAAAAGTATGTCGTATATCAGCGTCTGTGGCCTAGTCATAATAAAAATAAATATCTGCATATAATAACATATTCCTTGTATAGCGCTCCATGTGCACTCTAATGAGACTACTCAGCATATCCTCACATACTGTATATTGCTGCGAGAGTACGCTTAAGGACACTGTGTTTTTTAGGAAATGACCACACATGCACGCTGCAAGTAACCAGACACGACACACCCTCTCTCTTGAATTGTTAACCCATACGAACACGGCCACAGACACACTCTCTGCCCTCCTCCGGAGACCGCTGGGCAGTGATCTGAGCTAACTGAGTAATCATTGATCTTGAGGCCGGGGCTTTGTCTGGGCACCACTCTCTGATCCGACTGTGTTCTCCCCTGTGGATCCACTGACTGCATCATCTGCTCTGCAGAGACATGCACGATGTTGGTAATTACTTGCCTAATGCACATGGAGCCATCATATCAAACTAGGTCATTTTTGGGATTCTCATTTAGTTAAAAGCCATGATATATCTTAATTATGATTAGTTTGGGGGACACGCAAATGAGATTTGATTCAAATTTGGCGTGGATATTGACGGCAGCACAAAGTTCTCCTCCGATGCAGACTGCCTTTGTGTCTAACCTCTGGTAAAGATAAGAGAGCTGCACATTCAGCATAATCTTGTCAGCCTGCAGCATGACTGTAACTTAGTTACCATACAGCATCATAAATCCTCTTCTTCTGCTTTTTTTCAAACCAGAAGAAAAAGGAATCCCTCTCGATACTTTATGGAGCCAACATCCCAATTTCCCCTTTGTTGACCCATATTGCCCCCCCCCCCCCACAGATCTTTAGTCACCAAGCATGACCTGAGGTGACCTGTATAATTCTGAATGGACCAGTCCAACCCCGCCTGCAGAGGAAGGACCCAGCCTCAACAGGAACCTTGTGATCTCCTGATGGGCTCACCTCAGCTCCTCTAGACCAACATAATTACATCCACCTTTAACCCTTCTGTCAAAACAATGAAGGCGCTGAGCTGAGGGGGAAGCAGACGGGCTGACACAGTTTGAAAATGTCACTGCCGATGATATGCTTTTTGGTAATATACTAATTTAGGACAAACAATATGTTGACGAGATCATTGCTGGATTCAAAATTGTCATTCGGGTGATGTAGTAGTGAGAGAAAAGCCCTGTGTTATCTTGGTTGATTGTTACTGTTTTCCTAACTACCCCCCACTGCCCCCATGCCACTCGGTGTCCCTAATCTCCCCTCTTATTGTCACCCCTGAGAAATGAGGCGATGTCTGCATTTTTATGGCTGTCATATTTTATTATTGATCAGATCCTTAACGGGTTTCCCAGGAGTGGTCCAGGCTGAGCTAGAGAAAGAGCTGGCTCTCTGCCACCGGTTCTGCTTGCCAGGCTCAACAGTGGGATCCTCGACAAGCCTGTCACATTGATTTCTAAGCCCAGAATATTTTGGTTAGTGATGTGAGATGGAAGTGCGTATGTGGTCTAAAGGAAGACAAAGGGACAGCGAATATCTAGGCCAAGTATCTCTGTGGTCTTTCATTGCCAAGAAAAGGGCAACGTTGGCACAAAAATTGTCGCATTTAAAGGATGTGAGACTTGTTCATTTTGTTTCATGGCAGATGTAAACTGTGGCAAGCAGTACTTAGTGACTTTAAAGCAGGGAAGTTGTGCTTCCAGGAAACAAGAGCAGCGGTATATATTTTTCTATGATTTACACAATGAGCACTTGTTTACTGCATGATGACCCAGAGCCCCCTTGTCTTATTTTAGGTAGCTGAAGGAGCTTCCGCATGCATGGCCGAGGGGCCTTACCTCACCTATTACCTCGCTAGCCTCTGGGCTGAAGGATTATGGGTAACCTCATCAGCCGGCCCAGCTGCCTGGGCCAGAAGTCCAAGCATGTGAGGTCAGACGAGGACTTCCTGAAGGAGTGCTACCAACGCCGAAGAGAGCGGCAGCCCCCGGAGCAACATGGGGAGGTCAAACCAGAAGTGCCGGTCAAAGACAAAGCAGGAGAGGAGGCACACAAGGAAGGAGAGGTGGAGAGGGACAAGGAGGCAGAGGAAACTGATCATAAGAGGGAGGAGGGGGCTCATACTCCCATTTCGGACAAACTCCTCCGCAGCTCTCCCACCTCCACAATCAGGAGCACCAGTACGCTGGACAACGTCTGGCACAACAGCCCTTCTCCGATAAAAACATCCCGAAATGGGACACTAACAAGAAGGACCGTGCCTCCAGAGTACACCCGTTCCCCTTTGGCTCAACCGGACAGGACCTCTGCTGAGAGGAGGGCCAGCTTCCAGAGGAGAGACTCCAGAGAAGGAAGCCCCTGGTCCTGGAAGACTCTGGCGTCACGTGAGGTCACAGAGGTGACGGAGGTGACGGAGACGGTCGTGACCGAAATTGTGGAAGTGACAGAGTATCCGTCTGGAGATAAAGGAGGGGACCCCATTGTCACCAGAACTGTTAGAGTCCTGAATGGTGTCGCCGAGGAACTCGCTGAGGTTGATAAAAAAAAACATGACAAATCTCACCTTGTCTTCCTTTTCATCCTTTCTTACTTCTTCTCATCTGAACTTAATAATATCACCTATTTCTTTACTGTTTCTTTAAAATCAATGTTTTGTCTCTTTAACATCGGGGTGGATCTTTTTGAAACAGCAATTTTGTCAATTGAAACAACAGGTCCACTGTCTTTATTTTGCAGCTCCAAAGTGATGGACACTCAAGCTCAGATCAGGATTCCAGCCTGGATAGATGGAGGGTACGTTCTTCTTCATGTGATTCTTTACTCTTTTGAACTCTTTTCTCCTTGTGTCGCGATCATGCTGCTTGCTGACAGTATTTTCATTCATTCATACTTAATAAGCTAATCATTTGTTCTGGACTCTCTCAAGGGAACAAGATCTGCCTTGGCTCTGAGGGATGTGTCAACAGATTCTGAGACATTTCTCCAAAACCTGGAAGCTTTGCTCACATGGGTCAGTGAGATAGAGGAGCTCACAGCCAATCAGAAACCCCCATCCTCGGAGGTCAAAGTGGTGAAAGCACAGCTCCAAGAACAAAAGGTCTGTTACCACCGACATCACGTCACCTCATTTCTTGTTCCAGAAAAAACACATCTTTGAAGTATAATAGTAGTTTGAAGACACCTGAAAGGTTTACCCCTAGAACGGTGTGCCGAGGTCATGAAAAAACGCTCAGCTGCTTCCTTTACAACGTAAATTCGGTCCTATTCAGTGGTGAATGGGAGGTGTTCATAGCCACAATAAGCTTCAGTGAGTCTTTGTTAACATTTCCTGGGGGGTATGAAAAAAAGCAGGGAAGTCTCTCACCTTTCAGCTGTAATCTCACCCATTGTATGCTCTGTGGATGAGGTGAAACCTGCCTGACTCTTGACAATGTAAGCTTGACACATGAGACAGGGCTTCCTTCACACTGACCCAAAGACTGAAAAAACAAGAATGGGGCTTTCATGACTGTTAATTCTTACTGGAAGCAATGTCATTTCGCTAAAATTAAAGTATAACGCAAAACATCTTCTGTTGCACTGAGAACTGATTTGATTTTAAACAGACGGAGGGCTCTGAAGTATTTGTCCTTATTCTTGAATCGTCTGTCTTTCTACAAATATGGGTAAATATTATTATTCCTCCATCTGTAATGTTCCCTTACAGCTCCTGCAGCGCCTCCTAACAGATCGAAGGCGTAGTATGAACTCCATGATGTTGGAGGGCCCTCGACTTGTGGAGGCCCACCCAGGAGAGGAAGGGGAGCAGGAAAAAGTCAAGCTTGCCTCTCTCAAACAGAAGTGGGAGGCCTTACAGCTGGGGGCGGAGAAAAGGTCAGCTACCTTTACGGGCAATGCCACACTCACATCTTGGCAAGGCTCACAGCATGAGTCACAGAACCATCATTGTAACAAGTTACCATCATTGTAACATCATCCGGAAGTATGATCTCATGAGCTTTTGACTGCTTTGTGTGTCTTGCTGATGCTAGTTTAGTGTACAAAGTGATCAGTGACCTGGCTCCTCCATTAAACGAGTTCATATCACAGCGCTTAGATAATGGGACCACCAACAGAAGTGACTGTGCGAAACAGATTTACTGAGTTTGGCCGGTCAGCCTTCTCGACCTGCTTCTAGACGGGTTCAATATTAAATTATAAACGAGAGTGCTGCAGTCTTACTGATTTAAAATTCAAGATGAAATAATGGCTAAAATCAACTCAATGATGTACGCATCACGCATGAAGGCAAGGGACTGCCCAGGGACTGCAGACAGTTAGCTTATAGCTAACAGCTGTGCACTGTCCCTGTCATTATTAAATAAATGATTCCATTCTTACTCGCTGATGGTAACATGTTGTTGTTGGTAGGAGAGCGAGTCTGGAGCTCATTCTGCCCAGGGCCCAGCTCTTCCAGGAAGGAGTAGACGGCCTGCAGCAATGGCTCATGTCAGTGGAACAGACTCTTGCTCAACTACGGAATGCAGAGCGAGTGATGCTGCATCTCTCGGAGGCCACAGACAGGGCCAAGGTTGGAAATCTACCATGTGTGGTTCAACTGCATGTGCAGTATAGTAAATGTGCATGATGCTGTTTGAGTAAAGAATTATAACTTTGACGTATTTTCACTTTTTCATTTAGGCTGTTGTCACAGAGATTCAAGTCAAAACTGCTGAGCTCGGGAAAATACAAAAGTCGGGACATGGTCTGATGGAAGCAGTTTCAGGTAATATTCACTACATATCGCAAAAGCTAATGGGTATAGTATGGTCATTGAGGTTAGAAAAATAGTACTTTCAAATAACAATACAAAACTGCCGGTGCCATCAGAAGACCTACTACAAAATGTTAAAGTCTATTGATAATAATATGAATACATACCTGATTAAAATCTGATTAAAATGTCAAAACAGTATGACCAATCCAAATCGATTTCCAGCAGCTCTGTTAGTGAATCAATTCAATATGTCCAAAGTCTGCCGTTTGTCCTTTGTTTCAGAGGAGGAAGCCCAGCAGGTGCAGGAGAAGATGGATGCTCTGCGTATCCGCTGCTCTGTGCTGAGTCTAAGCAGTCTGGATGTGCTGCAGAGGCTGGAGCAGGCCCTGGAGGCCTCCAGTCGCTGCACCTCCAGCCAGGAGGACCTCCACCTGTGGCTGGGCCGCATCGAGAGGGAGCTGCTGGGGGCGGCAGGAGCGCAGACGCATGCTGGAGATGCAGTGCTCTGTGCAGCTGAGAGACAGAGGGTAATGTTCCCACACTAATGTACAGTGAACAGATCAGATGATTCTGCAGTGTTGCTAACTATCATTCAATGTAAAGTAGCGGAAATCTGCTCCAAAGGTCGCTAGATTTCAGTAAACTAAGTCACACCAAACTTAACTGGCTCCAATTGGCTTTATCATTAGCAGTAATATTTAAAAAATACATCTACGTAAAGGATTCCCAGATACCTAGCTTGCTATAAAAGGTCTGTTCAAGGGAACATTGTTGAATCGTGAAGCTAACAAGTTGCAGCAATTTTCCAAGCAGGCCTTATTTGGATAAACTGACCACATATCTAAATAGTTACTTTCTCGAATGAAAAAATATTAAAACTTAATACAAATCTCTGACATTGCACAGTGTGTGGGGCAGTTGGTATGTGCAGTATAGGCTCATGTCGCATATTCATAAATTCTTGCTAATGTAGTATACATCTGTGCATTTCTCGCAGCCACATAAATCCACATACTATGCCGCTGGAAAGCTCCACATACTTAATTTGACTTCAGACTTAGTATGACAAGTATGTTAGTATGCAATTCCAAATACAGCTTATCTTAATGTTAGTGGACTCTCATGATGCCCGTTTTTGTTGTTCATTTGTAATTCAGCTGTAAGGCATCTAATGTACGGCAGACATTTTGACACGTCATTGCAGGTGTAACGAATGTAAATACAGGGAGTGTGATTATTTAAACCCGTGCTTTGCCTGCTTTGATGAGTCACAATGTCTGGCTTATCTGGGGACTTGTTTTTGACCTAGAATGATACTACTTCAAGTATTTGCTGCCAAGTGGTATTATATTTCAGAGATAATAGTATCATGTTTTAATTAGGATTATATATATATATGATATTATGTTCTATTGTATATGTTTTTAATGCTATACTAACATACAGTATATTCTAATCAGCTGGAACAGGCCGTGGTGAAGGAGATGGCTTGGTTCAGAGACACAGCGCTGAGTCTTGAAAAGCTGAAAACCATTCATCTGAATCCAGAGCTCATAGCAGAACAACTCTATGAACAGAAGGTTGGGACATTATACAAATACAACTGACTAACTAATAAACTAAATGAATAGTTTCCCACTTAGAATAAAAAAAAAACATTACATATATGTGTTGTAAATGTGTTCATTTCTACGGTGTTTTTTGAAGTTTAATTCATTTAAATGATGATTGGGTAAGTGAATTTAATTTGATGTATCATCTCCTGAATAGATTTTGGCAGTGGAGATTCTCCAACACAGGTTCAACATTGAGAAGATGGTGAAGATTGCTGAAATCTTGCTGACGTACAGTGATGAAGGAGAAACATACGATTTGCAGGTATTCGGCCACAACTCATTTACTAAATGACACATTGACTGAAAATGTAAACAAATGTAACTTTACGGTGTTCATATTTCACGTGCACTTATTTTGCTGTCACCTCTCCCACGCAGACCCCACTAGATGCCTTACAGGAACAATGCAACACCACCTCAGCCACCAATTCCCACGTGGTCCTGCAGCTCGAGCACGCTCAGTCGCTTCTCCTCCAGTTCTCTGAGGGCATCGGTGAGGTATCGCCCTGGCTTGAAGAAACTCAAACCCTAATTGGCCAGCTTTCCATGAGCACAATCAGCTACGAGGCATTTCGGGAACAACAGGACCTCTTACAGGTAGAAGAAAGCTGCCTCTCCACATTAGAAGGCCAGCCTTTCTCTTTTTTGTTATAATACCTTCCTTTGGCCAGTTCAACAAAGAAGTCCTTTTATACTTCACAGTCTGCCACCGTTTTCCTGTCGGTGAATGAGCTGATCTGTTCAAGGACTGTTCATTAATGCTATCTACTGTACTTCCCAAGAGGGTTACTTTTCTACGTGGCATTTCTGTTTTTTTCTAACTTCCTCTATCCATTTTCGGGATTGAACTCAAATCAGGTTCTTTCTGGAAAAAAAAGGTATGCTCTCCATAATGTAACTCAATTATTTGTGTCTCTTCTCTCCCAAGGGTCTGAGGGAGTCTATAGCAGAGCACAGACCTTTGATTGCACGCTTATGCTCTCTGGCAAAACGCTTGTCAGAACTAAACCCCATTCAGGGGGATGAGTTCTGTCGAAAGGCGACGGAGGCCGAGGAGCAGCATAGAACCATCAGAGACCGGGTCAGAGAGACTGCTAATCTACTGGAGGAGTCATTGCCTCGATTCACGCAGGTAGGACTGCTGGGTTAATGCAAAAAAAAAAAAAAAATGCACTGATGGCCCTACACTTTGCAATATAGTGTAATACACACCAGCACACAACAAGTCTTTTCTTCTGTCTATAGCTGAATGAGAGGATGACCCTAATCAGAGAGAGTCTTGACCGCCTGTGCAGTCGCATACAGACTCACACCTCTCTTCAAGGCATCACCCCGAGGATCCAGGAGCAGCTGCAGGACAACAAACACACCCGGGCCGAGCTGTCCAAGCTTGAGCTGGACCTTGGCAGTGTGAAGACACAGGCAGATGAACTGCTGGCCAACACGCAGGCAGCTGGTGATGGATCTGTCGGCACAGGTAACGATCTTCTCGGGAATTGTATTGTTTGTATACAGATGTGATATTGTCCTGGTACACATGGGGCTGCAAGTAGCAACACTGCTTTGGGAAAAAGGGCCGATTCTAAGCAATCTCCCTGTTATTTTCTTTGGGATCTTAGCAATCCAAGAGCGTGTGTCCAGCCTGTCCCAGCTGTGGGACGAGACGCACACTCAGGCCCAGGAGAGGGAAAGCTGGCTGCTCACACTCTTGGATCTCGCCTTGAAGTTCTGGAGCGACATCAGCGATGTCACGGCTGCTCTCAGTGACGCTCAGCAGGCAGTTTTGGATCTCAATGCTAGTCGGAGAGACTCGGAAACAATCCGCCAGAGCCTTGAAACCATGGAGGTTTGTCCAGAAGCTCTTAACGGAATCACGTATGAGAAACCCTCATTTCTATATAAAAGACACAATATAACCTCTTCTATCTTTTCAACTCATAGACTCTCAGGGAGGATATTGACAGTTTACAGGGAGATTTGGACACCCTTGGTGTTTTGGGAATGGATCTGATGTCAGCATGTGGCGATACAGACAAACCAGATGTCACAAAGAGCCTGGATGAAGTATGAATTACCTTTGAATACAAATAAGTTTTCACTCATGACGTTATGTTGACTAACTGAATACCTTGTCTGTTTGGTGTCTTGAAGCTTTATTGCACGTGGAACAACTTGAGCAAACTGTGGAACGAAAGTCACAAAAAGCTGGAGGAGTCCTTGCAGATGGCACTACATTATCAAGACACTATGCAGGTGTGTGTCTACTACAGTATTGATGTATATGCATACCCATATACTAACAAATATGTCATGGTCCGTATCTGGCCATATCAAACAGGACGCTTTGGCTACCCCTGCCTCGACCAAGCAGTGCTATGGCATCCTGCCAACAGCAAAGCTCGTCTTTTATCCTGTTACAATAGTAGAGTTCAGACTCTTGCTCCCTGTAGCTTTACATTTTAGCTGCTGACAGATCGTGTGGGCCTCTGCCAAAGGCAAATGAGTTTAATGGTGCAAACTGCATCAGACAGTGAAAAGAAAACGATGTGAAATGTATCCAGCTGTATCGGGTTGCATGTTTTGCTGTTGAGAAGATTTCTTCTTGCCACAACATGGCAAGAATTCAGGATTGAGTGGTTGTACGTTATATCAGTTGTTGTGCTTTAATGCCCACTCTGTTATTGTCCTGCTAATAGGGTCTTTTTGAGTGGTTGAAGTCAGCTGAGCTGAGGTCTACTGAAGAGTTCATGGTAGGAACTGACCTGGAATCCGTCAAAGAGCAGCTACGTGATCTCAAGGTGAGTTTATTTGCTGAAGTACACCCGTAACCAGCAATGATCAAAGTTATTTCTCATACATGCAGTATAATATTTGGTCTCATATTCTACAGAGACAGTGCTTTTGGCTATGTGTGTTGTATTTTATTAAAACAGAAAACATACACGTCATGATAATAGCTAACTTCCAAACATATATTCTGTCTTCATTCTTTCTCTCAGGAGTTTAAGCGAGAACTTTACCAGAAGAAGATAGAGATAGAAAGCCTGAACCATCGCTTTGTGTGCCGGCTGTCTCCAGGCTCGGAGCGTCCAGGCTCCGTCTCACCGCTGTGTGACTTCAGACAGCGCTGGGACAGCTTGGAGTCAGAGACTGTCAGCAGACAGGTGAGAATATGCAATGAGATATCATTATGTAACATTGATATTAGCATGCCACTATAATCCATTATATGCACAATGTCATCATGCTATCCATTAAGTTTGATCTAATTTCAACAACAGACAGCTACCCCGGTAGAAACTGCATTTAGCGGAAAAACGGTTTAGAGTAAATATATGTCTTTTTTTCCTGTGCATCAGCATCAGCTGGAGTGTGCTCTGCTGGGTCTGGGTCAGTTCCAAAACACACTGGATGAGCTGCACACATGGCTCTCCCGAACAGCTGACCAACTCCAGGGCAGCCGGCCAATCAGCATTGAC
This sequence comes from Pholis gunnellus, assembly GCF_910591455.1. Classification (NCBI taxonomy): domain Eukaryota; kingdom Metazoa; phylum Chordata; class Actinopteri; order Perciformes; family Pholidae; genus Pholis; species Pholis gunnellus. The sequence continues at coordinate 7,701,410 of NC_136534.1, forward strand.
CTGCAGGCCTGTGAAATAGAGCTGGCCAAACACAAGGTTGGTGGTGGCCTAAATACAATGAATGTTATGTACTAAGTATAACAGTGCTCCTTCTGACCAGGCGACAACCTTCTGTAATGAAAAGTGAAGCCAATACCTTGAATTCTTTCAAATAGCCATCAGGGGGCGACTGCTGTGATTGCAGAAAGAAGTCCGATTGTATGCTGGGTGTTCAATTCACAATGGTGGAATTTGATTTCCACTTGTCCTCTTTTGCTTCTTGCTCCTACAAGGTGTTGCGTAATGATGTCATGTCCCATGTTCGCACCGTGGAGTCCCTGAACCAGGCAGGCAGGGAGCTGCTGGAGGTCGGGTCCGGGGACAGCCCGCACGGTCTGCAGTCTCTGCTGGAGCAACTCAATGACAGCTGGGAGTTTGTCCGCTGTGAGACTGAACGCAGGCAGCTGGAACTAGAGAACAAACTGAGTCAGGTGAAGTTACGGTTGCAACAAAAGTCACAAAGTAGTATAGAAAAATAAATAACTATATATATATATATATATATATATTACATTGTTACGCTTGTTTAGCAGTTAATCATGCGCCCTCTTGTGGTGATTGTAAAGGTTACATGAAGATTGTTTTTTTTTTACTTTGAAATATAATCTACAAATCTACTGTAATAACAAAATAATATTTTATCAGTTTGCAGCCATTGTTTCACTCTTGCTTGAATAAAATATATTACAAAGGTTGATGACTGATTGATGTTCATTCTGCTGTTTTTTTTCTGCAGGTACAAGATGTTACAATGGAGATTCAGGATCTCCTGCAGTGGCTGGAGAACACAGATCTGAGACTGTCCTCCTCTAAAGCCGTATGGGGTATGCCGGACTCTGCCAGTGAAAGGCTCAGCGCACATTTGGTAAAACGGACCAGATGTTTAACTGTACAAATGAAGAGATACACAAGAAGTAAAGAAATTGTAGCCCAAAAAAACTTCTTCCGTTAAAACTCTTTATTCTTCTCACCCATAAAAGGAGTTGTGCAACGAGATGGAGTCAAAGCTCCACGCCTACACAGATGTGAAGAACGCCATCCACAGGATGCTGGAGAGCAGCGACGTTGTGCGGGGATCAAGCTCCGAGCACAGCTTATCAATTCTTGAACAGAAATGGGCATCCGTTTACAGCAAAGTCCAGGAGCGAAAGGTTATTTAACTCTTCACGTGTCATCCTGTGGATTTATCATTAATTGAGTGCATCCTTATATCCGATTGTCGTGCTGTTTCCACAGGCAAGGCTTACAGAAGGACTGAATCTGGCCAAGGAGTTCCACAGTAACGTCCAGGAACTTCTCACTAAAATGAGCAAGTGTGAAGAGTCTATTGGGCTGCTTCCTGCTCCCAGCTTTGTTCTGGACAAAGTTTGTTCTCAACTGCAGGAACACAGAGTAGGTCTTTTTACATCTGCTGTGGTCTTTCTATGTCTGCTCCAGATCCAGAGTACACAGATATAAAACTATTCGGTTTTGCTTCACGATATACTTTTATATGTACAGACACTGGTGAATGAGGTGAACGTTTACGGGGATAAGAAGACCACCATGGAGAGCACAGCCCGCAGACTAATAGAACTGAGCAGGAAGGAAGACTGCGATGTCATTCATAACCTAATCATGACCGTCCGGGATCGCCACAAAAAGCTCCAGCAGCGCGCTTCAGAAAGAGGCAGAACGCTGGAGGAGGTCAAAAAGAATGCCAAACAGGTACACTATAACTATATCAGCTCCAAGAAATAGTAAATGGCTGACCTTCTTCGTCTTTCTCGCAACCATACATGCACTTAATAATGTTTGACTTGTGCCACTCTGAGGATCTTTTGTATAATATTTGTCTTTATTTCTCATGCTTCAGTTTAACGAATCGTGGCGCCTGCTAGTGGACTGGATGGCGGAGGTAGAACAGATATTAGACACGCATAAAGAGATTGCTGTGACCCACGAGGAGATTAAACAACAGCTGACCGAACAGAAGGTGCGGCAGGCAGAACAATGAATGCAACTTGGTTGTGTGCTATATGTTTATGAATGCCCTTCGCTGACCTTTTTATCTTGTAATCAGGAGTTCCAGAAACTGCTGAGGTCAAAGAGGCCCATGTACGACGCAACATCGAAGAGTGGCCGCTGCCTTCACGAAAGAGCTCAAACCGGCCATGATCGACAACATCTGGAGAATCTCCTGGCTGAACTCAAAGACACATGGGACACCATCAGTGGCAAGTCTATGGAGAGGTACGGATCTGTGTTTACAGTCGACTGGGGCACATTTATATTCCTGACAAGTATTTCTTTTTTTTTAAATCTTGATATTCCAATATTGTGGTTTGCTTCTCTCAGACAACACAAGCTGGAGGAAGCACTGCTGTTCTCAGGCAGATTCACCGATGCCCTGCAGGCACTGAACGACTGGCTGTACAGAGCCGAGCCACAACTAGATGAGGACGTTCCTGTTGGCGGAGACAAAGACATGGTCAACAACTTGATCGACAAACACAAGGTACAGCGCCCAGCATGTTTTTTAATGTAACAATGAATACAGTACAGTTTACAGCTACTACTGTACATACATCACATCTACAGTAAACATTCAGGATTCATGCTAACTTGTGTAGAATGTCTGTAAAAGTAATTGTAATGCCTTGGTTTAACTGCTATTATAAGCTTGGTCTAATTTCTTTACAGTGATTATACTTTTAAGCTGGTACTGATTTATTGATACCAAGTTGTTATATGTCTGTCTTTGCGTGGCAGGTTTTGCACCAGTTTCTCCACAATGCAGTCTTGCAGCAAAATTGCACTTTCTTAGCAAAATTCCCTTTTTTCCTTTAGGCCTTCCAAAAGGAGTTGGGGAAGCGAGCCGGATGCATCAGGACCCTGAAGCGCTCCGTGAGGGATCTGACCAGGAGCAGCACAGCCGACGCTCACTGGCTGCAGGAGCAGATGGATGAGCTTGAGGGGCGCTGGGAGGCTGTGTGCAAACTGTCCGTCAGCAAGCAAGACAGACTGGAGGCTGCACTTCAGCAGGTAGTTCTGACAAATGACAACGGTGACCGATAAATGAGCTTTTAGGTTCTGAAGGAAATTATGACTGAAGCTGTGGTTGTCTTTCACTCAGAAAGTCCCCTTTTATGAAATGATACCCGCTCATCCATCGAATTCAGGCTGCAAGTAGCTGTGGTCATGAGCAAAACTCTATTGTATGAGGAATGGATAACAGTTGATTTGCTGATAACTGACCGTTAATAAAAGTTGATAAGTAGGGCCGACCCCCTGCTCGTATCTCAATCTTTGTCTTTGTTCTCGTTAGGCTGAAAGGTTCGATGGCCTTGTCCACTCTTTCATGGAGCGCCTCACTGAGGCAGAGAGGATACTGAAATATGGGGTGATACCAGAGGAGGAAGAAGGCCTGCTGGCGTTCCGCAAACAACACGAGGTCAGTATAACGTGATACTTTATCACTCGAGAAATGAGAAATGCATTCTGCCTCAGGGGAGGTCAAAGGTCAGGGTTTGCTACAGAATAACAAGTTGAAGCCGGGTTGTAAAGCAGGGTGATTATTTGCGGACTCTAATGCTTGAACCCATTCAGCCGGTTGAAGGACGGACACTCATGTTATGCTAATTGATCATCCTTCTTGAGAATATGTGTTTTACTGGATAAAACGCTGAATAAATCCATTTTCTCCCCCTCTAAAGGAATCAATGGGAGCCTTGCAGAATCAGGTGGTGGAGTTGCAGAACATCCAGTGTCTGGGTGAGGAGATCCTGGCCTCCTGTCACCCAGACTCCATAATCACCCTGAAGTCTTGGATCAGTGTCACCAAGACCCGCTTTGAGGAGGTGAGTGCTTTTGTGCTCAAATGATAAACAATAGCAAAGTTTCCCCAGGGATTAGATTTATGATAAATAACTAATTATTTAGGAAACCATGAGTTGCTATCAGTAAGTTTAAGCATGTTTTGAAGATAGAGGGACACGGCTTTCTAAACGTAGAATGGAGCTGGTGTAACTTCCTCCCCCTCTTTGTTTTGCGAGTCAGGTTCAGACCTGGGCTCAGCAGCAGGGCCAGAAGATCCAGGCCAGCTTGGCAGTACTGGAGTCAGAGAGAGAGGAAGTCCAGAGGCTGCTGGACTGGATCTCCTCAGCAGAGGAAGCCCTCAACCTCAGAGACCAAGAGCCTCTGTCTGAGACCACGGAGCACAACCAAGAACTGATTGAGCAGCACACAGTACGATTCTTCTCTCTTCTATGAGCTATACCATCTACTGATAATCATACTTTACCATTAAGTGCTAAAATATGTGCTTAACGTTAATCTAACAACATTGAAACGCTTTGACCTTAACGGCAAAATTCTTTCCCAGATATTACTGTTCCAGGGTGCTCATGTCATGATGACTTTCCACCATAATCAATACTTTACCCTGGTTACAGAAGTACAGTACTTTGCTCTACCATGTTATGACTCATCATTCCTCTCTGCAGGTATTCATGGAGGAGTTGAATAAGAAGTTCCCAGAGGTTGAACATGCCACAAAGTCCTGCAAACACAAGAGCATTCCGAAACGGCAATGTTCCCCCAGCAAACGGCCGCTCACAAGTAAGCCAGCACGAAAACAGCATAGTTTAACTTCTGCTAAAAAAAAAAGAAGTAATTGTTGTAATGTAAGTTTTTTTACAGCTTGACGATGACCTCACTGCTAATGTTCTGTAAAGCATAAATGACTTGCCTAAGCTGATTCCATACTCTCATGTTGTTGTGTGTCCCCCCAGAGAGGAGGAGCACTCTGAAGCTGCAGCCTGCTGTTCCTATTCCCCTGGAGCACCTCGACCCCCAGACCCCAAAGCTCGGTCAGCTGGTCAGTCAGTGGCAGAAACTTTGGCTCCTGGCTGTGGCGAGACAAAGCCACCTGGAGCAACACCAGCAAACACTCAAAGAGGTTATTGTACTTTCTTTATATGTTTATTGTAAGAGGTTATGGTGTCATTAGAGTTGGGGGGGGGAAAAGTCATTTGACTTCAATTTCTCCAACCTAGATTTTGTGATATTTTGCATTTCAGATGGAAGAATTTGCAAACTTCGACTTCAATCTTTGGCGAAAGCGTTACATGCTGTGGATTAGTCATTTGAAGTCACGGATCTTAGACGTGTTTCGCAGCATCGACCGGGACCAGGATGGACGCATCAGCCAGAAGGAGTTTGTTGATTACGTCCTCGTCTCCAGTAAGACTCCGTTGTCATAACTCAGCTCAGTGTTTCGACCCGTATATCGCTCATTTTCAGATTCCAATAAAATGCTGAAACATGAATTCAACCCTATTGCCATTATTTTATGTTGGTGTTATGAGAGCATCGTTTCCCAGATTTCCTCTTCTTAAACAAAGGAATGTCTTTACACCTCTCTGCTGCAGAATTTCCCACCAACTCTCTCGAGATGAACGCAGTGGCAAACATCTTCGACATGAACAGTGACGGCTTCATCGACTATTACGAGTTTGTGAGTGCCCTTCACCCGAGCAGAGACCCCTACAGGAGAACGCTGGATGCAGATCAAATCAACGAAGAGGTATGAACCGTGTGCACACTGGAAAACACAAAGATGTCGTGGTTTATTTACTGTGACACTGCACTTGTTATACTCTTTCCCTATTTAGGTGAGTCGACAGGTATCGCAGTGCAACTGTCCCAAGAGGTTCCAAGTGGAGCAAATAAGTGCCAATAGATACAGGGTGAGTTATTTTTAGAGACAATGATTAAAGAAAACCTTAAAGCAGCTTTCACAGTTGGTCCTCTGATTTCCAGCAAAAATATAACTTGCAATATGTATTTTGTCCGCAGTTTGGAGATTCCCAACAGTTGCGGATGGTTCGTATCCTGCGTAGCACGTTGATGGTGAGGGTGGGAGGAGGCTGGACTGCTCTAGATGAGTTCCTGGTCAAGAATGACCCCTGCAGAGGTTTGTGCACTCCTCCTAATCATTCCAGTCATCCCTGCAAACTCTTATCTTTTAAAAAAAAAAGACCTTTTAATAAATATAATTTACTGTAATATGACAAGTCTTCAGCACCTGGTATGACTAGAAGTGATACGTGCTGCTTGGATCCATACATTCAGTAGATTTGAACCTAAATACATTATTGGCGTCGGGTGAACAGGTAAACATTCTACATGAAACTATTCTTACTTTGGTATTTAGATATTGATTGTGTACATTTAGCATTTTTGAATAATTAAAAGTGCTCAAACATGTCAGCGTGATCCTCTATATTTCTGTTTCTGGCAAAGTTTTGATATTGGAGTAATATTCCTGTGAGTATTGCCTACCATTAGCATACTGATGTTTTTGTGAATGACTTATACTGGCAATCTTGCTTCAATTATTTATGCATACAGTGTCTGCTGGCTTTTTATTAGAGGCTGCTATAAATTCAAACAAAGGTGTGTACGGTATTCCGTTAAATGCCCCTGCTGTGTCACCAACAGTGAAAGGCAGGACCAACCTGAAGATCAAGGAGAAGTACTTGTCTCCTGCAGGAAGCACTTCTAAGGGTTTGACTGTCAGCAGGTCCAACTCAAGCCTCAGCCTCTACAGCAGCGCCTCCGCCCCCACCAGCCCCATGACACGCAAGGCAAGGCAAACGCCGCATCCTGTTAAACTGTCGTTTACATGCGGTATTTTGATGTCAACATGTCATGACCGCACTTTTTACCATAAACACACATTTCATAACATTTGCCGTCTTTACTCCCCCCCCCCCCGTTTCCTTTTAGTTAAGTAGTTATTTCTTTTCATATTCACCTCTTTTCATTTCCAAGTAAGACACATAATCCGGTTCATGCATTTCCACTCTTCTAACTGCAAAGTTTAACTTCTTGTTAGTTTAAAGGGAAAGTTACCCCCAAAATCCAAACTACATATTTTTCCTCTTACCTACAGTGCCATTTATCAGTCTAGATTGTTTTAGTGTGAGTTGCCGAGTGTTGGAGATGTCTGCCTTCTCTCCAATATAATGGGACTATACGGAACTCGGCCAGGTAGGAACTATTTTCTTTCTACTGAACCACACTGGCTAACCGTATCACCGCGCAGAAAGGAAGGCCGTATGCATCTACTCATGGACGAGAGGCTTGTGCTTGTATACTACTGGCTCACCTGAGCTAGCACCTGAGCTAGCTAATGTTACAGCTCAGCTGAGGAGGACGCCACATCTTGTTTACATCTTGCGCTGCACCACAAGCCGGTTGCCACATAGTCTCATTACATTTGAGAGGAGGCAGATATCTCTACGGCAACTCACACCAAAACAATGTAGACTGATAAATAGCACTACAGGTAAGAGGAAAATATGGATTTTTGATTTTGTGGTAAACTGTCCCTTTTAACGTGTCAAAATGTAGAATGTTATCCAATATAAAATCAATATGAAGACAGGAGTAACATCCTTTAAATTGAGTTTTCATGAATGAGGAGCATGACATGTCCCACATGCACTATAAGATATTTTACCCCATCTTACTCTAACTAGTCTAACATGTCTCGCTTTAGGCATTACTTCGCAGAAGTTTCTCAGGTGACCGCTGCATCCGTCCCAGGAGCTCCATCGCTGCTTTGGGGTCTGACCTTCAGTTTGCCACAGCAGGGGAGGACAATTCTCCCTCCCCATCAGGTCAGTCAATCACCTCCGGTATTTTTAAGGACGTTTGCTATTCTCATGCATCCATCCATGTAAGTACAATTCTCTCTGGATACGCAAACATGAAAAGATCGTACAACTTGAGATGGTGAGTTAACCCCCGCTCTTTCTGTTTTCATTCTTGTGCACCGTCTAGACGAAGCTGAGAGGTTACCCACATGATCATCTCTGCCTCTGAGAACCGTGTGTGTTGCTGCAGTGTTGAACCAAAACACAGCCTTGGGGCCCCCGAAACGGAGAGATAAGCAGAAGTAGCGTGATGAAAGGGGCCAAAAAAAAACAATGCTTCAGTCACATCTGAAGAGCAGACACTGACAGAAGAGGTCACCAGATGTGATGGTAAAGGGTTTGAGAAATCTGTGTGACGATCATGTGCGGACAATGAGGAGGTCTGCAGATGCAAGGACCCTGTTGCATCGCATACAGTAGTATGTGATTAGGAAGAGTAGAGAGTAGGAATTGCAAATTTCTGCATGGATCATTATTGCATGATAGCCAGAGCCTGGCTTGAACCCGATTATAGTTTTTTTTTCACCAGCTTGTTATTCTTTTTATTTGTAAAGATAAGCAAAGTAGCTGAATCTGAGAATAATGCTCTGTCTTGGGCAGTAATGTGGTGTAAGTGACTTAAAAGTGACTTACCGCAAGAAGACATTTGTACATGGTATGTAAAGGTGTTGCGCTGTCCTAGCCTCCAAAAAAAAAACCCCACATATACCAAAACCATAAGTATGTGAACGGCACAGTATGCTGTCCTTCAACTTTGTGATGTTATTGTTTTTTTATTTCATTCCATGGAGATGACATTGTTGGCAGGGCCACACAGTTTTTTGTCTTTTACCTTTTTTGACACCGTGTTCTCCAATAATTATGTCTTTTTATTGTTCTTTATTGTAAGGATGTTTTAAACACTGGAGATTGTGTAATGAACAATGCACTGAAGTACAACAGGTCGTTGTTGATTTGTAGAGATTATTTTCTCAGGATTGGTTTTGCCTTTGGATGTATGTATTTCTATGGAACATTACTGTGAACATGTAGATGTGTTGTTTTCTTTATAACAGTGTACTTCCTGGGAATGTTTTGTTTAGCACATTTTCATAAAAATGCACTTTTTCTGTGTCCTACTACTGTAGATAGGTTGTTTTACTAATTGGAAGATCTGTCAGTTGTCATGAGTAAGTGAATTCATTTTTCATAAGGATGCATTGGAGGCGATATTTCAGTGAAATCTACCTTTTTTTCCCTTGTTGTCCCTTTCCAGGCTGTTTTACCTAAAGCAGAATAGTTTTAATTTTCTGCATTTCTGTCTCGATGTTTGTCTTATCTGACCTCCAGTCCAATCGGAAATGTTCACAACTGTCTTGATTTTATTACTCTACCTTCAAATATGTTTAAGAAACATGTAAGACTCTACATCTGTGTCCTCCGAAGTCTCCTCGTGATCCTGAGGATACCTATGCATTGTTTCAGCAAAAGATACTGAAAACCATTTTCTCTGAGAGAGAAGCAACTGCAGCTCCACCATCAGTCTACAGCAGAGGCTGTTCAGTGTTGCACTGTGCCTGGCGCTCACTCTGATTCTATTATAAAGCAGTTAATACTTACCCAATATGTTACCAGCAGTGGAAAGTTGCTCTATTTGTATGTGCACCTTTGTACTAGATATACCTGAGGTTGAAGACAATAACTTATGTATTTAATTGCATTTGGTCTATGCAGTTGTCGAAATGATTTTTTTAAAGGTCAAACAATGTTTTTATGCGATGAAGTACCTTTTCCTCTCGGCCTCAGTGTGTTAATGTTGGAGAAGGTTGAAATTTGACTGTACTGTAGAAACACAATAGCCAGATTTCACTTCTATTGCTATGCACCCTACTCTTTGTGTACTGTAAATGTTTCTATACCCAGCACTCATTCTAATGTCTAATTTAGGGAAACTGTCGATTTAATATCACTAATAATTTGTTGTCCACTTGTATAAAAAAATCTTTTTGTTAGAAAAATAAAAAATATTTGCCATGATCTTTCCCTCATTGATAGTATACAGTGCTGCATTTGTGTGCAATTTTGCCGGATATCAATGAGAGATGACGATTGATCGCACTTACAGACTTTCTGAAAATGGTGTGTGTAAATAATGCTGATGTGAAAAACAACCAGTAGTCAATGTGCAAGCTGCCAATTGAATGGTGATTTAAGCTATTCTATTAATTCGCTCATCCGGCAGTAACAAAGCAACATTAATATTCATTTGGAGTTTTCTTTTTTTTTTGGAGCACCTGGATATGTAAGTGTAATATTTACTCTCTTTTAGCTTTGTTTTTATATGCTAATTTGTTTATATCTGGTTCTTCAGCAGCTAAATGCGTTGCTGTGCTCACTTTGTCTGCAATTTGGCGCTGGGCAAGTAGTGTGCAGTGGTTTTCTTTTAGATTTTTCATTGAGAACAACTGCCTTAAAGTTTCGCGAGCGAGCAGGTTTAAACTTCGCAAGCGACTTTTGCTCACGCGAGAGTGAATTTTGCTCGCGCGAGACGGACATTTGCTCGCGAAGTGATATAAAAGTGCTCGTCAAAGTAAAATACGCTCGCGGCTGTTTGATTTTCGCGCGCGCATGGATCTCATTTGCGCTCTCGGATTTTGACAGTGATTTGCTTTCATATGCGGCGTGTGGTGTTCAATGTATGGCTCTTGTAAATAAATGATTCCGTGTCGGTAGAATCGATAGCGCTCGTACAGGAAGTCATCATGATGTGATAACGGATTTTGGCGATCTCGAAGAACTCTTTCCCTATAAAACGCTAATCTAACTAATATCGCTTCCTCTTCGATGGGATCTCTGAGGAAGGGAGCTGACACTTTTTTCCGGGGGAGTGGCAAGCTTATCCAGCTCAAGCCTGCGCTGGAGCAGGTTCAAGCATATGGATGTGTTGCTATGGTGATTTTGCCAAACTTGCTTCGAGGAACCGAAAAGCCTGATTTATGTAATCTCATCCTGAAAATTATCCTGCTAACTCAGTTAGCCACGTACGAGGAACGGGGCCCAGGACAGGATCCCACACTGATCCTCTTAACATTAATAACAAAGTTAATTTCATGTCAAAATGAAATAAATACATGAACAACAATGTGAATACATCCTGTATGGGTCACATTCTTCTAAAGATAAAATTATTAATTTCCCCAGATTTTAGTTTACATCACCGCAAATATGAATACAAAGCACATCACATGTATTTTACAGCATCCAAAATATGCTTTTCCAGGTCAGATCAGAGTTGAATCCATGGAAATATTATAATGCATGTTTGATTCCTATATTTAAAAATGTTTGAAAATTATCATCCCACAAATATGAGTTGCTGTCAAGTGCACCTTTAACATTTTAAAGTGATATTCAGAGATTCATTTAGGGTTGTAATTGTTTTAGCCTGAACACATTGGTCAATTGTTATTGGGGTGGATATGTATAGATATGTTAATTTATTATAATCTTCTAATAAATTAAGTATATGTACGTATGTATATGTATGTAATATATGGGTGAAGGGGTCAGTTTGTGTTTTCTTCAGGATTTAGTTTGGTTCATTTAAAATGGTCAAGATTAAATAACATTTACAATGCACCACCAGTAAACAACATTTTCCTTTATAATGTATCAAATCTGGAGTCGGTTGTTTTAAAACAGTTATGTGAATAGCTCTGAAATGTAATAGTGTAGTTAGTTATGTTAGCAGGTTGTAATGAAGTTATTTTTAAACCTTTGTTCTAATTCTAACTGATGTAAAAAGAATGACTGAAAATACAGGTGGATGGACCATAATAAAACCAACAATAACAACTTAAAGTTAAAAGGAATTTTATTCCCAATGTAATACAGTTCAACATAACATGTAACAATATGTTAGAAAATGAACAAGTACATTCAGCATTTCACATCATAATACCGCGGGCACCACTCCACTGAGGCACTCATGTGTTAATTTCAACACAGCAAATGTGTAAACCATTCACGTCAAGTCAAGGCTCCGCCGTCAACTGCCGACAGGCTCCGCCCCACCCCTTCGCCGTCAAGTCAAGGCTCCGCTCCGCCGTCAACTGCCGACAGGCTCCGCCCCGTCCCGCTCCTCCCCGCCCCGCCGTCAAGTGCAGACAGGCTCGACGGGCTCCGCTCCGCCGTCTAGGGCCGACAAGCTCCGCCGAGCCACAAGCTCCGCCGGCCACAAGCTCAACCGAACCGACAGGCTCCGCCAACGGCAACAAACTCCGCCGAATCCGACAAACTCCGCCGATGCCGACAGGCTCCGCCAATACCGACAGGCTCCACCGAACCGACAGGCTCCGCCAATGCCAACAAACTCCGCCGAATCCGACAAACTCCGCCGATGCCGACAGGCTCCTCCGATGCCGACAGGCTCTGCCAATGCCGACAAGCTCCACCGATCCGACAGTCTCAGGAAACTGTCGGATCGGCGGCGCTGCTCCACCGAGCGTAACGCTCGGCGGAAACTGTCGGATCGGCGGCGCTGCTCCACCGAGCGTAACGCTCGGCGGATACTGTCGGATCGGCGGTGCCGCTCCGCCGAGCATGACGCTCGGCGGAACCTGTCGGATCGGTGGAGCCATGAAGGCAAGGCTCCGCCGTCAAGGCTCAAGGCTCCGCCGTCTAGGCTCAGGCTTCGCCGTCTACACTCAGGCTTCGCCGTCTACACTCAGGCTCCAGCGTCAAGGCACAAGGCTTCGCCGTCAAGGCTCCGCTCCGCCCTCAAGGCGATCCGTTACTCCGTCAAGGCTCCGCTCCGCCGTCAAGGCTCAAGGCCGTCGTCAAGGCTCCGCTCCCTCCGCCGTCATGGCTCAAGGCTCGGCTCCGCCGTCAAGGCTCGGCTCCGCCGTCAAGGCTCCGCTCCGCCGTCAAGGCCCCGCCGAGTCTGCAAGTTCAGATGCAAAGTGACAATCTGAGGTCCGCTGCTGACCTTTTATAGCGCCGTGGTGGCGTCGTTTCCATGACATTTACTGACGTATGCGCGTCCGTTGTCATGCACCTGATAGCAACAGAGACTCTGTTTTTATTTAAAAATCTAGAATCATAGAAATGCTCATCAAAGCACTGAACTTCAAGCACTCTAATAAGAAAGAGTAACTTCTCCTCCTGGGGTAGAACATGATTTATCTGACCAAATAAGTGCTTCCCATGATACTGTGTTTTTAGTGGCAGCACAGATGCAGTCCTGTATGTCTGTCCATTTACAGTCAGTGAATGTGTAACATAAATTATGCTAATTGTGAAATCTTTGTGCATGGATGACTTAAGTCCCTCGAGTATAAGATCAGCTTTCTTTAAAGAACCAATCAGTGGCAGCTGGTGGAAAATGTTCTAGGTAGGGCCATCCAATCAATTTCAGCAAACATCCCAGTATGATTTAATGCAAACAAATTAAGGTATCAAACACGCATTACTACTTTGCAGTTAAATATTTAACATTTATTCCAACACGAAAAAAAGCAGTAAATAACATCTTATTTGTGTCACCCTCACAAGCAATTCAATATATATATATAATAATGACGACTATAATACATTTAATTTCATTATATTTTTTAAATAAAGATGTCTACATTTCCCTTTCTCTCCTGTAAGCTAAGCTCTTTTTTATTCTACTAAGTAAATAATCAATGTGAACAATTTGATATTCAAGGAGGGATTTGGTAATCCTAAAATCAGTATGGTGGCACCAAACATCCTGAGCCAAATAACAAAAAGTGGTAGCAGTCAAAGTCTATTCTGAATCCAAAGTTACAGGTCAGATATGCTACTGGTTTACACGACAGGAGTTTGGTGCAAGTATCTTACCACAGCATCCTGTCAGGATTCCTGTCTGAACCATTGTGTGTTAACCTCTGTTTTCCCCCAATCTCCTCTCCTCATGTGTCTGTCATTCCCCTGTTTGTTATTGTATGTCATGTGCTCGGTGTTTGTTTTCTTGGACCTGCCTCCAGACGATTTCCATGGCCACACCTCTGATTGGCACTCAGCTGCGGACAATCTGGATCGTTACCAGCTGATCCTGATTCCACTGATCACCGCCTGGCTGCTTATCGACCCTGGCCCTGCAGGCCTGGGTAGTCTTAACTCTGTTCCGTGAATTATCAGTTGATGTTTTCCTGGACTAACTTCCTTCCTCTCCACTACGGTTGTAGATTATTCGATGTTCTGCCTGGCCTCCGGTGTCGAACCACGTGATCTCACACCGTCGATCTGCCTGCCCTCCGGTGTCGAGCCACGGGACTCGCATCGTCGATTTGGCTACCTGTGTCGGACCACGGGCTCCACACATCCTCGCCTCTAAATCCTGGTGAAATAAAATCTGTTTTGCCAGACTCTGTCTCCTGTGGTCTTGCTATTGGGTCCTCATCTTGACCTCCCGTGACACATCCTACATCAGACCCACGGGAAGCTTGAAGTGAGCTCTGAGGCAGACTGGCGCAAAGACTTCCTGCCCCCAGGTAGCACTGAAAACTGGCCGACCATCTTTACACTCTGCTGACGGCAGCCTGCGGCTTGCCCCACACAGCGAACTAAGCCACACAGTGACCTATCACTGGCAGGACTCAAGAGTGCGACTGAGTCTTCCCCACAGTTCAAACACTCACCGTCAGCATTGGCTCCGAGAAGCCAGCTACTACCTGGGGGCAGTTCTGAAAATATGCTGCGGCCTACCTCAGAGCTGTCCAGCTGTCCTCTGTGGAGTTGTTTTTTTTCCATACTATACAACATTTCTACAACTGCAGTTGGCAGAGCGCTACCGAGTCTTCCCCACAGTTCGAACGCTCACCGTCACCTTTGGTTCCGAGAAGCCATGGGCTACTATCCAGAATGTAGTTGTTAACATATACTGCAGGACACTCTCCAAACAGCTCAACACAGTGAGCATGAATCTGCTTACATGAAAGGGCAACACCCGACTGTAATAGGTTGAAAAGCCTCAGCCAACTAGCCAGATGATAGACCTTCACGTCAACAGGGAGCCCCCCAGGAAGCCTGACCACAGTTAAATAAAATAAAACTGTACTATAAATTATGAGCAGTTGTTTTCCCACGGCCTACCTCAGAGCCTCAGAGCTGTCCGGCTGTCCTCTGTAAAGTTTTGGAAGATACTGAGTTTAATTTGCATAAGCACCTGGCTTCATACATAAGATGACACGTCAACATTCTAATTTATTCGAGTCAGAGAACAGTGCGTGTTCCATCCAGCATTCTATTCTATTCTCAAGGGCAGATAATGTCTTCTTTTATGAATTCACTATTTGCTAGTCCAGCGTTCACTATGTTTTCCATGGCACAGTTTTCACAAAACTCCACACATTATGAACCGTTAGCAGTAATGAAATAACACTGTATATTACAAATAAAATTTGTCTATTGCTTTGCAGAGTCACAAGTCAGAACAAAAGTTTAAGCTGTTGCAAGTAACTCAACAAATTCTCCTTTTAACATTGTTAAGCTGTCTATGTTTGCAAATTCATATTCAAATGCTAATATATGCATCCCGTGTACTTGATGGTAACTATAGCAACATCCAATCTCACCTGCTCCTGAGTTTGGGAATTAGTCAGTTGATTTAAGACCTTAAAACTGTTTTGAACTGAAGTATTTGGTGGTTAATAATATAAAATACATATATAGATATAAGCTATGATGAGTTTTCACTGTTAATTTACCATCTCAATTAAATGTTGATGCCTCCATGACCAAGTTAAGCAGATGAGACTGAGGACAACTATGTAGAAGAAAAGATGTTCACTTTGCCTAATATGTAGCTTGACAGAGTTCTCATGTGTGCCCTGGTGTTCTCATGTTTCCTTATCTCCTCATCCCTCACTCCCAAACCTGTTTTTTTCATGTTTCCTTACCTCCTCATCCCGCACTCCCGTAACTGTCCGTGCTGGATCTGTTCCCGTTGTTTTAAGTTATTAGCATGACTGCATCCAGCTAGCCAAACCTGTCTGGTACAGCTCGAGAAGCTTCATGTACTGCTTCCTTTTCCCGCTAGTCTGCTGTCTGATTGTGAGGTCAGGCTGATCTGGGGTCAGCTCTTTGGCCTGTAGTTTCTCCTAAAACTTCTCCTCTCAAACGGGTCTTGGGGGAGTAGCGCTCGCGCTGGCGCTGGCACTCGCCTGTGGAGACTTCTCCTGACGAGAACGCGCAGCTTGGGGCCAAATCATTTTGGCCCCACTCTGAATCTATTTGAGGACGCTGATTGGGTAAATTGTATGTCACTCATTTCTATCTTTAATCAGCAATTGGCTAAACTGCTTCATAGACCCGCCTCGGTGGGGCCAGCCCCACTAGCTGCGCGTTTTGAGACGTGCACACAAGCGGAGATGATGAGCAGACAGGCTGCATACAAAATCCCCTTCAAAATAAAAGCACTGGATTTTCTTTTCTTCTTTTTTTTTGGGGCTCAAGGTGGGGCCAGGCCCCATGGCCCCCTATTGACCAGCCGCCACTGGAACCAATGTTCACAGGGTAGGCATTGCACGTAGAAATGTGTTCTCAATTATATGTTATCTATTTGTATTGTCATATGCAGGCTTTATAGAGTTAATTCAGATACTGTGTGATGGACAAAGAGAACAGCCAATAAGAGGTGCTGAAGGTGACCTGTCAATAAAGTTTTACTTTGAAAAAAGAGTTCCACTGAACAGAAGTGATGCCCCACGTTGTTTTATTCCTCCGTAGTTACATTTGGGTTAGCACTGGGTATACACGCCAGCATCGCTGTACAATCTACATCTGCTAACAGGTTATGGGCCCAGAGTTATCCAGAGCTACCCAGGGTCACCCAGAGAAAATTATCCAGCGAAGTACCACCGAGAGAAAAGTCGCAACGTACCGCGTGTCCAGTGAGAGTTCGCATATGAGCACCATGAGTAGGCGAAATTATGAACTGTGGGAGACGAAATTTTTGGGCCATCTTCGGTTGCAAGGGCTAAAGGATACTATTTTAAATGAGCCCACCGAGGATGAAGAACCGGCAGCCTACGAGATGAAAAATGCCAAAGCATACGCGGAGCTAATCCAGTTTCTGGATGATAAAAGTTTGTCGCTAGTAATGAGAGAAGCGGCAGACGATGGGCGGAAAGTACTGACGATTCTGAGAGACTATTATGCTGGCAAAGGGAAGTCACACGTAATTAGTGTGTATACAGAACTGACTTTGCTTCAAAAGTCGAGCAGTGAGAGTGTGACGGAGTATGTTATACGTGCAGAGACCGCCATCACAGCATTGAGAAACGCAGGTGAGACATTGAGTGACGGGCTGTTAGTAGCAATGATTTTGAAGGGACTGCCAGAATCATTTAAGAAGAGGGAGATTGGGAGCTTGTATGTCATATGTGATGAATATTTTCTTGTTGATACAACGCCAAAGTTTATGGGCTGTTAAGTCCCATTAATAAAAATATATATATACATAATCAATCAAGTTGTTGTCTTGTAATAGCTTTGCTTAGTTACACTGACATTCCGTGACTGTTCTTCCTTTTTGTGGGGTTCACCAGAGCTTTGTGTACATCAGGGGTCCCCAAACTTTTTCCTGTGAGCGCCACATCACTGAACATATCGTTTGACCTAGGGCCCGATTATGGGGGGGGGGGGGGGGTGTAAATAAATTAAGCACAAGTACTCGTCCTTCAAGCTCCCGTTTCTCGGCTCTTCTACTTCTTCTACTCTTCTACAGGGTGCGCGCATGACAGCTCTCATCTCGTTCGCCCCCTGGTGGTTGGCTGATTCAGGAAGCGTTTGATTTGATATGTAGCAGAGCACGTATTTTAAACGTTAATATCGCAGACGATCATGCTCATTTAATCGTGGCAGCCAAAATCGTGATCGCAATTAAAATTCGATTAATTGTGCAGACTGAAAAAAAATCATAATGCGTCTCTGGTATTGTTCAGGGGGCCGGACCAAATGTGGAGGCGGGCCGCATCCGGCCCGCGGGCCGTAGTTTGGCGACCACTGGTGTACATTATAGCCCAAACCTGAACGCTCTGCTATACCAAATTGTGAGAAAACAGAAAATCCAGAAGAAAATATTTCCTATATTTTAAATACAAAATACATGTATTTTGTTACATTTTCTGGCACCAGTATTTTGTATTTTGTTGTAATACATTTATTTGGGGGTATTTTGTATTTTGTATCAAAATACATTTTGATGTATTTTTGCCCATCTCTGCTCACTCTGCAACTGGTTATTAGACTTCCTCACAAACAGACCCTCGGCAGTTCCAATGGGCAACCACACTTCCTCCACTCTAGTGTAAAACACCGCAGCCCCCCAGGGCTATGTGCTCAGCCCCCTCCTGTTCACGCTGTACAACCACAACTGCTTCCTCAAACATGAAGAGAACTCGGTGTGAAGGTTGCACATGACACTGCAGTCATTTTTTGTGCTTTGTTGTGAAGCAAAATAGGACTGCAACTGACTTTTATTGTGTAATCCTGCAGGGGTTGTCAACTCGCTTCACTCTTGTTTCCAGTCCACTGAAACTTTGTGAAGTGGGCAGATTCAAAGGTCTGGACCCAGGCAAGAGCAGCAGCCGAGAGGTGTGCGCGTACCGGTAGTTCTGTTAGCTGTTAGCTAAACACACCGCCATAAATAACAGTGTGCTAGCTGTTTCTGCCCACTGTCACTCTGGGCACAGAGTAGCGGCTGAAGGTTGTATGCACTCAGTTGTGTTATCAGTAGCGGCCCCTAGCGGCCGGGGCCAGTAAAGCTAGTGGTGAATGAGGAATAAGCAGGCAGTTCTCGGCAGGCTATGAGACTGTGGGAGCTGCGTTTTGAGAAAGTGTGAATCATCGCAACCAGGAGAGGTCCTTGAGCTTGCAGCCATAACTGGACACCCAACATATTGTGTCAGCCGGCTAGCAAGGCAGCTCCCATGTGTTTGCGTGGCCGTTCAACCTCTGACTCCCCTCATAGTTTACAAGAAACCCCTGTTCGTTCTGTGGTTTTCTTACAGCCTATCTCCTTGTACATCCCATCCTCCCTTTTATGAAGTGAATTATAATAGGGAGAGATTCCTGCTTAGTTACAGACACCATCAATTATTTCCAAAAAATAAAAATCTTTCATGAATGTGTTGCGTGAAGAGGCACGGTGGTGGACTGACTGTGTTTGTTTAAAAAAACATATCAAATTCCATCTGTGGATCCCCCAGCTCCAGTTGCCCTCCTGTTGATGTCTAACAAGTGAATCTTTTCACACTCACACGGACATGCAATACCAAAAACACAGATATATTTGTTCAAACACACGGGCCGGCGGTTTGGAGAAAGAAAGCAAAGTATTGTACTTCTACGCAAATATCCAGCATGACAATCCTGAGGTTTTATCAAAATAACTCTGTCCTGTGACTGGCCCTCACAGTGTAGCAGAGCAAAGAGGTCATGCAATCAGGGTATATAATATGAACTTACACTGGGTAATGCAAACATACTGCTGTTACAGTAGAGACTCTCTGTGTAGCCCCCTCCCACGGACACATTTCATCATTTAGACTTAGAACATTACTAAACTCAATGCTTAACTTAAAACATTTCAAAGGCCAATCAACACAGTGAGAGCAATCATTATTTCCTTGTGCGAATTAAGAGCTGTTTAAATGTGTTAGTAACGCAACAGCTGCCTTAATCTCACATCCACGAAAGCTTGAATCATTTTTATTTACTGTATCAAAAGCACTTCACCTTACTGTCACGGGTCTGAAAAGAAATTGTGTTATTCAGGAAGGGAACATGTCGTGCCAGTGAGTGCCGAGGTGGATGCAAGGGCACTCGAATGAAATGCCATGGCGTTAGTGCCCAACAGGGGTCATTCATTTGGAATTTGTGCTGAACAAAAGCCGGACCGACCCCGACCAAACACCCACTCAGAAAGCACAGAAAGCTGTCCAAAGCCATCTTCTGGTTGGCTAAGCCGCATTCGCCCTCTGCGAAAAACGGAAAGGACAATCAAATACATGTAGTAGACTCATCAGATTCAGTCTGTTCCCTTTTTCTCTACTTTCTTGCCAACATTTACTAAGCTCCCTTTCCTCCATCGATCCATCCTCTCTCGTTCTTTCCTCCCTCTGTTCTCACTCCCTTCACCCCCCCCCCCCTCCACTCCCGCCGCTGCTGAGGACTTTGGTTCCAACACTGGCCCCCTGACTCGGCCCTCTGGAGTCACCTGACACAGACTCAGAGATCCAGAGTAGGAAAATGCAAAGCACTCTTGTGCGTGCTTACTCCACACAAAGCAACATCACTGTGTTGTTACACCTCTGAACAGAGTGACCCTGGGCTCACTTTCCGCTGCTATTGTGTGACCTCTCACCAGCAGTGTCTTTGCACCTCCTTTCCCACGAGCAGGTAGGTGGTATCTTGTTTAATGTAGAATGATGAATAGAGGTGATTTAACATATTGAATGGAGTCCAGAGAGTGTATTGTGTTTTATTTTAAGCTGTGTAATCGTTAAAAGGAGGAATTTTGTCACAAGACATGGTCCTGTTAAAAGTTTTGGAAACTAACACAAAAAAAACGTTTTTAAACAATCAAAGTAAACTGGCAGGTTCTCCACTATATGGGATTAAAATGTATGCAGTATTTATTTATGATACTTAAACATTCTGTGATGCAAAAAAGCTAAATTTGACACTCTAAAGCAGTTTTATATTATTATATTATTATCACTTAGGTCATTTGTTTTTCATTGGTTTAAAAGTGTGTAGTTGTATGATATAAAATAAAGGTAGCAATCTCAGTTCAATGCACAATAGTCACTATTTTCAACTCACAAAGAATATTCTTGAATCTTTGAAATAATGCTATAAGCCTGTGCAGTGCTCCTGATCAGTCTGCTACATAACATGGAGTCGTATACATTCTCAGCCTTATCAGTCAGCTCTCACTCCTGATGTTTTGTTAGCTGACAACCTTGACAAAAGATGCTTTGATTCTCTGTAGACAAGACTATCACAAATTAATGGGTGTGTGTGTCTTTTTTCTTTTGGGAATGTTTCTTGATTTCAGCTGTCTTATAATAATAATGACTTTTTTAATATAATTAAAGTTTGCATGATGATGGTACAAGATGAAACATTTAAAAAATCACCACAGTTAAGAGGGGAGACATGGATGGCTGCAACACATTTCGTAGCAATTCATCCAAAAGTTGTAATCAAATTCTTTAGAGCAAAGGTATCATCTGCTGGGCACCATGAATGTCCGTACCGAATTTCAACCATCCAATAGTTTTTGACTATCCTCCAGGCTGAGCTCCTCACTTACATACATGCTATTAATGAAAGCATCCCGGCTTGCTGCGATGACAGGAGGCTCATCAGCAGCAGTCAGGGTAGCCGGCGGACAGAGGAGACAGCCTTTGTGGTCCCAGCAGTCATATCACTGCTGCTGGTAGGATAGCTACAGTATATCGAAGGAGGTGGTCAGAGGAGGCAACCAGAAGCCCTGCAGAACCTTTCAAACTGCCGCCTTTGTGTTGATGATTGTGAAACTAGAGATGCAACATAATGGCCTGAACAAAAGAACTGCTGGCACAGGGAGAAGCCAGTCGAGGCTAAGCAGGCCAAAAGAAATAAAACCGAGGCAGGGATCAGAGGATTAGAGGGACAATCGGTGTGTTATGTGTAATATCTCGTACATCACTTCATTGAGTGGGACACCAAATGCCGGTTCACTCTTCTCACTCACACTGCAGCCTGTGTATGCGAAGGAGGGCAGGCCACAAGGTCGTATGCTGGTTGGGGGAGGGAAAAGGAAAAGGAGGAGCTAATCTCAGTGAGGCCTGTCCCGTGACTCCCTTTCCTCCAATTGCTGATCTGCCAGGCCCACACAGAGCACATGGCTGCATGATTTTTGAAAGCGCTCTCCAATAGGATAGAAGTGTCATTTCAGGACATGTGCGCCTGTGCAGCCCCTCCCCTGTCAAGTGCAGCACAGACACGGAAGTAGAGTAAGCCTGTGTTGGTGGGTTGGTGTGGGTTGGTGTGGAGGAGAAAAGGGGGAGGGAATGCATACATACACACACACACACACATATATACGCACTCACACACGCTTGCGGCTGAGGTAACAGAAAACAACTGGGATCACAATGGAGTGACCGTTGTTTGAAAGGAAAGAGGGAAGAGGAGAGCCTTCTGGTTATGTTCTGACCGAGGTAAGATGAGATCTCCTGACACCAGCTGTGGAAGGTGTCTGTGTGAAGGAAGTGACGGTTGTGTGATTTCCTGGTTACCCTGGAACAACCAGGCTTAACTCTTAGGAACCAGAATGATTGTACAGTTTTAGAAATTAGATTTTGAAGAGTAGCCAGCACAGTTAGCAATACTGACAATACATGATACAATGATGACTGATTGTATTTGAGGACCTTTTTTGTTTCAGCAACAGAACAACGATATGTAAATGTTCGGTATAGTATAAATGAGTTTACTATTTGTTTCTGGTTTTAATTAGAGCAAGTCCCAATGACAGTGTTGATGTAGTTTTGTTCCACAGCTTCACAATAATGTCCCTTTATTATGTCTGTTTATGTCACAACCACATGGGGCTTTTATGGGAGCAGTGTGTCAGTGTGTGAAAGGTCAGGCCTTACCAAAGCACATGAGACAGGGATGGAGTAAGAGACAGAGGGAGGGGAGACTGGGAAGGTCAATCCCAGCCCCATGGGGACATGCTTTTGTTCTCAGTAACACCTATGTGACATTCAGTTATGCCTATTCACTGAAACTGGAATTTTATTTTGATATTTTTGGTATAATGTAGTTAGCAAACACCATTCCTAAGACAGTTTGTTTCCCTTCCTTTTAGCTATGCTATAGCTTTAGGGATGCAATGTTGGTTAAGGTCCTATTTGAGGGATTGCTGTGAAAATTGGTACATACATCCATGTCACTCTCAGAATGTCCAACACATGCAGTGCTATCATTATGTCAGAATTTTAATTTGTTTGGTTTGTGACTAAATAATACAAAACCGCAATAACATTCTCTTTGCATTTAGTGCTGATACGCAAACGTTTGCATGCTCACGTGCAAAATTACAAGATGGTAAACATGGTAAACATTACTGAGATAAACACCAGCATTTCAACTTTGTCATTGAGAGCCTGTTAGCAGGCTGGCGTTAGCTAAAAGCTCCGCTCCCTCTAAGTAGGAAACAGACTCACAGAGGTGTCTACAGCTAGCATGGCTGTAAATTCTTGATCTTGTTCATGACCCACACACATTACATCAATCCTAAACAACTCCAGATTCCACTTTTGAAGCCAAGTAATTACATTTTTGAGTGGATGCTAATTTAGCCAGTGTTCTGGCCATTTGATATTTTCTTCAAATGGGACAAAAGGCCTACACACTCAAGAGCACTTTGGAAATAGTATTCATCCAAAGTATTCCCTCCCTCCAAGGTACAACATCTCTACTAAACAATAACTGTACATTTTGTTTTATATACAGAGTTCTAGATGAAAGTGAAAGGCTCATATTCCAATTTTTCAGCTGCCAGTTAAAAACGAAACATTTCTTTTCCCAGATTTTGATGAAGTTAATAAAACTATCCTATCTTGCGTCTGTATTTCAGATTGTGCACGTCTACATTTCCCGATTGACCACATTCCGGCATCCATCATGTCGCTGCTGACTCACGTACTGGCTTGCCTGTTCGGTATGGGCTCCTGGGTGGCCATCAACGGGATGTGGGTGGAGCTGCCCCTGGTCGTACCGCAGATCCCAGAGGGCTGGTATCTGCCATCATACCTCACAGTCATCATCCAAATGGCCAACATAGGTCCTCTCTTCATCACTCTGATGCACCGCTTCCGCCCCGGGGTGCTGGATGAGCGGCTGATCATCTACTCCATCGTGGGGCTGGGGATCGTTGCTACATTCCTGCTGGCTTTCTTCTGGAGGCACACAGTGACGATAGCGGCCTCTTTGCACAGTGTACCCCTGCTGGTGTTGAGCTTCCTGCTCTCTGTGGTGGACTGCACCTCCTCTGTTACATTTCTGCCTTTCATGATGCGGCTTCGCCCAGAGTACCTCACCACGTACTTCGCAGGCGAAGGCCTCAGCGGTCTGGTGCCTGCACTGGTGGCTCTGATTCAAGGTGTTGGCGTAGTCCACTGTCAGAACGCCACTTTGGCTGATGCCGCCAACAAAATAGCAGATAACTCTACTGTTGGCAGTGGAGAGCTAGAAGCTGTCTACCAGCCAGCTAAATTCTCTGCCCAGGTCTTCTTCATATTCCTCAGTGCCATGATGGTTGTGTGCCTTGTAGCCTTCGTCCTACTCAACCATCACCCAGCTGTGGCTCGAGAGAGAAAAAATGACTTGTACTTCAGTGGTGATCTGGCCTCTGGGAAGAGAGAGGAAGGTCTGTCCCTGCACGCCCAGACACCAGAGCAGAAGCCTATGATCTGCCCACTGGAAGACGTTAGGAGGGAGCCCAGGAGCTCTTTTGGGATGGGGACATATAGCAGTCTGGAGGTGGTGTTCATCTTTGTTGTACTGGCTTGGGTCAATGCTCTGACCAACGCAGTGCTGCCCTCAGTCCAGTCCTACTCCTGTCTGCCCTATGGGAACAAGGCCTACCATCTAGCTGCCACCATGGCAGCTGTTGCCAACCCAGTGGCCTGCTTCATCGCCATGTTCGTGCCTATTAGGTACGTATGATTGCTGGAATTACATTATAAAGATTCTCGGTCTCCTCCAAACATAAAATTCAAATAATTGCAACTCCTACAGATGACTTGAAATTGTAGATTTAAAGTACTGAAACCATTGACACTCGCATCAGTGGGTTTCCTGAAGCGGTTCACTGAAACAGAAAATGCACACATTTTGTTTCCAGGTCTCTCATCTTGATGGGTTTCTTGGCCATGGTTGGGACTGGATTTGGAGGCTACATCATGGCCATGGCTGCTCTCAGTCCCTGCCCCCTGCTGGTCCACAGTGATTCTGGCACTGCAGTCATAGTAAGACTCTTTCTTCCAATGGATTTGAAAATAAAGATGTTTTATTTAGACAATGCAAAATGCCACTTTATAGCAGTTAGTTTTGAACCTCATGTTCTCTCTTGAAATTGGTTCACCCTATACAAGATTGAAAGTGCAATCCGCCTGTCATAGTCACACATATTTGCAGTGTTGTGTGATTGGTAGGTTTTGAAATCAAGTTGTGTCAACTCTATCGCTGATCTGATTAAGACAATACTGTCAAACCATGTTTGTGCCAACTTTGTGAACATTCTAAGGAAAGCGTGCACCCTCACAGACGTGTCGATTCATGTGCACATTAGCTGGTGCTCTTGTATTATACGATCACCCCCCCTTGCGAGCGATGAGTTTTGTCAGCGTAATCAAACATCATGCTGCGATGTAACTGCTATAAAAAGTCAATGGGCTCACACACTCTTTCAAAATATAGGTTTATAGTGGAGAAAGACGAGCTTAAGAAATACCTAAGGAAAGAACATGGCAAGTGAGCAGGAAGAAAGGGCGAGGTGTTCTGTGAAGCAAGATGTGCTTGCAAGACTGCGAGATGAACGTCAGAAAGATTAAAGCTTTGACAGATTTTGACCCCAAGAGCTTTGGAAAGTCAAGTTGTTGGGCTTCTGACCAAACAAATCCGATTTTTTTCCTTATGGATGTATCATATTTTCAGTCATCATCATTGTTGATATATACTATACTATACCACCCTATGATATATCTAGCTCTCTAAGCAGAGTTCCAAAGTGCTAAACAGTAACTAAGCAAAACAATAAACTAAATTGCTAAAATAATGAGACTATCAGAAAATGTATAAATGAGTAGAATGCAGGAAGTTCAGTCACTAAAAACAGGCAGCCTTGCCTTTAGAGAGGAGGAGCTAGCTGGTAAACAGAGTCAGTTTTTGATAGGAGTGAAAACATCCTGTCCCAACCTGTTCTTGATGGCAACCCATTGAAAGCCACTGAGTTGGACACTAGGACACTTTGCGTGTTTGATTTGCAACTGAATAACAAGGACCGGGTGTCAGATCATTGCAAGGTATAACATTGATCTTTTTCTGTGATGCAGGTGCTGGCCTGGGTCCTGTTTGTCCTCTCCCTGTCCTACGTGAAGGTCATCATTGGGGTGATTCTGAGGGACGAAGGCCACAGTGCCCTCGTGTGGTGTGGAGCAGTAGTGCAGTTGGGCTCCATGGTTGGTGCCGTGTCCATGTTCCCATTGGTCAGCGTCTATGGACTGTTCAGGTCCGGTGATGCTTGCAACACCAAGTGTCCAATGTTGTGAATAAATATGTTTAAGTTAAACACTGCTGTACAAAACTGAAAAAGAATGTGCTTTGTTTTTGATGCACTGAACGCATTGCAGTCGTGAGCTTTACATATTCCTATTGTTACAGACCTGAGCTGCTCACCTACAACAGTATCACTCCCTGATGTTGTTTCAGTCAGATGGTTTATGTTTTATACAGATGTCTGTCTGTATTGACTAACGGAGCTCAGCACAAGGATGAAATGACCTCAACATTATTAACGTGTCAGATCACACAAGACCACTTTGTTGTCGAGCATATTACAATTCCTTCTCAATTCAGAGGTCAAAGCCAGTTTACTTGAACTGTTAATATGATGTGGAAGTATAATTGATTGATGTACTTTGGGCTTTAAAATGTGCCTTAATTTTGACTCTTTTGGTGTACATGTTGTACATTCTAGCTTGCTTTGTATATGTTACTTGTGTGGAGAAACTGTTCAACAATACCAAATAAAACATGTTTTATGGTTGCCTAAACACTTGTACTGCAAATCCTCATAAACATTCTCCTTATCCTCTGTCAGCTAGGGCAGAAGGTTTTATACCCATGAGTAGAGAGGTTACAGGGGCAACAAGTACAGTACCAGAGCAGGGTCAATGGTAGATAGGGCAATAGGGGGAGACACAAATAGCATCAGTTTGTTTTAAATATCTTCCATTGTGTGTTTTGGTTAAAGTGACATAACCGAGAAAGAAGTCGAAAAGGTCACTTTTGAACGAGGGGCTCTAAAAACATGGCTAAATGTGCCAATAGATGTTTGATTACAAAGGGTCAACATTGGACTTGGAATGATCTCTGACTGCATCTCTGACTTTATAAATAATATCTATGAATTATTATATGATCTGATTGCGACTGTTCAAAGTCTAATAAACATTTTACTATATTATTTTCCAATTAATAGTCCAACCCATATGAATACAAATAGTTATGTATTCCCCTGGTTTGCCTTTGAGAGAAACGGATGGCTTTGTTTTCAATATATAACAAATTATCATGTAATAATGGTCTACTGTTTTGCCCGTCATAATCAAATAAGCAAGTATTGGCTCAATACACGCACACAATCTTCATATGACGCGTCATTGAAAAATGCATGAGCATCGGTTGCCTGCGCGCCTTTAAAACCAACACTAGATGTCACTATATGATTAAAAGACACTCAGGAGGAACCAAGGCGCTCATCTTACCTGCAACTTTTAGATTCAAGTACTACAGTTTCGATGTGCAGGAATAAACAATAAAAATGACTCCATTTATTGGATCAAGTCACATTTGCTTAATAGGTCGTGGAGAGAAGGTTGTGGTTATATATGCATGGATCTTGGACGTCCTTTGGATTATGCAAAACCTTAAACTCAATGCGGTTGAAAACCCTGAGCATGTTCATTCATTTCTTGGTTCCCTTTGACTTTATTTTAGGTTTTTCAAAAGTATAGAGTAATTTCTGCGCCTCAGTTTAGGAGGAGGAGTGATTCATGTCTCTGGATAGTTCACCCGGGTCACCAGAGTCGTGTCTGCATCATATCCTCCTCACACTAAATCAGAGTGTCTTAGCCATGTAAGTATTAATGTGTGTGTGTGTGTGTGTGTGTGTGTGTGTGTGTGTGTGTGTGTGTGTGTGTGTGTGTGTGTGTGTGTGTGTGTGTGTGTGTGTGTGTAGGTGTGTGTGCGTGTGTGTGTGTGTTTATCCTTCCTCCACTCCTCGGGGACGATGAGGAATGAGGAGCTGAAGGCCAGTCAGAGTCTGATTCAGATCCCAGTGGTTCCTCAGAGAACATCTGGGGTCATCATCTCCTGTGTCTCACACTTCACCTACTCTCCTTATCTCTTCCAGTAGTTTTCTATGACTTATGGTGTGCTGAGTTTAAAAGCAGCAGACCTGTTTGGAGAGGATTTTCGCAAAAGCTCAAGTTTGGGAATACATATGTTTTCTCTGAAATTGTCTAATAAAACAACTGAAAGAAATGAAAGGTTCCCTTTAAGAATAATGCCATGATACGAATGCACTGAGATCCAGACAGGTGGACCAATGTGAATGTGGGTGGCAGGATGACTGTACCATAATGAGAGAAAGGAGTCTTCCTTATCTTTCTGCCTGCCTCTCTCTTACTCTCCTTCAGTCCAACTATTTTTGATATCTCATTTCCCCCCCAAGCTCCTTGTCTTCCTTGATTCATGCATATGGCAGACTTTGTGACCTTAATTTCAATTTAAAACACATGAGGGGAAATCCTAGCCCTCGCTGCTCTTTAATAGGCCGTCATGGGATTGGAGTATGCGGAGAATGATTGAATTTTGTGAGAAGGCCAGGAACGATCACGTCTCGCCTTCCGTTATGCAATCGACCATTCCCCTCTCACAACGCGACGTCTGGTAAAAACCTAGAGGAGGAGGAGGAGGAGGGGGGGGGGGGGGGGGGGGGGGCTAAGGACTCACGTCTAGACCAAACGACAGAAAAAACAGTTTTTCTTCTAAAGGACTCAAGGCAATATAAAAGAGAAACTCAGCTATCATATATAAAAAAGAGCCAAATGAGATGTGAGCCACCACATCAAAGGCAGAGATGTTGAATCGGGCAGCTTTTAATGGTTGTAAATGAGTCTTTTTACACTGTAATGCATGACATCCTATATTTCCTCACAGACGGAGACATATGGACCCTATACAAAAGCCCGTCACACTGTTTTATTTATACGATTGTGTCATGTCTGTTTTCTCCCTTGACTCGCTCCACCTGCTTGGCCCACTTTGACAATGTTGAGATCAAAACTCCACGACGCACACAGTATCGCTTTGTGCAAACTTCTTCACACCCACTGTGTTGGATTACACCACCGCGATATATCCTTTAAATGAAGCAAGAGAGACTACCTTTCCCGTTAAGTCCATTATATTCAAATGGGCCGGGCCTTTTTCTTTTTTTTCTTCTTCACAACAAGACATAAAGTAATCAAAAGTTAAAAGCAAACACTCAAGGAGGCACTTAGCAAAAAAGAAAAGCTTTTATGATAAAACATTCATATATAGTGCAGGAGACAGGTAATCTTTGAGGATGATAGGGTTGTCTTGTGGTCAGTTTCAGAATAGTATGGCTTGGGGAGCCTTGTAGATGAATGCTCCTAATAACATCCCCGCCCACCCATCACCCAGCGGAGCATCCAGGCAGAAGAACTAATACCTGAGTGTATTTCTTCAGTGGTGTGAAGTAGGCCTTAAAGAGCTGTTGGAGGCTGCAGTAAAGTAGGGTTCATTACCTTGACAGACTGATGACAGCTAAGACTGGCTGAGATGCGCACATATAGGCTACATTAATACTAAAAGAAAGGCTAAATTATCTGCAATCAGTGCTCGTTGTATATGCGCACACAGCGTGACCTTATATATGAAACAGAACACCTTAGATACAGTCAGAAAAAGGAAATACATCAATGTCTGCTGGGGCTCTAAAATGTTGGATTACTCTCTCGAAGTGCTTTGAACGTCGTTCGCTGAAGGCATCCAAATCAATATGTGATAAACATGCTGCGGGTGCAGATAACATATCTGTATTTGAAAAAGTTTAGTGGGAAAGTGTTTTAAAAGAATAATCCAACATTTTGAGAAATGCTTGCTTGTTTGTTCTCTTGCTGACGGCTAAAGGATTAATACAACAGCCTGCACAGTCAGTGTGAAGCTATAGCCAGCATGCAGCTTTGCTATGCACAGGGGAAACAGCTAGAGTGACTTTGTTCAAAGGTAAAGAATTCAGTACCTCGTTAAATGTATATGTTGCTTGTTTGAGCCGTTCGAAAACAAAAGAGTAAAAAACAAGTCATGGTTTTATGGCTGGTTGTGCACTTGACTATTTTGTGGTGGGACGCAGTGACTTCCTGCGACTTTTACTGCGCGATATATATCTAAATATAATGTGACAGGCCAACTCTTTCCTACATTTCCCGTCTTTATGCCAAGCTAACCTAACTTTTCCTGCTGTATAGCTTCATACTTATCCAAAGGCAGTAAAATCTGTATTTTTTTGGCTGGGCGCAGTGACTTCCCAGGGTCTTGTCGTCACTGTGAGGTTGACAGGGAACCAGTGGAGACTCAAGGAAGTTACATTACCAGCCAAGAAATAGTTCGGCACCTCATAAAACCCATCTTGTATTCAGACTCAAGTTTTTGTACGGATTAAACAAACAATTTATCACGTGCTAATTAGTGCGCTTGAGAGGTGCTTGTGGATTTAGTTACCTTTGGACAGAGCCAGACCAGCTGTTTCCCCCTGTTTACATTCTCTACACTAGGCTAAGCTAACAGGCTGCTATTTGTCCTTTAATATTTTGATATTTACCAGAGAAATGAGAGTGGTATTGATCTTCCTCTAATTCTCGGCAAGAAAGCGATGGAAATGTAAACTATTGCTTTAACAATTTGAGTTAAAACACATTCCCCAAATCAAGCCTATGGCTTCGGTGACGTAAACGCTAAATCAATATAGTCCACTTTGACTTTGTGCTTGGACATTATTTATTATAATCCCTAGTCCTAGTTGGGCAAATCATAACCAAACCACTAACAAGAGAGAAATAACTAAAGCAGCGAACTCTCACTCCATCGTGTCGGGAAGTCAGTTCGCATGGGTTGCATGTGGGGTCAGCTTTAGGTCATACTGGGCATCCATTAGTGGCCTTATTTAGAGTCTGATTCTTTTAAGAGGAGTGATTGGCTAGCAAAGACAAAGAATCATTACCTTTGCCCGCCCCCTCCCTGCCAGCAGTCAATAATGAGGGATCATTAAAATGAATAGATGGACATTCCCCTTTTCTCCGGATCCTTATTGCAAAATCAGTGTCAGGGGAAATGAAGATTGAGCTTGGAGAAGGCGTCTAAAAGCCTCACAGTGATTGTCGTGAACTCATCTCCAGTGCCAGGCTCCTTTATCTACTGTAAGAGTCTGCACCTGCCTGAACTCTTGACTAGCAAGGGCTTTTACTGTAGCCCATTA
The DNA here is from genome assembly GCF_910591455.1 of Pholis gunnellus. Taxonomy (NCBI): domain Eukaryota; kingdom Metazoa; phylum Chordata; class Actinopteri; order Perciformes; family Pholidae; genus Pholis; species Pholis gunnellus. The sequence continues at coordinate 7,732,505 of NC_136534.1, forward strand.
AGAGCATCCCTAATGTGCGCTACAATGTACTTCAACGTAAACATTCTGCATGTGTGCCGAAACATTTACAGCAAACAATGGAAGAATTATTGCTTTGGATGTATTGGAGGGTTTCTTTTTTTGATGCAGAAATAGAGCTCTCAGAGTAAAAGGGATAATGAAAACGTCGACGTTGATGTGGAGAGTGGAGTACTCACGTGTTGTGATCATACAAACAGACTCTTAAAAGGTGCAATGTGCAATGTCTAGACACACGCTCCAAAGAAATAGGGGGCAGCACTTCACCACTACTACACATAATAACTTAATTTACAGTCACCAGTCACCAGTGGCTCCAGGAGACTTATCCCAACCCAACACAAATCAAGCTACCGCGGCACAAACCCCAGCTCCGGGAGTCCCAGCAGGCTGGTCGAGTGCTGGGTTTTCCCTGTGGCTGAATTCAACCTAACGGCTGACTGGAGGTCTTTCCGTCTCCCGGAGCCGCCGCCTCCTCTTCTCCCGGCGAAGCAGCTTCCCGACGGCGGGAAAGACTAAACAAAAGGGTTTTCTGGTTTGTGCCACTTGACTTAATCCAATGAACACAATATGAAAACGTGCACAGACCATGGATTTGACAAAAGGGTGGGGGGTTGCAGGTTAGCGTGCTCACTTCAGTAGAGTTCTCTGCAACACAATACATAGAGGTCTTTGACTTAATGTCAACACTGCAACCTCTTTACATTTAGTCGATAGTGTTACTTTCATCTTTAAAGAGACATCCGTCTGTTACTCAAACATCTGTCCCGCTGCTAAATTTGTATAAATCCTTGCACAACATTTCACGCATCACAAAAGAGAGAGAGCGAATCAAGCTGAATGATCGCAGATGGAGAATAAAAGACGGCACAAGATTTTCCAGGCCCCCATCTGGTTGCCTTTCGGAAGGTCTCTTAAAGTGTCTTTTAAAAAGGTGATTTGTCTGTGGGTCCACAACGATGTGACCATGTCAGCGGGTCATCTGCTGGTCCTGTCACACGTGAAACGGTCCCATGAAAGGGGGTCGGTGTACACCTGTGGAGCCCCCACCAAAAACCCCACCCTAAAGAGATTTAAAAAACACATGTAAACACATGCTCGATTCCACACACACATGTGGTCCTCATCTTCTTTCTTTATCACCCATAAGGTAATCGATCAGACGGTCTGTTTATAGTCATCTGACACGTAGCTCTGAAAAAAGAAATCACCAAAAAGTGGCTCAAGGGAATTCAAAAATCTAACGTCGGACTGGCTTATGGGACAAAACTATCAAAGGTCCCCAAGTATGGTCAAGCAATCATCTCTTTAAGCATCTCTTAAAGCCACCCCCATGGTTCTCTCAACATGCCCTCCATAACAGAGGTATACTGAGGATTTACTGCTTTCAGATGGCCGATGAGAGACGAGGGCAGCAGCTCCAGTGCTGTGCCTATGCACTCACTTTATAAAAGCCCGAATCAAGGGCTCTGTGGGAATACAACGGGGGAGGAAGCAGGGCCGTAAAGACGCTATAAATCCATACAATGAAACTTCTGAGTCGTGCCCTCTGCCAGGTGCTGTGAGCATGCGGACCCTGGGGAGAAAATGGCACGCGCTGCAATCATCATGAGCAGGGAATGCTTCTTGCATGTCTGCGTTGTTGTCTCCACTGCTTGGGGGGGGGGGGGATGCTGCGTCTGCCAGTCATTCATTCAGTCAGTCAGTCAGATCACCACTCAGTCAGTCAGATCACCACTCAGTCATGGCATTGTCACTCTGAAAAACGAAGACAACATAGAGCTAAACTGTGATTGTCAGTCTTAGAAATGAAAACAACAGATTCAGCAGACAGGAGACAGTTAGCTGAGCTTAGTGTAACAGAAACAAGAGGAAACGGCCAAATGCTACGCCTTTTTTGCGTAGTATCTTGACCCTAAAGGTCTGCGCGTAGTTAGCGTTGTGAAACGGTCTCGGTCAACGTTGTAACACGTGGTTAATGTTGTTAAATGGCGGCGGTTAAAACCACTTAGTCAGGGTTACAAAAATAATTGTGGTTCAGCTTAAAATAAGTATGTTTGTGGAGTAAGCTATGACTCAGCGGCGTAACGTGACACAACGTTGTCAAATCACTTAACTCGGTTTCACGCAGGATATGAGCACAAGTCCTGTGTTTGCATGAGGCACCCGCCCACACGCCCTTAGAGGACCTCTTTCTGCTACTTTCACTGCTCTGAGTGTCTACTACTGATATGGATGGGTTTACATTGGAGTTAGTTGAAAATCCAGTGCGTCTCATACGACGCAAAAGGGTGCCTTGTGCATCGGTATCGAGACGCCAAGGACCTCTGCCCAAGCGTCAGTATTGCCGGGTGAGACCGGGCTGGTCCAAAGGTAACTCAATCTGCCAAATCAGCACCTCTATAGCTCACTAATAAACACACTGTATCTCATTATATATTGTAAAGAAAGTCATATTTTGTCATCCCTTTTGTGTCGTTAGTAGCTTTTTTATGATTAAAAGGAAGTCTTTTGTCTCAGCCTGCTGGAGGAGAATGAGAGACAAACACATTTGAGTTGTAGTTAGTTGTTAGTGCTATTGAGGAGTAAGGAGCACAGCAGCATCTAACCGGACCCACGTGATATTTGCAGGTATGTTTGTATGCTGTTTAATGTACTGCAGCTGAGGAGTTAATTAGCTATCTAGCCTACAAACTGAGGTTAGCGGTGCGTTTTTGCCTCGTGAATGATTTCAGGACAAATGATTTCAAGAGCAGATGTGTATGTTGAAGTAAAGAAAAGAAAAAAAAGCAATTAAATTTCAGATGGACTTTAATGGTCTAGCACATGCATAATTCAGTGTTTCACTCTTACAACTGAAATATTATGAACAGAATATAATGCAGTGATGTGAAATGATTTTAAAGTATTCCATGAATTGTATTGCTGAGTGCAGGTTATGAACTTTTGCTCATCAAAAAGTAGATGCCAGTCTTTCAACAGATGCCAATAGATTTTGAAGCTCCATTTGTTTTCATATCATGGATATTCCACTGCTTTAGTTAGTCTCTCTGCTTGACTGCTGCCTCAGTGGAAACTATGGCCCGGGGGTCATCTCGCCACTGTGTCAAAGGGTACGGCGCCGTCAGAGGAAGATCAAGGTAAGAAGGACAGGGTGCTAGGAAAAAGGGGCGTGGCTGCATCTGTAAATAGTGGGGCTATTTTAGGTTTACCACGGTCATACAGGGGAGCACCGCCTAGGCCTGCCTTCTGTCACTATGGGGATGGGCGCTTCATAACTTTGCTGGATGGAAAAAGTCTGGAGGACTGGCAGGTGGTACACAGGAGCTCCCATGGCGCTGTGCCGTTTCACTCATAACTACCCACCGCTAACAATACTCACCGGAAAACACACAGGCCTCTGCTTGTACTTGGCAGATCAGCAGCTTGTTGCATTTCATCCTGCTAAAAGTACAGTGGTAGGTTTGTTCGTATTTCACTTTGAAACAAAAGTGGAATGCCAAATGCCATCTGTTGACGGATTTAAGTGCCCTCTTTGCTGGAAATCCCATAGGAAAAATTGTAAGATATAAAACACAGAGTGCCTGCAACTATTTTGTAGCAATAGTAACGCTAATAAAGTAAAATGGATAAATACATGTGAATATTAATTAAAACATCTGTGGTACACTATATTTTTGTGCATCCCCCAAAAAAGTATTTGGGATAAAAGAAAAAAAAAGTTTTCGCTCCTCTTGTCAATGTCGAAATGTCTCTATTTCAGGCTTTATTAGGGATATAGGTACAGGTTGGAACAGTCAGAGGTTTACTAAGGTCAAGCCATATAACACAAGAAAATCACACAGCCAAGTTAAAGTGAAGACCTTAAAACTAAAGCATAGCCATATGGGCCAAACATGTAATGGTCAAAGAATGCTTTTAGAGGAGAAATACTGAATCCATTACCAAATGATTCACTATTTTAGTTTGAAACAAAATGTATTATCTTGGACACATAGAACTAACTAAGTTTTTGCAAATAATCTACTCCAAACATTAAAACATATTTAAAGAAAAGCATTTACTTTAAGTAAAAAAAAAAGTACTTTGAAAAGGCTTTAATCATTGATGCACTTGCTCACACGTAAATACAACATCAAAGTGATCGAGAACTTAGGTTATGTATGGTCACCATTATGCCATTTATTAAGTCATTGTTGAGAACACATTAAATGCACTTAAAACACATTTCATTTTTCATAAATATTTCATATTAAAGAGAAATATGTTTCACCTTGTGCCTACAGAGAAAAGCATTATAGAGTCGCAACTATCTTGTAGCCAAGAAAGAGAGTAAGGCACAAAATAGAAACCTTATTCATACAGTTTAGTCATGCTATTATACTATATGTCCGGAAATGTATTAGGAAGCTATATTGTGAGCTACTGTCAGCTAAATGATCCCCAATGTTAGTACTCTGTGCATGCTCCAAAAAGACAGATAACATGGAAAAGACTGCAGCTGTGTGAAAGAAGAGTTGACGAAGATACGTTTATGACACGACAGTGGAAATCAATCTACAATATTTGGTCTGGAAGCAAGGAAACTTGCTCCGTTTCTACGGTAAAGTGCATAATGTTTTTTTTTTTTTTTTTTTGTACGGGGAACCGCTCTACGCTAAAGTCTCCGACAGAAAAAGGAAACTTGGACAATAATTTCACCAAAGATAAAATCCTTTGGTTAAAGCACATCAATTATTGCCAGCTGTAAGTAACAGTCCTGCCAACTCCAAGTCCTGGAATTGGCCGAATGACGAGTAAAACTGAACCTGCCGCACGCGCAGATCATCCCTGTGCCTATTTACATGCAAACTTGCAGTGCAGAAGAAGTAACAGACAAATATCTATATTGTTCCCGGAGTATTCTCATCTAAATTCAGCAGGTAAGCATACCGTTGTTCAACTTTCTTATAGCTGGGGGAGAAGAAAACTCTGATACCTGCCCCAATAAGCCTGTGTAACCAGGGACTGCTGTCATAGGATATGTGCTATATTTTTCTCTGATTGTCTGTGCATCATTATGTCATGGTGTGGGTGGGAGGGCTGGAAGACCGGGGCAGGTGGATTTAAAAAAAAAAAAAAAAAAGGCACTAAGGTGAAAAGCATAATACAGGGTAGTAGAAATGGTAGTCATATGGCAGGAAGTCATATCAGAGAGAGAAATTGAAAACTAAATAGCAAACTGCATGATATAAGCATAAGGCATACATGAGTACATTTTCAAATAGATGTTTATACAAAAGAATATCATACAATAACATTCAGTATAAATGAACAATGAGATAATAATGAGGAAGCGAGAAAAAAAAAAAATACATTTCTAATCTATTCACAGATTCCCTACATATTTTCCAGCCTTTTATTCTGTTTCCCTGTAAACAAATCATTGAAATGATACAAAAAAGTCATATAAAAACGTCCAACTTTGGGTTACAATGAACCATTTGCATTTGTGTCACTGCCGCCGTCGTCTGCTGTCAATATCACTGCTGTAAGGCACCAATTCGGTTGTTGTGGACTGACTGCACAAACAAATGAACCAAAGTGATGAAGCATGACACCTATTGTCCCATTAGCCTGTCCATGCATTAACATATAGATCACACTGGATATGAAGATTGTCATTTGTCAACGATAGAAGTATTTCAGTCTCATTGAGCTGTTTGGTCCGCTAAACAACATCTGCTGTGAATTAAGGCAAGTGTCGCCGTATACGTTGCCCCTGATTTCACTTCCCTTTATGTAAATATAACATTCATCTGTTTGTTCATATAGAGTCTGCCAGCGATTGTCATTGTGAAGCTGCAGCGAGCCTTCGAGCTGATGGGGATGATGGTCAGGTGGGAGATCCTGGTCAACAATGTATTCTTCATCATCTGGAGCTCTAGTTTTTTTGTTGTCCTCTGTTTGAGTGCATGTGTGTGTGTGTGTGTGTGTGTGTGTGTGTGTGTGCTGCTGCAGAAGACTTCTGGAGGTCTATGCATGAGTATGCACGGAAATGCTGGAGAGGTCGTTCCTGATGATCTCGTTAACTGTGGAAAGAAAAAAGAAGTCGTCAATTATTATCAACTTGTCACTTTGAATGGCAACTCTGATCATTATTACATTTAGTGAAGAGAGGCGGCCTAGAGGTTACAGAGGTAAGGCTTATGACAAGAGGGTTGTCAGTTTCAGTCTGGTGTCCTAAAAATGACGTTCCCATACAACGAAACTGCATTGAGGGATTACGTATCTGTTTTTCACGTATCACAAATACGTTTCTATTCTACTCCGCAGATTTCTATGTGGGTAGGAATGGGTCAAACAAACACAGGACTTTCACACAGGAGACAGCTGTTTGTGTCCCGTGTGAGACCTGAAGATGACATAGACTCATTTTAAGTCTGTGACTTAAATAATGTTACAAACATACTTATTCTGAGCCAATCCATGATCTTTTTACTAAACATAACCAAGTCATTTTTATGTTTTGTTTCAATTTACAACATTAACTACGCCTTTAGAACTGCAACTGTAATCCGGGAGAAAATAATTTTCCCTCGCAACGTCACTGAGAATACAGTTTCATTTTATGGAATGTCATTTTGCAGGAGACAGTTTGAATCGCTGCCATTTTTCAACCAGGCAAAGTGTGCAACTGCCCTGCCCCACAGCTCGAAGGGGCTAGAGAAGTACTTATCACAAGAGAAATGGGAGACATGTTCTATTTGTGTTTGATTTGAAAAGTTGCCTCTAACCAATGAAATCACATCAAATGTGGCATTTACACATGAAACTTTGACTGAAGACGTTGTTACTCTAGTGCTTGCAGCCTGCAATAAATAATGTCACACGAGGCAAAGCTGCACTGAATACTCGGCGTAGATGGCGTCAAGTTGAAAAATACTGCAATCCAAACATATCACTGTGGATACCAGCCTTTTTAAACTCCTATCTGCCCCGTACACACATCTCTGTTTTGAAGTCATCGTCTTGTCTTTCCTGCACTAGTTCCTGTGCCCGCGCCTTTCCCACAGTCGGGCAGACACAGATCTGTCCCCTGCCTTTATCGGCTCTGTGTTCTTTGGCAAAACAGAGGGAAGTGGCTGTGAAGATGGCGAGGACCCTGAGCCCTGTAGCTCAACGCAAACAAGAAAGCCCCTCAGTCATAAAGCTTGCCGAGATAAAGTGGGCCGATGCAGACAGAGAGAGAGAGAGAGAGAGAGAGAGAGAGAGAGAGAGAGCAAGAGAGAGAGAGGGAGAGAAAGTCTGGTGAAACCACCATCCGCAGTGGGGAGCCGAGACAGGAAGTCCACCCACTCGGAGGCCCACAGGCCTGCAGTTTGTTATCACTAGATACTGTTTGGCGATTGGCGAAGCATCTGCACGAGTCCTTATAATACTCAACCGTTTCAATGCTGTCGGTACAATGCCATATTGAACGGCTATGCTAACTTATCTTTGACAGCAATGTTGCTGATGTCAGCTGAACTGACCTATGGGATATGAAGTGCAGAAACCGCACAGCAATATGTACATTTGTAAGGATGGAGACAGAAATGAATACGCACATAACAACATAAATAATGTGTCACAGATTGCAATTTTTAAAGAAGTAGGCCCCCCCCCCCATACACACACACACAAACAAACAGATTGCTTGGGACTCACCTCCCTAAACAGGAGGAACTCCCATTGGAAAAATCCCACCTGTGCCAACACTGCTGGGTGTTTTCAACTCTATTCCGCTCCAGGCCAAACATGCATTTACACGCTGAGGTTATTTTTAGCTGTGCCATCGCAGGGCATAAAGGAAGTGCAAGCGAGCACATGTAAAAATTAGATGATCAAACTTTTAATGTCCATGCTCTTCTCTGTCAGCCGAGGTGAGAAAACAGCTCCAAGGTAATTTTGAAGAAGGGAAGGGAAAACCCAACAGCTCGCCGGCAAAAAACCACAAATGTACCCTTTATTCTCCTCAGAGGGAAAGCAGTGGCTTCCTTTCTTCTTTTCAGTTATGGTGAAAAAAAAAAATAGTGACGTCTCCTCCGCCCACATGTAAACTGCGGTGTTATTTTGCTGCGTGTTATCAACTAATATTTTCCATCGGCATGCTCGATGATGTTCCATTCTGAAGAAACGAGTGATAAAGAGAGAAGAAAGGTAAAACTCTGGCCTCTGTGCTTTAATCTATGTACTCTGTGAGCAATGTGAGAATCTCAGAAGCAGGATGTGGCCGACTGCTATACCACAAGACAACACCAAGCTGCTATTTATAGCTGTTCAAAAGGGTAGCTTGCTTTTTACTTGCACCGACTTCTGGGAAACCGAGAAATTGTAAAGAACCTGAATGTGCACAGAAACACATAAACAGGTAATTCCTTTGAATTAAATGCATGTGCACATGCTATATTACAAACCTGTCAGATTGATTTTGGTGACAGCTATCCAAATGCATTGGGTTTAATTTTGCAAAAAAGAAAAAAAAGAAAAATTAATTGAATAGATTTCATTTGGTTTACACTTTTGATGAAAAAAAAAAATGTCTCAATGCTGACAAAAGATCAGGTGTCAACAGTTCTGCCAATGAATATTTTTCTGTTTTTCCTTTTAAGTCAAACGTTTGAGTCTAGATAACCACACATGTGCAGCATAAGAGGAGGCAGGAAGACATGCAGGGGAACAATTTGTCCAGACAGAGAATTGGCTCCAAAAATTAAAGATCTCTGTGAACTAGGCCGTGTAAAGCTAGTTGCAGTTGTAAAAACATGACAGGTAATTATTTTCCTCTTTCCTGGTTTCTATGTGCTATTGTAATAAAGAACGCAATGTTACCCAATAATATGTTTGCTGTCAGACACGTAGATAAATGAACTCTCTGTGGCCTGGCATCGTTCTCAACAGCATCGGAAACTTATTTTTATTTTTTTTATTTTTCCAGTTGCCCCAGGTTAATAATGGAAAGCTGTAACTGGGAGGACACCCTCTCATGACTAAACAAAAACAGTGGAAAATTAAACTCCAAATATTCCACTGCTGTAAAAAAAAAAAAAAACCCTGCCCTGCTAGTCTTCGTTAAAAAGAGTGACATCCTTTATTAGCCGTAGTGCCGGTGCAACAGAGTTAGGGCTGGGCGGCTGCGAGATCCATTTCAGGCAGGTGTGAGAGTGTCACAAAAAATATGACGGAGCTTCACACTGATGCCAGCCGTGTTGAACACTTCAATGGACAATTCACCTCCTTTGTGAAGGCCTACCAGTGTTTCTTGGCAGTGGCTTGCAGCCAGTGTGACTGTTGGCTGAATGAACGTTGACATCGCTAAAATAATCTGTCTGTATCAACTGTGACGGGGAATGATTTGCTCCGACCTGCCAGAAAGGGGTGGCGCAGTACCTCCGGTGTGGTGCTTACATCAACAACACAGTGCGTGTCGACTGTTATAAACTGCACCTATGCAACTAGACAGGTCGTCTTAGACCAACCATAGCGGAGAGCCCAGACTGAGCGGGCTCTCAGACCAGAAATAGCACAGCTTTAAAATAACACCAGGGGCTGCGTAGGTGTAGACATGCTGCTACAGGTACTAGCGTGAAGACACAATCCAAGCAAGGAAGTGCAGTAATGCATCCATGTTTTTGAAGATGCCAAAACAATGCAATAAACCAGGATTTTACAACTGTGGAAAGTTACCAATTCTCCATGAATCGCTGCAAATATTGGAAAAAAAGGCAGCGATTCCAAAACCAATCAAGACTAATAAGGACACGTTGAGATGTACATGATAACACAAAGTTACTTCGTGCTTTTATGAATAAAAACTTGGAAACAGTAAAAATGCTAGGAATCTTTGAGTTATGGTGCTGCAAATTTGGCCTCTTTTGTGCTCAGTAATCCAAGCACGGGCGTTGTGAGCTCACTCGTCTACTCTGAGAGTTCAGTGTAAACCTGACCTGCACTGGGGATTTAGTTAGCATTGTTAGAGGAGAGTGCTGTGCATTGGGGTTCGATAACAGCCGGGCTTCCTCAGAGAACAGAGGATGCCCTATGTGGTTGGGTGAGAAGCAGAGCCTCCAGGCCTGAGAGCCGCTTCGAGGTTCCTGCCGTCGTAACACGATCTCCGTTCGGCCAAATCAGGCCTGACTGGCAATGACCCGGCAGAGAGTGACTTCACCTTCCCCTGGCTTCCCTCAGCTGACCATCAAAAACACAACCTCTGAACTCTAGTTTGTAACGGAGGACTTCCTGCCAGGGACTTCTGTTCTCACTTGGAGTCTCTTGATGCCGAAGGAGCAGGAGGGCACCTTCCTCAGCTTCCCTCACTTTCACTGCATGAATAAACGGCAGCTGTGCGAGGGTCAAGGACCTTCACACTGTAGCGAAGGCGAGTGTTTCCTATGCTTACTCGCACACCCGGTAGTAGCACACCAGGTTTGTGAGAAGGAGGAGGTAGCTTCCGTCTATTGTGGCACTCACGGCATCGTTTGAGGAAACAAGTCTGAGTCACGAAGGCTCTTTCGCATAAACACGGCTAAACAAATCTGTGCAGGCTAAAGGAGACTGGCTGCACGACAGCCTCAGATTTAAACGTCATCTGAACCGCTTTCATGTGATTTGGTGGGGAAGTCGAACTAAAGCTCAAAACTTGCTGGGAGAGAGACAATTGAATTTCCTGGTACATGTTACTTTTGTTTCCCCACTATATCAAATCTTCTCTCGGCCTCAGCAGAAACACTTAATGGACAATTTGCTGCCTCCCACGCACGGCTCAAGCGGCTGGACGCAGAGAGAGAGAGAGAGAGAGAGAGAGAGAGAGAGAGAGAGAGAGAGAGAGAGAGAGAGAGAGAGGCTCAGACAACGTTACTCATCTTGTGCTGATAACCAGCAGCGTCAGAAATAGGGAGGGGTCAAAGGTCAGAACACACACATAAATGACACGGAGGGAGAGGGAAATAAAGACGGAGCGACTGAGAGAGAACGATCATTATTCCCACAGATAAACACAAATGGAAAGAGACAAGAGTGTTCCACTAATGCTTCATCATGATAAAGTGCTTCATAAATTCATCCGAGCCTCGCAGGTAGACAGCTTCTAATCCATCGCAGGGATCCCTTTGGGCCTAATGATGTGATGATATGTACAGACAGCATATTTCATCCCCACAGCCAGGCGGATGTGTGAAGCCCTGGGCTTTCCCATGTGGAACCACTCAGTCTCCTCAACTGACACAGGAGATGGGGAGAAGAAGAAGAAGAAGAAGAAGAAGAAAAAAAGAGATAGGGCTGCAGAGCCACAGTTTGTTTTAAAACAAAGCTGAGTTTACTCTGAGAGCTGAGGTTTTACAACTGCCCTGCAGCAGCTGTGTGGTACTGCGAAAACACAGCTGTGCCACGGGCTGCAGCCAATCATCTCCTCACATGGTGAACGACGACGCCATGAAATCTATGATTTAGACGTAGAGTCAAGGGTGTTATTTCTACTGGGTAAATCCTTCTTTTGTCCCCCACACTTTTATAGTTTCAGGTTGATTTTTCTCTCTGAACAGTTACTGTGGCCATGTTGCTGTCCACATGGGGTACATCTAACTGTCCAGCAGCCACAGTCCACATGACAGAAGATCTGAGTTGATAAAAAGTGTTGAAACACTTTGGCTTCCAGTATTACCTCAAAGCGTCGAATTTAACGAGACGTGGAGCTGCGAGTGCTTCGCATATGTCCTTCGGTCTGGCCTGTGGGGCAGCATACAGGCTAAGCTACATTATTGCTGCAGGTTGTTTGAGGTAGTATGCAGACTGGAATGGATACCTGCAGATACCTGCCATGGGCAGTCATGGAAAGAGTGTTCATTTTGTTAATGGCCATCAGTGGGCGACCCTTATGGTTGCAAAAAGTCTGATTGTAGAGAAGTCTATGATAAAATGACCCTACTCCTCACTTGATTTATTATCTCAGTTAACATTGTAAACATGAGTTTATGGTCTCATTCGCTAGTTTCAAGTCTTCTTCAATACAACATTATGTTCATTTAGTAAATTATGGTCCATTTAGAGTCATAAAGCAGGGTATGCTTTAGGGGCGGGGCTACCTTCTTGATTGACAGATCGCTACCATGGCGTTGACCTGCCTGGGAGTTGTCCGTGTTTTCGTCTTCGAACTTAAAACCCTTTCACGGTGTGCTTTCAGTTCATGAAAGTTGAATGTAACATTTTGGTCGCCTAAACATGTCTTACTCAGCGTTTGGTTGCACTTAGCTCCACCCTCTGGTTTCATTTCTGGCTCCATGAGAAACAAGATGGTGAGGGCCAAAATGACGAACTGCAGGCTTAAAAACGGCAGTCCACTAACCCGAGGCTGATTTGACTAAGACGAGAAGATGATGAGATGGCACTAACAATGATGCCATCAAACACGCGATATCATTGCCAAATAAAGACAAGCCTAAAACACCTTCTCTTCCACTCTCTTTCTCAAAAGCACACAGAGCAGGGATGCCAAAAGAGGAGTGATACGAACCCTCTTTTGGAGAGGTGAAGAGAAAAGAAGAAATAAAGCACAGAGTGTAAACAACAAGTGCTCTGATGTCACTGAGGAGATCTCCAATCAATATGTCTGCTGCTGTTTTTAGTCAAGGGCTCCTGGCTCAGTTGGATAAGAGAGCTGGAGCAGGACTGAGAAATAACAATGACACACTCAGTGCATCAAGTGGCGAGTCAGAAGGGAACTGGGCTCTAATGTGCCTCTCTTTTCAGAGGACATGCTTCATAGTTGACAGCGGAATCGGACACGTTGCCAAAGCGAATGGCCTGACCCTGGAGAAATTGGGTGTCGGCCTATTCCAGATCAGAATCACTCAAAAACACTCGAAAGCAGTTACTAGAAATGCTGTGATCCGGGCTGGCTTGAGAACCATAAAAACAGCAGTATCCCAAATTAGAAATCTAAAGACAACAACTTTTAGCGAAAGCCCCACCACTGATGTGCTTATTTTGGCCACGGCGGTGCACAACCTTTGTCTTTGATCTAGCGTGGTGTGCTGCGCCTCTCCCTATCTCACCTCACTCTGTCTCTCTTTGTGAGCCTGCCACTTCCCTCTCCTCCTCCTCCTCCTCCTCCTCCTCCTCCTACTCTCATTTCCTCCCGGGCCCAGGAGGCCACGGGTGTGCTCACTCGAGGCCGGTCTCTTGGGAGGATGAGGGGGAGGTGTTTACATGGTTGGAGCTGCTCTCCAGTGCCCTCATCACTGACTTCTCTGTAATCATTGTGCAGTCGGTTTGCATCGCATAACAAAATAAAACATTTATATTAACAGTCCAGGAACAATGAACCTAATTTAGTTTAAGAAACTGATATGTTTTTCTTTTCTTATCCATTTCATAATCTTGTGACCCTTATTTATATTTTGGGTTCTGACCTCTAGGTTGGGAACTATTGATCTAGCACACTAACTGTCATAAGTGCACTGGCACATAAATATACTGTGTGCACTTTTTCAACAGAAAAAGAAAAGGGATGCCACAGTACCGCCCACTCAGTCATTTTGATTGCACAGTTCAGTTTGGTTGTGTTGAGTTGTATTTATTTAGCTGCAGCGGAGGAACAGCACGGCCGAACTCAACAATCAAAGTGTTTATCAAAAGCTAACATAAAAGTAAGAAGCTAAAGAGCTTCTGACATTCAGGGTGCATGGATGACTTGAGACTGTGAGAAATCAAAAGCTCAGTTTCACACAACTAGCGAAGCATGACCGCGTAAAGCAAACACTGAGGCCCGAAAATACACCCAACTGAGTGAAACGCAGACATTTTTGCGATTGAGATATGAAAGGAGACGGATTAAAACTCCTTGCACGGCTCATTGCCGATGGGGTCTCTGGTAAAATAACTCAGCCATCTGATGAACTCGCGGTGATTGATTCAGAATTAGAAACGTATGCTCCCGCGGAGGCCGAGGCGGACGGCTCGAGATTTCGCTGGTTTTGAAAATGGCACACTATGAAATAAAAAAGAGCATGTTGAAGCAATCATACTTCGGTGCGTTGCAGCCGTCTGAGTGAGAATTTGGCAGCGCACTTTGCATGCAGTACGATTTATAACCGCGCTTGTGTCGTGCTTCTTTAAATCACCTGTTGCCTGTCAGTCGTTACGTGGGATTTCACAATTGTTTTTCTTTTATTTATATGCAGAGAAACTGTGCTCCCCGTGTCCAAAACGGTGTACCTCAGTGCAAACTTTATTGTTCGCTATCCATCACAGATAGATGGCTCAGAGAGGCTCCTTCCTGTTTTTTTTTTAATGTGCATGTCTGCCTGTGAGTGTGCATCTGCACACCGTGGCCTTTGGTTAACCTGTCTGTTTGGCCATCCAAGCATTAGCTCTGCTTGCCGTCGTCTGTTAGCAGGAGCTTTGCTCTGTAAGGACGTCAGCTGTTTGCTCGGTTGGTCGGTTACTTCAAAACTAATTGGTTGTCAGGAGCATCCAGGCTTTAGAAGGGACCCTAGCACAGTTTTTAGACTCTTCCTCTCTTCTTCGTTTTCCTCTAAGAACTACAGCACAGGTCAGTCATCTTCAGCTCAAACTGGCAACAAGCATATTCTGATGAAAGTCACATTTCCACTGATCCAGCTTCTTGAGGTGCTGGAGAAAGTTTTTTTTGTTTTGCAGGCTGCATTACATAGTATACTAAAGGTAAGTAAATCTTAAAAAGCTCCTGCTGCACACAAGGACATGGTATCTCTCTCTTCAACATCCCCGCTGAGCTCTAGTGCTCTGTAGTGAAGCAGAGTGTGATCTGATTAACACCCTGTCTGCTGACCCCGAGAGCTACCCTTCAACTTTAAAATCCTCGACGCCCGCGGGGATTCGAAGACACAGTGGAGGAGCCGGCCTCAGGTCACATCGTGGATCTATTCAAGTAGACCAGTCTGGAGGCAGGATGAAGGCGCTCTTGGCAAATGTTTCCCTTATCTCCTTTCCATCGACCTCGCTTTTGATTTTCACAGACAGAAGAACTTTCATCCATCTGGAAACCGTGCAGTTTTCAAGAAACTCAGGCGTTGCCAGGGTCAGAGATGAAGACGGGGGCTACTCCTCAAGGGATCAAAAGGTGAGACAGACACGTTTGCTGTCATCTGTAAATCATAGAACCGCATTTTCACCTGCTTCTGTTTGTGCTGTTTCAAATCACACGGGTTTTACAGTTGCTGGGGCTCAGGGAGCGAACCCGCCACTTAAATACCTTCACAGAAACAAGAGCCTGTTATTTTACTCTATGACGCAGTAAATCTAACGGATTTAATTAAAATGTACATGACATTTCGGTTCACATGGTGTTTAAGGGGCGAGCTTTCCAACTCAAGCTCCCTGTTGATTTGAAACAACGGATTTACAACATGAACAGAGAGAAGTGTCTTGTCTTCTAGTACTGGACGGTCCAATGGGTTTGAGGAGTCGAACAGAAGAGTAAGTCGTGAATTTGAGCATTAAGTGAACACGGCATTACAATGTGTGTAATCGCATTCACTCATTAACTTTCTAAACACATGCATGAATCATTCAAAGAAAGGATTCAAAACTGTTTATAAATGTGTTCAGAAGATTCAGTTTGACGACAACTTTTCAACTCAAGGTCCACTTGCTAGATTTCTACCGGGGCTTTTAGCTGCATGCCATGACCTTCATCGGGGGATGAAATGTTTTCAGTTGTCACGAGACAGAAGAAAAAGTATGCATTAATAAATACTCAATTAATAAAGATAACACATAACTATAAAAGTATGCCATACTTTATATAATACTAATCATTTCAATACATAAACCCTTAAAATATCCTTATATCTGCTTATATACGATATCAAAGTTATGTTATAAACCATTTATTACTTTTTTATACTGTTTAGAAATGCTAAGTAAGGGATATAGGAGTAGAGTCAGGGGGTCGGTTAAAATAAAGAGCCATATTTCAGTGCGAAACACAGCACAGCAGTTAGTTAAAAGCCCCTTGGCCTTTCTTGAGCTAAAGACATTAACGGTGAGGTTAGGGTAGCGCCACTGTAGCCTTTCATCAGTTAATCTCTCAATGCTTAACACTATAAAAAAGGCTTACTGAGCGTGAAAGGATTTCCCTGTTTGTTAGCACGTTGTTTTGAGAGGAACTGAGCTCAGCTGAGTACAATCAGGAGAGTCGGGGGACCCGTTGAGGTTTATAACTGCCATGGGTCATATGTCAACAGTAGGACACTTACAGTTCAGTGGTTATGATCATTCCCTCCCCTGAAGTAAACCCTGGCACCCACTGCTTGGTAAGTCTCTGCACTGCAAGCGGCCACTGGTGGGAGAGGAAGAAAATGTGATCTTTAACTTCGCCGGTGTTTATCTTTCTTTGACTTTTATTGTTTTGGTTTTAACAGTTTGAGCTGTGAAAGGAGCACACACTCTCTCTGTGTATGTGTGTGTGTGTGTGTGTGTGTGTGTGTGTGTGTGAAGAACAGGGACAGTTGGAGAAGCTGCCAGGGAAAAATCACCAAGATCGCATGCTACTTTCTTCCACATCAGATTTTCCCCTCTTTCTCTTAGTCCGTCTGTGTGTCTGTGTCTCCTTTATTCCTATGGCTGACCTGATTCTCCTCATGCTCGCTGAGTATTCCTGGATGTGATGAGGACATGATGAGTATCTTCTGACCCCAAAATCTCAAAACACTTCAAATACATCTCACCACTGATGGCTGTCCCTCAATTTGAGGCCCGTAAGTCAGATTTCACACTGAAAAAAGAAGAAATCACAGATCCTCTCCTCAAGCCTCGGGAAAGAGTTCGAATGGCTTTTGACAAATTCATTATTTTGACAGTTGCATTTCACGTTGACCTGCCTGTGTTTGGAATAGATTTGTCAATGGACTGTAACACAGAAACAGGGCGCATTCGGTTTATTGCCCTGTGACAGATTCTACTGGGACTCTCACTCTTTCAAAGTTTATATCTACATCTGTATTTCCCTTCTCCATGCACCTCCTCCTCCTCCTCCTCTCTCTCTCTTTATGACTGACTGGCTCTCCCCCCTCTTTTTTCTGAGGTATCTACACATGGAGGAGACGGCAAACTCTGCCAAGAGTTGCAAAACCCGACGGCTTTCCCCAACCCCACCGGCTGGATCAGACTTCTCTGCTGACATCCGTCGCTGCAGGATACTATTTCACTGAGCTAACAGATTTCAGATGAGGGGCTGTTATTAAGCGGTCTGGGACGGAGATCTGCTCCTGTTTACTGATGCCGCAGGTATTTATTTCCCCTAAATACAAAACCCTGGAACTGTGGTTTTTATGTTCAAGTGTCCAAGAGCAAGACACCCCGTGAGCTCCAGGGATGTTGTCCAGAAGCTGATCCTGACCCCTAACCTCCCCGTGGAGAGCCAACAAATAAAAATTTGTTTTTCTGAGAATAAATTCTGCTTGTTGGGTGTTTAGTATGTTCCCTGGACTGTATGAGTTTTCCATGTGCTCATATTTTTTAATGCTAGCAGGAAATATCCAAGATTTGAGGCTAATTTATGGTTTCTGTGACTGCGTAGTGTTTGTGGTGTTCGCTTTAATATCAGATATTTCCACAGAGGAACAGTGTTTTATGGTGAAAGTAAGTAGTGGTGTAATGTTTGCGGGGATTACAGAATGTTCTTCTAATCACAAACACACCAACATATTATCAAAATCATAACCTCAGAGCTCTGCACATGTCACAGAGAACCTTTGCCCAATGAACACCTGACGCAGAAAAGAGCGTAAATTGATTGGATCTAGCCGTAAAGTAAGCGGATGCGGGCTTGGACCATGCTGAAGTACAACCATAACCAAGGCGCAGGTAGCAAACTCGCAGCCTTGTGGAAGAAGGAGACTGTCAGTTGTCATCGCGTCAACCACACTGACATTTGTCATGTTGTGATTCAGTAATGAGAGTGTCTGGGGTGAGGTTGTAGCTCCATGATCACAGATGTACACAGGAAGATCCCATCCAAGCCACAGGCCCTGTCTGAGTCCTGACCCGATGTGATCCGTGCGGCTCGGTGGCTTTTCAACGCGTGTTTCCTAAACCTCAGAATGTGAGCCACAGAGGCTGAGCCTCCTAAACTGCTGCGTCGGGAGAAACTATAAGAAATACATGACGTATGATGAACTGAAGTAATATAACTTTAATGAATAGACTCAAACTTGTTGGAGAGGAAAGCCCTGTGGCTTTTACTCGGCTATATGAGATTGTGTACTTCACTGAAGTCCATTTTGCCTTTTAATGCCGTTTAACTGACTTCCACACAAAGTCAATATTGTGTGCCTTGTTTGGAGAAATGGAAAAAAAGAAGACACAAATCCCTACAGTAGCAAATCTTGCGAATCTGCGTCACACATTTCTGACAATTGGGGCAAAATAAACACTAAAACCATTCAAAATCAAAAGTCTCCCATCTAAATGTGTGCGTGTATCAGGTCCCAGACACAAAAGAAACCCAATTTGTTTAGATAATTTAGCTGCAGACACATTCTTTCTCAGTGACTCTGGATATTATGACAGAGCGACTGAAACCAGACCAGATCCTCTGGCTAGCACGAACACACATAAAAGCCAGCGCGCTGTGGTAATGAATGTACTGAACTCCTACAGTATAAGCTCTTTGATTTTGAGCTCTTTGTTAAAGACCATTGGGAATATTAGTTTTGATAAGCACAGTTAGATGAAGCTGTGCTTATCAAAACTAATATTCCCAATGGTTTTTAATAACAAAGAGCTCAAAATCAAAGAGCTTATACTGTGGCCCCATTGCCACTGTCATATGTAACCACTTAGATCCAATTATTTGCTAAACTGAATGCAATCTTGGACAATAGTGTCTATAATTCCGTGGGTTTCATGAAAAAAACAAAAGAAAAACTGATCACAACCAGGAATCTAAAGGCTCTTATGTTCAGCCAATGGGACAGAGATAAAAGAGATGTAAGAGGAAACAGAGGATGCTAAGGTAATCCAGAGGACTTCCACTCAACTGCGAAGGTATTCCTCTCCTATTGCAAAGACGCGATGGCATCCTCTGGGTTTTATTACTGTAATGTACTGTATTACAAACTAAGGCAGTGTTTAAGCAGACCTGCTTTAAAAATCACTTCAAGTTTCCTGTGTGCAGCTACAGGTTGTCGTTTTTTTTTTACCACCCATTTAGCTCCTCTATTCCAATGTTATACAACCACAATTTATAATACTTGCTGCTTTGTTTCTTTTTGACCATGTACCTTGTTTGCACTCTCCACTTTGCTGCTAATAATTTGTGGGACTAATAAAAGGATTATTTTATCTTGTCTTATCTTACAATTAAGAAGTTTGTAAGATCAAGTGATACTTTTGTGTCTTTTAGTGAAGTTGTATCTGCGAATTGATCAATTCATCCACAACCTCTTATACAACCGGGTCAACAAATATCTTCACTTTCACCCCTTCAAGTATTTGGTGAGCTCTGTAATATCAGCATAGCAGCGCAGAATCAATTGAATCAAATCTATTGCTGATCCCAAAAGTGTAGTTGTTGATCCATTGCTTCGGTGGTCAATGACTCTTAAAATACAATCCTAGAGTGCAGCCGAGCTATTCCTTCTTTCCTACGACTATAAAATTGGCAAAGCTCTAACTTAGACTTAAACCTCACCGTGTTAAGAGCTACCAGGAAAGCAGGATCCCGAATACTTTATGAGAACGCAAGCAATGACAACAAGAGTCAAAAAACAACAGCAACACATCCTCTTTGTGGTCATAAATAATAAAAAAGCCATCACCCTTCTTCTTGCACCCGTCCATATCAATATGTCTAGAAGGAGACTGTGTTCTTGGCATTGCACTTAACTACAAGACAGCCTTTCTCTCTGTGCACTATTAGCTTGAGATTGACCTGCTCCTAAAAGGCCAGGGGGGGGTCAGAGGTGGAGTGTTGTGAAAGCACCGGCGGTCAGCACTTCCACATCTCCCTGATTCTATCAACGAAAAGAGACACACACACACACAAATACGTACTGTCTCAACATACAGGAGCAGCTCTGCGTTAGTGACTCCCATTAGACACTTCAACCTCCACTATAATGAACACCGCGCCCCCTGCCCCCCAAAATCCTCTCTCTCTCTCTCTCTCTCCTCTTCCCCCCTCCCCCCCTCCCCCTCCTCCAATCCCAGAGCCAGCCTTGCGGCACACTCCAATGTTAGCGACTCAGCAAGTTTTCAGCGCGGTGCGGACGCGCTCTCAATCATCATTAGGGGTTTTTGCGGAGTCCTGGGGTCTGGGAAACTTGCCAGAATGTGTAAAAGTTTCCATGAGGAAAGCCTCGAGTTGCCTTCGGAGGCATCAGTGGTGGACGGAGATCCTCAGGATGGTTAGAATGCCTTTTTTTTTTTAAGTTGCCAGAGGGGCGGGGAGGGAAGGAGGAATGGAGGGCCGACAACAATTCTGTTTTCATTTTGAGAAAAACAAGCCAAGTAGAGTTTCAAATGCATCAACCTTGAATTGGGGAGGAAACAATCACAAGGAAAACTACCCTGAAACACGAGGCAATCAGAGCGCACATGTCAAATGTCAGAAAAATCGACAGAGGCTGCGTTGCACCCTGTGTTTTTCTTATTTTGGGGAATAAGGGCCCTCTGTTTCTCGGAGAGGCAGCTGGTAGAAATCTGGCCCTCTGATTAGCACTAGCTCATTTGCTGTGTGCTGCGTTCAGCTGCACTTCATGATATCACCCGTCGCAGCAGCAGCTAATGAGACAGGACACACGGCAGCAGCTTCACAGGACCAAACTCCTCGCACAGCCAGCGCACTACATCTGCTCTACACACACACACACACACACACACACACACACACACACACACACACACACACACACACACATCTGCAGCAAAACACCGATAAACACCAGGAATAGAGCGCCAAGTGAAGGGTTTCGCAACAAGTGATGTGGGGAACTTTCCAAAATAGCTCAAAATAGAAGAAAAAAGCCACGTCTAAGATCAAAGGTGTCCATGCGTGTTTGCTTGGGTATATGTGGACGGACATGTGTGTCAGTGGTTGTTTGAGACAAGAGGGGGGTATGATGTCAGCAGGATTGCTCCTTCAGATGTGTGAGAAAGCCTGTCGTCACTTTAGCAATTTTTTTTTGGGGGCCTAATTAGTACGGCTAACACGGCAAACTCAAATGCGGCAGACCGTGTTTTTCATAAATTCTATTTTGGTCCGCACTGATGTCATTTGACTGGCGTTTTGCTCACAGTTATGTGCCTTGTAAAGTACAGATAGTGGGGCTGTGAGCAAGCACGACACGTCTGAAAACTTCGGTTTTATTTGAGTCCCACCATGCGTTGTTTACGACAGTGAGTCAACAATGCAACCAGGCAGAGTCATCCAGGAGCGCTGGGCGTTTCATCCTCTACTTGCTTCTATTCTCTGAACCCCGCTGACCTGCTGCTTTATGAGAAGTGAGACTGAAACAGGTGAGAGCCAACACGCCACCGAGCGAAAACAACTTCTCCCACGTCGATCTGACGGCCAACTGGATTCTTCCCATAAAATCTCACTGCAGACGCCCGAATCGTTGCCTCGTGTCTTGCACTATAGCTGGTAAGCTTCTATCGCAGCAGAGGGAAGAGTTTAGCAGATTACAATGGAGACTGTGTATGGCAGTCAGGGGGGTTTACATCCCAGACTCCCTCCACATGCTAACCGAGCTCCTCGCGGTACAGTAGCTCACCGTTGATAAGTTGAGTGATTTCTCAGGGGCTGCGTAAAATCTGGGCCTGGCCAGAGAGACACATTTCCTCTGGCTGATGAGAGCCGGAGGCCTCGGCGTTCGAGCGTGGGAGGCGCTCCGCTCTTGGGGAAGATCAAGTGTGCTCCCGCAGACTCCAAATCACCGGCCCCCAATTGCTGGAGAGGAACGCTGCTCTACATTGCTGGCGTTAAATCACCGCCGCTGTGGTGAGGTCACCCCACCCCCCCATCCCCTTCCCCCCCTATAATGGAGTGCTCGGCTCGCTAACGTACGGTGGTAATGCGTGCGGACGGGGAGCGGGACGCCCTGCGAGCTGCCTTCCGATCTTATTTATTTTAGCTTAGGGCTCATTTGAGGGGGTTTGGGATAGGCCCGGGCCCGGGAGCAGTAGATGCTTTTGGAGTATGCTGTTACCACCGCACACTTATAGGGACTCGGCGAGCTCACCACAGACGCTTGCGCAGACGTTAGGTGATGCAAAACGGCAGCGCACTGAGGTTTTTCAAAGGGGCTGCTTCACTGTCCTTGGGTCAATCAATACGCATTCCTGCACGTCCCTAATGCAACTGTAATCACTGGCTGAATACATTTGGCCACCGGGTTGGAGGGCGAGGGAGCCTGCTAAAGTGACAGTGGATGGAGTAGTCGGGAAGAGAAACAAGATTACATGAATTCACCTTAGCACTGCTATGTACATTCGGTGTATCTTCGTACTGTTGGTGTAAAAGGACCCCTTTCCAACCTTATTACAAAATGCTAAATAAAGCTACAGTTTCACTTTATCCAATTAAAGCTGAAATGAAAGCTCCTGCCTGCCACAACTATTGAAAACAGCCAGAATTTCAAATGAGCAGTTTTGCTTCAAATTAGATTTCCAGAGCATTGCCATGAACTCAAGAAAATGAGGCAAGAGAAAAGGAAGAGGGGGACAAGCGGGAGAGAGAAAAGAAACAAAAGTTGGAAATCAGTTCATAGAGCTGATAACAGACAGACATCCCCCCCCCCCCCCCCCCCCCCCCTGTCTCTGTGTAGTCTGTTTATGAGGTGAGGACTAATGGGACTCATCAGGACTGACAGATATGCTGACAACTGCATTTCAACTCAATTACAGTTCCACAGCAAAACTCCCCTGGTCCCCTCGTGCCTTTCACCCCTCTACTTCCAGAGCTGTTGATTGAAGTGTGCACACACACACTCACACAAACACACACACACACACACTTTACGTCAGTTTTCTGAACAAAAGGTGCACAGGAAGGGTGATATTCCTGAGTTCAATGCGGAGCTGTCTCCCCGCCACCTCTATAAGGATGCAGAGGGGGGGGGGGGGGGTTAACATTTCAATCTGGCACAATGCCATTGATGTGCTCTTATGAATCTATGTCATAACAACAAGTGGAGCCTCTGCTAACACAGATAACAGGTTGGCGAACTGAGAGACATCATGTGAGATGGACTCAGGAGGCAATAAACTCGACCATATGGTCTCTTGGGTGTAACTGGTTTCATTGCCAGAGGGAGACCAGTGACCCCACAGCCTCCCTTGATGACGACAGCCGCATGGTGTCGACTCCATGGGGAAAAAGACGGGAAAACAAAGCCTCTGCCTTCCGCCTCCCAGCATCCCTCCCAGAGAGATGATGGGGAGGGGGGAGAGGGGGGGTGGCTCAGTTCAGGAAACCCCTACCCATTGTTTTGCTTCCTTCATTAGTCGTTGTGTCAACAGTTTGGTTCGCTACGCGTGTGCCACTGTTTTAGTTCTGCTGCAACCCGACTGACCTCACTGCTCTCATGTTTTGACAGATTGTTTCAAAATCCCATCACGGCAATTTACCGTTTTACAGCGAAGCAGCCACTTGGACAACATAAGCCGGACCGCACGTTTCACCAAAAGCAAATAAATCTGCCGCGGTCTAAAATTAAACAAATGTCACGTAAATCTGCTGCCAGAATTCCGTCAGGAAATACTGAGGGGTGCAGCAGGGCGCGGCCATGTGTGGGGGCTTGCAGATAAGCAAGAGGTGTTAATTAAATGCAATGTCCTACGTAAACAGCCATCTTTTTTTGGCATGGACAGAGAGCTAAAAAAGAGAAGCTTTCATGTTGAAAAACAAAATGCCTCCCGTTAGTCAAATTGTTATCAAATGGAAACTTGCAGACAACGTCACCTTGTTTGTCTTAACTCACCATCATCTAGGTACATCTGGTCCAGTTCCTGGGGCTCCCGTTTGACGGTGATGGCCATCGAAGGGGGGCTGGCATCTTCGGGTAACAGGCTGGGTGAGCTCCCTCCGGCCTGGGCCTGAGCCTGCCCGGGGCTGTAGGCCTGAACGAACGGGCTTTCCGCAGTCCCCCCAGGAGTGGAGGGGTGGGATGCCGGGGAGGATGAGGGACTGCTGTTGGCATAGATAGGATGGTAACCATGGGGCCCTGGGCTGTTGAGGTGGATGGGGCTGCCTTGGGAATGAAGCATCCCTAGGGGAGAGTTGTGGTCTGGCGACGCTGGGTGGGCGAGGTTGGGGTGGACAGGGGTCTCCTGGATGGGGGGCACCCCGGGGCCCGGCGGTGCCGCGTGGGTGGGGCTGTTGGGGAGGCACTTGCTGTATGCCACAGGGGACAGGTCATGCAGGGTGGGGCTGGAGCTGGGGGACGACGATGGCATGGCAGCATGGCGAGGCGGGCAGGGAGGGTAGCCACCAACCAGGCAGGCATCAGGGTTGGCTACAGGCATGACGGGAGTGAGCCTGGGCCGGCTGTAATAGGGCTTTGAATGCATGGGCAGTCTCGCAATCCCCAGAGAATCATATTCATCATTGGGTTCTGTCTTTATTATCGGCACTGGGGGGAAAAAAAGTAGAAAGAAAGGTGGAGATATTAAAAAAAACGTGCAGGGAATCCACGTGGCGCAATGAGTGCACGAGCGAGGCTGAGTAAAGCAGTGAGCAAGCACAGTTGTGGCCGCGATACCCTCCGTAATCCAAACAAACAACCACCAGTGGATATGGGCTCTGTGTCAACTTGGCTGAGCTCTCTAACAGAGAAACCCTCACGCCTCCCAAACCGCCACCCCTCTTTACCGCATCATGAAAAAAAAAAAAAAAAAGCAAAAGAATAGGGGGGGAAAGAAAAATGGATGAGTCATCAGTGTGGAAAGCCACAGCTGGCTCTAATAATGAATAAGACCTATTTTCTTTGGACTCTCCTCCAGCTCTGATATCCAATAAAAGACTACTTTAAAGCACTGGGCTGCTGCTGCTGTTGCTGCTGCTGCTCAAGGAGCCCAGGACCCCAAGGTTTCCTCCACACTCTAGAAGTAATTGTTTCTCTCAGGACCAAAAGATAGAGGGAGAGGGTGAAAAAAAAAAAGGAGATGATTTGATTTTGATTAGGCCGCCTGAGCTCCTTAAGAGGCTGTGGAGCTGCGCCTGTGGTTTCAGGAGCTTCAGGCCCCGGCTAATGGAAGAGAGTGCAGTGGCCCCACTTGATCATCCTGCCTCCTCCCTTCTAATTTCTAATCCAGCGCAGATCGTCTGCACGGTTTCCTGATTGCTTCTGACGGACAGGTATCACATGCTTCCTGTTCGCTGTCAAGAGCAGTTACCGAAAACAACTTTCTATTAATTGAGAAATTTCAGAACGGAACCATACGGCCTGGGTTGAGAGATGGAGAGGGATCCGCATTAACAAGCTCGCTGCTGAGTTATTATATAAGTACATGTGCACACACTGTGCCAGCGCTAAGCTAATAGCGCAGAGTTAAGACACCCAGATGCATAGCAAAGGCCTCTAAATCACAATGGGCACACTGTTTCTATTTCTACACATTGTTAAAACGCGTTAGTGGGTGTGGAGAGCGTTTGATGCCAACCATTAAGAGTTTTTGGTTCCAAGTGACATTTACTCAAAGGCGTGCAGATGTCAATATGAATAGATGACAGTCTAAACTGTGTGTCTGCGTGATAGAACCTTTGAGCAATAGCCAACAACAAAGTGTGCATATGAAATGACCAGTGTGAAGTGTTTCCTATTGTCATTTTTTTTTTTTTGTGGGAGTTGGATTTGAAATGACATTAATCACGCTCGCAGGCCTCTGAAATTGCCGAGATGCGTCGCGGTGATAACGCAGCAGGGAGCACATTTACGTCAGCCCTGTCTGCTTTCAGAGACCGGGGACCGGGCCTGGCGTCTGGGGGAGCGTCGTAAGGCGAGTCCCATGATGCCTCCTCTCCAACAGCCTGGGGGAGTAACAGGCAAGTCACATGGCTCACGCTACATCCACAGCCTCAGTGATTCTCTGCCTGTTCCATGCCTTCAGTGTGAATGGATGGCACAGTGCCATGGAGTCAGGATGTGTGATGCCAGAGTTGCATCAGCTAAATGACTTGCAGCAGCTAAATGAGTGAAAATAGTGTCACATTTTCTAAGAATGTCATGGTTACCAGTCCTCGTGGTGAATGAGGATTTATACCAATAGGAAAAAAAAGGGATAAAAGAGGCCTAGCGTTGGTGTCTGGCGCTCACTCTGGATGCCCTTCTTAAGATTAAATAAATCTGATACCACGTCACAAGATGTCCTGCCTTTGAACAAAACCAGCAAGAGAATTTAATTGAGGGGAATCAGCAGTATCTCAGAAGGGATGGGATGCTGTTGACCTTTGCAGCCCCACTTTGTAATCCGGTTAGAGTGTATTTTTAAAGAGCAGTTTGGTTTATTGCAGCTTAAAGTTTTCATTTCTAGCCAGGAAATTTGTCAACATTATTTTCCTGTATGCCCTCTGACTATGAGCAAGACTGGCGAAACAGGAAATCAAATCACATTGGACTAATGACACTTCTTTTAACTTTTAAACTACCCCCCCCCCCCCCCGAGATTCTCCCTCCTCTGCCACAGATATAAACAGAGGTCTTCCCCCCCCAGCTCCATCCATC
Organism: Pholis gunnellus; assembly: GCF_910591455.1. Classification (NCBI taxonomy): domain Eukaryota; kingdom Metazoa; phylum Chordata; class Actinopteri; order Perciformes; family Pholidae; genus Pholis; species Pholis gunnellus. The sequence goes on from NC_136534.1 coordinate 7,759,249, forward strand.
TGTGTGTCTCCTTTCCACTTTGTACAAGAGCTGAGAAAACAGATTCACCAGGCAAGTCGTCCCAACTTCAGCTGGCTTCTATTTCCTCCCAACCTGTGGGTTATATAGCCCACAGACAGTTGATGTTCTGCACATGGTTTTCTCTCCATCTCTGTCAGTTTCCCTCCCCTGTCTGCTCGCATTAAACTGATCAAGCCTGATCTGGGTATTTTATTGAGCACTCGTTTCCTCTCAAAGGGAATGGGAATCGGGACAATGTGCGGGACGTGTGCATCAGTGTATTCGATTAGGAATGACCAGCAAACAGAGCTTGTGTAGGCACCCTCTCAACTTGCCGCCATCGAGCAAGAGGCGATGCAGAAGGTAACGATTCTCATTTCCGACCGCTTGTTTGTTGGGATATGACAATGTCAGGGTACTGCGCAAACAAATGATATGAATCAGGGATTGTCGCGTTGCAGAAATGCTGAACTCATCTTGTTCTAACGGCGTGAATCTGCAGTGACATTTAAGATGGAGCAGGTGGTAGTTCATTAACTCAAAAGGTAGCTGGTGCACCATCCCCACTGTGTAGGCAATCTGGTCACCCTGTCCACTGTTGGCCTTAGTGTGCTGTAGGTATGTCTGACAAAGCACAAAGCCGTGGACATGACAGAAACAGTTCAGCCTTTGTCCAGTTTTCGGGGGGAAAACATGACTGTGCAAATATTTACAAAAAAAGAACAATGTGCGGTTCATTAACTTTTCCTGAATGTGTCATAGAACATGTTTCTGACGTCCCCCCCCCCTTTCCAGCTTCCAACCACAAACCAACGCAGCGGAGGGAGTCTGCACCCGTTTGCGTTAAGAATAGAACTCGATCTTACAGAGGAATCTCCGAACGGCCTGTACAAATAAAGGGGTTCCGAGAAGTTCTTCGCTCAAGCTTTCGGTCACTGCCAGGACTTTTTTTTTTTTTTTTGCCGTTTCTTGTTTAATGTGGTTGGTGAAAAAAATGTTTTTCTTATTCGAAGAGCGACACGTCACGTATCTACTCACCCAATAACGAATTGGAAGGGAGCTTGGAAAAGAGGGGCTCATTCCGGGAGCCAGACAAAGACGCGTGTTCCGTATGTTCATCTCCGCATTACAGGAAGGCAAACGGTGTTAATCAGCAACACATGTCTTCTCCATCCATCTGCTGATCTCATGTTCAATAACTTGTGAGCAGCAAAACATTTCTCTTGATCGCCTTTTTATGTTTTTATGTATTTTACTTAAATAAATCCATCAGGATTAAACACGTTGTATTGAACTTTCTAACGGCCGGGGTCTTTAATTCTCTGAAGCCCAACTGAAGGACATAAAGCCACTTGACCCATGTGCTCTCTGACATACTGTACAGTGCTAAAGACACATTTCAAAGAAGCTGTATCTGACTGGCTCAAATCATGCGTTAACATACCCCAATGGCAATGCATCAACAGGTCAACAGCACCCCTCTACTCGTATCACTGAGGCGTATCCTTGTTGATCAGCTAGAGTAAAGAGCGGCCATGACTCCACTACAGGCTGCATCTGATAATATGTTATGATTTCACGTTTTGGAGGCAGGGCGAGGTCGACAGAATATGAGCATCTGCTTACATGTGTGAAACAAAACAGTCTCTATTATCTTGTTGTGTTCAGCCGCAGTAGGTGCCAACTGCATTTGCACGAAAGAACAACAAGATGCTCACATGACCTGAATGGAAAATAAAGGTGGTTTTCACTAGCATCTGTGTCCCGAAGTGTTTGCTTCATCCTTCCGCTGTTTCAAACAAGTCAGGCTATTTAAAGGTTTGGCTTTGCCTTTTTATAGATGAGCAGACACCCGAGTGTGAAAGAAATGTTCTCTCTAAACAACGTCAGTGACCACAACTGTGCTTGAAGTGGGACAGCGGGCCGGAAGAGTCTTTTCATACGAGCGAGCAAAAAAGAAAAAAAAGGTGTTGACAACGGTGTGTGTGTGTGTGTGTGTGTGTGTGTGTGTGTGTGGGTGTCCTCCTCCCCAGCCCACCCCGAGTACCTGGCCACAGTGTTGGTTGTTTCTCTCAGTGTTGACACACACACACACACACACACACACACACACACACTGAAACCTTCAAAAGCAAACAGCTTCACTAGGATTTCCTCATTCTTTGTTGCTGTATTGAAACCGTGAATGTATTACGTTCATCATTGCCACAGAGGGTCTGCTTACACTCATTATAACCTTTGTACAGAATTCTTTGTGAATGCTTTTCAATGGGAGAGCGCTGATTAGTCACTATGTTGGTGTCATGACGAGGAAAATACATTTTTTGCCATCGTATCAATATATCTATCTACGTTTATAACTACAACTATTGTTCTCAACCCCCTTAAAATCTCATTGACAATGTATAGCCAGTGTCAGTTGCTAATGCAAGTTGCAACTCGCGACTCCGCTGGCTGTGATGTTGCTCCACCAGAGGAATTATGGGTTTTTTTGTGTCGCCTGCAGAGGTTTTCTCAATGAAATGAGATTACTTCTGCACCCAGAGCAGCTCTGCCTCCGCTGTTATCCAGCACAGTTCCAATATTACACTCTAGATTCCCTCTTTGACTGAAATACTGAATATTTGTTTTTAGAAATGTTGTATATTTTATTGTGTGCTTACAAAAGAGTGGTTCATCTCAAAATAGAACTCAAGAGCTCCAGCAGCCTCTTTGGCTGTAACAGTTGTGAGTTAATTATGCTCCTTTGTGAAGACACTGGCCCTACTTGTGTGGTCCGCACTGTACTTGCGGTTAACTTGGCAACAAAAGAGAGAACACAACAAGTCATCTTTTAATTAGAGCTGTGTTTATGCTCAGGGAAATGACTTAGAGATGCGTAGTGGAGGCTGATAAGCCTCTACATCTCCGCCCTTCTCTCTCCCTCTCCTCCCCCGTGGAAATACAGTTTGTGAAATGGATCTGCTATATAAGGACACTGTTCGTCAGCCCTACGCTGGTCCAGTTACCCACGATGAACTCGTTCGTCATATATTCAGGCATTTCCAAATAGGGCCTTGCTTGACTTTCGCTCAGAGCCTCGTCCAAAATCCCAAACACTTATCTCCTGTGGCCATAAATACATCTGCTGATAATCTAACTGTCACATCGTATTAACTTAAAAAGCAATGCATGCTCTCCCAGCAGCATTAGACGACTGATCAACGAATACAAGGTTGCACATTGTTTTTGATCTAATGGATTTTCGGTTGGGTTGGGTTAAGTAGGATGCAGGTCTCATAAAGGTAAGGTTGCTGGTTGGAATTCCTCAACTAGCTGGGACTATGTGGGGAAACCAGCCTTCATCAACTATTGATCAGGTGCCAGAAAAGTTGTTTAGTACTCTGCGAAAGGCCCTAAACTCCCGACTGCTTCAGTGAAGCTGCTCAAAAGCCAACAGCAAAAGGACTTTGCCACTATCAACGGGAGGCGTTGTTTCGCTGAAAGAAGAGCAAGCATGCTTAGTCAACTTTCTCTGAACACATAAAGATAAAATAACAGTATTCCAGTCGGAATGGTTGAAAGTGATACCAAAGCTGATAGTTCACCTGCGCCCATTGTGAAAAGTCAATAGCTCGCAATGCAATTTTGAGGCTGAACTCTTCTCTAAACTCTCAGCGATACATTCTTCAAATTCCAATGTGAAAGCCATCTCTAAACACTGAGGCCAGGGACACATGATAAACACAGAGAGAGGTATTCCTAGGGTTTTCAGGTTGCTACATGAATGACAGGGCAAAGCACTGCCTGGTAGATGCACTTGTGTGTGTGTGTGTGTGTGTGTGTGTGTGTGTGTGTATGTGTGTGCACGCATGGACTTGTGCCAGGGGAGGGGGGGGGGGGGCGTTTTGTAAGGTGGGGTGTGAAAGTCAGGTCGCCGGGGGGATTGACTTCTCTTCATCAACAGCGCTCGGAGGCTCTGTCACTCAGCAGGTACACCTCATCGCTGGGGAACGCCGTCTCCCTCCAGAGTAAACACACCTCACATCTTCTGCTCTCACTCGCAGGCTATGGGCCTAGCGGTGCCAGGTGTAAATGTTGAAAACACCGACCAACAAAAAAAAAACGGCCGCAAATTTCGCACAGCATGTTGACGGCCGCGAGAAAAACTACAGCGGACGGATGTCGAGACCTGGACAAATACTCTATGTGATGAACGCGGAGCGTGCAGCTTGTGAAAAGCGTACATGTCTGTCAGTGTCGCTGGTGATAAAAAAAAAAAGAAAGGAAAAGAAAAGAAATATCTATGATGATTACCGTTAGGAGGCAGGTAGGTGAAGCGCTGGTACTGGCTCCTCTTCCTTTTGCCGTTGCAGACGTAGAAGTTAACCTGCACCGGGCTGGATATTCTCTGGTTCCTGTACGGCGGGATCTCCACAACAAGAGTACTCTAAAATACAAAGAGACACCGTAAGATATTTCAACTTTGTGAGACAAGACAGCTGCCGATAGCATAACAACATAACAGTGCCGTCATTAGTTGTATTTACACATCAGATTTCACTCCCCAACTCTCAGTTTGTAGTCCAGCTTCCTGCAGCATATTAATCAACGGCTATGTTTATTTTACTTCATTTAGGGTACTGCTTCCAAGAGGCCAGACTGAGAAGTGATCTAAATGAGCTCGTCTGGACTGTGTAGACGCAGCAGTAGACCCCCATGAGGTTGGTCCAGTGCCCGTGTTTGTCTCCGAGGAAAACCCCAGGGCTTGGCTTTGTGCAGCATGAGAGGAGCGAGGTAGCCGGCTTATTTGTTTGCACAGCCATGCCTCCCTGCGGAGAGGCTCGCCTGTCCCCCTCCCCCTAGGCCAGACCTCGGCAAGTCTGGACGGATGTGAACTTTCGACTGCTGTCTTTATGACAGGGGAACATGGAGGGAATTTGCCAGAGATCTTGTGCCTAATTCCTGGGACGGCTGTCACTCTCGTTGAGGTCCAAACAGGTTAGAATGACAGGAAGCAGGTTTTTTGTAGGTCATCGCTGTGGATGGAGGGAGCCGTGGGGTGGGAGGTGTGTGTGTGTGTGTGGGGGGGGGGGGGGGGGGGGGGGGGGGGGGTTGGAGGTGAGGGACTTGCTGCCTCCGCCCTCGTCTGCCCTCCAGATGACGACAAAGAAAACATGCAGGTGGCTGATTGAGTGTGTCCAGTGTGTGCGTTTGTGTGCGTGCGCACATGGCTTTTCCCTCTCCATCCTAACCAATGAAAGTTAGCACGCTCTGGATGGCAATAAAAACACTGTCGGGCAGGCAGTCTGGAGCACTTTAGGGTAGTCTGGTGGCAACTGACATAAGAGGAAGGCCAGAGCCCTCTTGCCTTCCCTCCCCACTTGTTTGTTAGATCTACAAATAAACACGCATTAGTATTTGTCTTTCATCGAACCTCGCCTGCCCACACCGCCGCCCCCGGCCGAGCCTTGCACGCCCTGCTAATTTTTCCAGCATCTGGGACCCCAGCCATGGCACATCAGCAGCCCTACAGGCCAATTAGATACCGGTCCATATTTACTCTCCTGACGCAACCAAGTAATTTACCTGAGTGAAATAGCAACAACAAGAAGAAGAAAAAAACACCCTCAAGTTGCAGCATTTAAATGCGTGTGGGTTATTTTAGACCCTGTGCGAGCGTAAATTGCCTCGGTTAGTTTACACAAATAAAGGGGGAGGTGTGTGTGTGTGTGTGTGAGTGTGTGTGTGTGTGTGGGGGGGGGGGGGTGATGAAAGGCAACAGCAATGCAAAACATACTGTCATCATGCACAAGCAAACACGTTTTTCGCAGATCCCGTAGTCGACTCTCCGCACTGCGGGCAGACCTAACGAACCTCAGTGAAGTCTTAATTAATTACAGAGCAAAACCGGGCTTTCTGTGGCACGTACAACAACATCCGCTTCGTTCCCTTTCACCCCGGTTTATATGAACACAATCTGAATGTGTGGCTGAGCATCAGTAAAGCAACTGTACTGGTTTATTTTCTGATTACGGCTCTTGAAAAGCAGCAGGTAAAATCCACTCTTGGCTGCACGATCCCAGCACAGACTGTTCAAGTCCAATTCACCACACCGCAGCACTTTGCTGTGAACTCAACGTCTGGCTATGCTGGGAGGACTGTGTGTGAGTGTGTATGAGTACTTCTATTTTGTAATCCCTGCGTGTGTTTTTGTGTGTTGGAGGCAAAAACAATATGACAGCCTGTGTTTACTCCGTTAGGGTATAGAGATTTTGTGAAAATTCCATTCCGGATTGCGTGGGCTAATCATCGTATTCTATGTTGCAACTTGTAATGTCTTAACAAAGGTTACATCATTACAGGGGACAGATGAGGAGGAGACAGAGAGGAAAATATAGAAATTGTCAAGGGAGGGTGGGACTGAAGACAGCGGGAGCATTTCCAATGAGTCTTTGAGGTGCACTTACATTTTTGACGGAGTCCTTGTCAACTTTGGCTTCTGTCTCCCACAGATGATGCCCATCTATTGGCAAAAGAATACAATACAACATTTAGTATGACGCTAAAAACAAGATAGACCCTAGATGGAGGGCGGCTATAATCTGCAGATGACACTCATTATCAATGAAGAGATGTGTGGTCTGGCGGTGCGTAAGGGGATTAGGATGGGTAGTGTAGTGATGAAACAATTAGCTGATTATTATTAGTCTTTGAAAATTAGAAAAACTTTTTTTCACATTGATCCTATCTCACTATTTGGTGTTTCTTTTGGTGAAATATCTATTCATATTATTTTTTATATTTTATTCTTTATCAATTCATGTTTTGTCTCCATTATGTAACTGTTTGTTATTGCCAGGGTATATCCTAAAAATCAATCCAATGTGATCGCAATAAAAAGAAAAGAACATTGAAAACCTTTAGGTCCCAGAATTTAAAAATGCAAAACAAAACAAAGGGAAGATGTCATTTTAGGTTTTAGAAAATTGTGATGGGAATTTGTCACTATTTTATCCAAAAATATCATGAAGTTAAGCACTAACTTCAGCCCAAGGTCAGGTCTTCAACTGGAACCGCCCACTTTCTTATTCAGTTTTCATCTCTGTTAAATCCTTGATTAGATTGTTTCTATTCTCCCCCCTTAATTCTATTCTTAACTCTGCTCTGTGCAGCAGCTTTTCTTTCTTCTATTTCTTCTCATCTCTCTCGTCTTGTTGTGGTAAGGAGGTTCCCTTTGCTGCCATGCAATAAAAGGCCTGTGAGCTACTGCAGCTGTTGGAAGCCTGCAGAAGCTCAGCTCACATTCTTTGGGTTTTCTCCGTGATTTCATGCCACACCTTAGCGAACAGACTCTCGGGGCTCTGCTTGGGCAATCAGCACCGACCACAGTGCACTTTTTTTTCTTACTTCTTTTCAGAACCGATGACTCACTAGGGCTGTCAGAAATAGAAGTGACACAGAACAGTCTTTGTGTCAGTGGCACACCATGTGAGGCAATAGCATGGGCAACTGTGGCACCGCTACTGTAAACTAGCAGCAGCCGTGACTTTAGCTGAAAGGCTGTGCTTTGCTTCTGGGACAGGAAGCCATCAGATAAGATAATCAGAGTCAGTTTCCAAATAACTGATAGCAGAAGTCCAGCAACTCTGGGAGATGTAAAATCCTTTTTTTTCTTTGCCCCCCCAAAGAATGATGTTTTTCACATCATGCAGCGAGTAAAAGAATAAAGGATCCCAGCCACGGTTGGTTTATTATTGGTGAGCTGTGGTAGTGGGGGCCGGTGCTCCGCTTTACTATTCAGAGGGTGAACATCAGTAGATATCTCTTTCCAAAATGGCCATAGTAAAACCCAGGGAAAGAGAAAAACAGACGGTGAACAGATCAGATAAGGCTTTTCTATTTGAACTCGGGGAAATCAGAGTTACATATGGAGAAATGCGCCTCGCTGTAACGGAGACGATGTGGATGACCAGGGGAATAGAAGCAGGGTCCTGTAGGACTGCCGTGTGGGGCACCGGAATTACACTGCGTATTTGGCAGGTGATGCTGAAAAGAGGGGCGCACGTAACGCTGTGAAGCGGCTCAGAGTATGGAAGGGCAATCAGAGTGAGCACAGACAGGGAGAAGGTCAGAGAGACAGAGACAAACAGAGATGAGCGTTCCTCATGTTACGTCTAGGGGAACCAAGAGGGAATCTCACCCGCCTCCGCTCTGGGAGACACTCCAAGAGGGAAACCTTAGACCACGACGTCAATCCCAACCTCCACTGGTAAACATGTTTTTCAAACTTTTCTTTCTCTTTCACTACCTTCTTCTTCGTCTCTCACCTTTTTCACAGCTCCACGCCACTTCGTTCCTCCAAACTTTTCAACAATGTGCTCCGTCAGACTTCAGCAAATCTGAAACCGAGACGCGAATTGGGATGGGGCCACATGTTGCATACCTTTGCGAGTCAGAGAGCGTGCTGTAAGACTGATAACCGCAGAACTTTCCGTTCACTGCTTCTTCCCTGCAACATCTGCAAAATGCTTCTGTTCCCGACAACACCTCCGCCTTCGCGCAGCCTCCACCCACGCGCATCGCACACACGCAGCCACAGTATCCTCTACCTTTGTTCAGGCCTTCGGCTTGAATGGTAAGAGTGGGAAGCACGTACAATAGAGGGTATAGGAGATTTGTCCGGAGAAGTCTTGCTATAATCCAGTGAAATTTCAAAATAGAAATGAATGGAAGCACACAGACAAATAGAGACACTTGCTCTCGAAGGTAAACCAACCATCTGCCTATTGCTCTACATGACTCACTTGTGCAATTGATATCCACAAAGACTAACACCTACAGAATTCAACCAGGACAACACACTCATCATCAGGCAATTAGGCCACATGCAGGGTGAGGTGTCTTGGAGTCTTCTTCAATTCTTGACAAAGCATAATGTTGTGTTCATGGTGTTAACACAGCAACAGTGTTGCTGCTATGGTAAATCTCACACAAACAAATCCTCTCATTTTGAGTATTTTCATGAACTTAATCAGTTAATAATAAAGATCTGTGTCCTCCATCTGGTGTCATCAAAAGACAAACAAGCGCTGCAGGCACCAACTATATTTTTAGGACAATCCTATTCCTTGGGTTTAACAAAGCCAAAAATAGTAGAGTAATAGCATCTCTGTCCTCACAATGACCTTGGCTATTTTGGCTTTCCACAGGTGATTTCCTTTCTCCTGAAAAGTGTTGTGTAATGCACAACAACTTCCGCAGTCCAAAGAGAATATTTCTGAGGATGGAAAAAATGATTCAGATTCTTAATTGCTGAGAATTTCTGGTGAAACAACCCAGATGTATTTAGCAGCTACGATAGCCGATGTCTCCTTTCCCTGAGCGATTTTCAGGAGTATTTTTCTATCCTGTTTACATACATCAAGTTTATATTCCGCTTTAGTGCCGTTTTGCTGTTCCTACTCAAAAGTAAAATACTTAAGTAGTGTTACACATAGTTTCACATCAATTACTTGGTTGTCCAATGAGGAGCACACCTAAAAGGCCAAAAAGGGGTTCCCCCGTGACTGATCCCAGAGGTGCAGCTGCTTTCCCCTCTGAAGCACCTGACCTCTGCCAATCTGAGGAGTGGTGAAACTGGAGAAATGTGGGGCTGCTTCAAATTGAGAGGCTTCTGTATAAATCAAGACCTGACAGTAGATCCGTGATGGGTTTATAGTCCGGAAGTGAGTTATTCTTGGTGTAAAACAGGGAAAGCGTGAGCTGACTTGACCCGTGGGTGCAGGATGAGGAGGACGGCGGCCAGTAGGGACAGACTTGTTCCTTTTATCAAGGCTCCAGCTGTGTGGCATTGAGTGTGAAAAGGATCTAAAGACGAAGAGGGATGGCTGGAACATCATCCAGACATTTACATTCGTATAATATTTTGTGTTCACATGGAAGCCATCATGGTTGGTTGCTCTCCATGGTGTGTTGCACAGTATATCAGAACCTAGGGGAGGGTCACTGCAAGACCCTTACTGACAGTGCCTTAAACTGACTGTATGGTGAACGATGACTGCAGGTAGATGCTCTATACAACATTCAGGTCATTAACATAGCAGTTAACAAATATGTAAAAATACAATAGAGTAATGTCTACCTGAGCGGGTAAGTCACTCTCCCTCTGTGTGGGCTGCTATTCTGAGCTTCTCTATGCTGTGTTTACATAGCCAGGCCGGCACAGTGCATGTGGCTACCTCATGGCGTCTTTGTGGAAGCGTAGCGCACGCCCTCCGGTTCCCCCTCAGGTAAACACTATTAGCCGTCAGCACTGTTGCAGTTGTTTGCAATGTTAGCCCTGTTAGCACGGTTAGCTGCTCTGAACTATTTGCGGACAAAGTCAACCCGAAGTCCCATTTCATCCCATTTCATCGAGATATACTTATTCCATGGAAAGGTCATTTCTTAAGACCTGGCACAGAAAGGGAAGTGGAAACAATTGCCTCTCTCTGATCTGAACCACTTCTCTAGCTATGACATGTTCAGAGAAGTTTGAAGAAAGGGTGGAGGCCACGGGACATCTTTCTGTTATGATACCGGCGTGATCCCTTTGAAGTATAGACGTGCTCAATGAATAGGCATTCCAAAATAGTTCACTGGTCTGTTGCTGATGAAAACTCACACCATGAAAGAAATACGTTTTAATGAGCCAGAGGCATTGAGAGGCAAACTTTCAGTACTATTTCACATAAGCTTCATCCTATAACAGGACACTTTAGTTTAACTTTGCATTGCTGAAAATGTGTATAATACAGGCAAAGCCAGCCAAATGAGCGTGCCGCTCAACACCGCTCTCATATGGCGCTTAGAGCTGATAATGCTGTCTCGACCCAAAGCGTCGTCATATAAGTATTGAGCCACCCTCCGGTCCGCCCTCAGGTACACACTGTTAGCTACTTTGTACTGTTAGCGCTTTTAGCACCGTCTGGGGAACTGCCATGTTGAGAGGCAATCGACATGCTCCCGAACCGAAAATGTATCATGCGCCTTTAAAGTTGGCAGTGACATCTCCCCCCTCCAATATTGTATTCCATAGTTCGCTCTTTTGGGGTAGTGACTCATCCGTTTCTCTCAGGCACAGCTTTGGACCTGCAGTAGTTAATCGATGCTTTATGGCGGATGGCAAAGGAGCATGAGAGGTTGAGTCCCTCCAGCTCTGTTAGAGGGCTCCTCTTGGAACTACAATTATTGCACATAATCATTGATTTTGGTGCAGTATACCATCCTAATTAGACAGGATACTGTAACTCACACTGCTCTAATCTCTAGCCTGAAGCAGGGGTGGAGGCTGACCTTACACTGCCATAGTGGCAAAATATGAGCCAAGATTATGCAGGTTATTCTAGCCTGAAGCCAAAGGGCAGTCTAGACATACCGCTAGAAGTACAATACATCGACCGATTAGTCTGGTGTTTAGACTTGTCCACTGGAGAAGTGCTCAACGCAGTATAAACAGTCTATGAATGAACTCGAAGAGTACAGATCACAGACAGTGAGGCCTGCGTTACTCAGATTAAAAAGGCATGAGGATCCAAATAGTTCAGCCCTTTTGATGAGGAGTCTCCGCATGAGAAATAGCCAAAGGGTATTGCTGTGGACTCCTTTGTCCTAATGTTACAGATTAAACTGTAGCTCAGACTTCTCTTGGTCCTGAAGCAGAGGTGAAGACCAGACTTCTCCCTGCTGCAGTCCAGGCATGTGTGTGGTGCTGCCGAGCTCTCGGCAACGCTCCAGTCCGACCAGATGTAAAAACTATCGAGCTCACCAGGGAATTCCCTCACCTCCCCTCTGAGTCAGAGTGTAGGCTTTCCCCAGCCCTCCCTCCGTCCGTCTGTCTGTCTGTCTCTATTTTCCCTGCCTCTAGCACTCATTCCATCCATGGAAAGCAGGGCAAGCCAGAACGCACACTGCAATAGGTGCGCCAGGTATGTCCTCCAACTCCTGCGCCAAAAGAGCGGTTTGGCCAAACCGAAACACCGACACAACCTCAAGACATACATATAATAAAAAACCAAGCACGACGATGCAACGAAAAAAAAGGATGGAAAGTTTCATAAATGCCCACATTGCGGCTCCGTGGAGGGTACAACTCTCCACGGCAGAGAGAAAAAAAAAAATGATAAGGCCTATTAAAAATACATGTCAACAATAATTACCATTGAAAATAATGTTTACATTACAGCAGCAAGAAAAATGTGGACTTGAGGTTCTTGAGTCTATCATTATCCAGCTACAGTCCGATTCATTTGCTCTCTCTATGTGTGGTCTGTGATGAACAAAAAAAAATAGGAAGAGCAGTTAAATTGATTCATCCATTGAAGGAATAAATAAAGTTTATTCTCTGTATAAAAGTCACATGACCCTACTCCTGGCATTCGTTCACTAAACAAGTCAACATGAGGGCAGTATGTGATCACTTCCCTCCGATGTCTCAGTACACAAGGTCACAAATAGGACTTCTAAGGACACCCTGTCCTTTTTTTTTTAGCTCTCCTCTTCCTCTCCTCTTTCTCATCTCTCTGAGGGTCTTGCCTTTTCCGTTTCACCCCTCCACAGGGAACCCCTTGCGGATGACTCACTGAAAACACTTCCTACCGAACAACGCAAACAGGCCCGCAGGCGAACAGCAATAGCGCGCGCCCACGTACACAACAACAAACACACACACACACACATGCAGTGGCGGCACACAGTTTGCATCAGTTATCCTGTGGGTGACAAAGTGGAGCAGAGGGGATGGACGTGGCATTTGAAAAGTAGAAGTAATTATTTTTCGAGGCGCATTAAGGTCTCCCGCAGTGGCGACAGCTATGAGCTCTGCTCATTTGATACTGAGGGCGTCTCAGGAGGACAGACAGACAATGAAAACAACACAGAGTGAAGGAGAGAAGCAGTTAAGTGGCAGTGAGAGACATGATTTAACTGTACAGCAGGTTAAAAGAAAACACATATGCAGGTTTTTTTGCTGCTTTTCGATTTAGAGATAAGAAGAAATCTGCCCATCTATGATCATTCGCACTGGTGCAACATGTACTAGTCAAGCACACACTACTGTATGCTCACACCAGAAATAATAATATTAGGCAGATGCATAAAGTAGATCTTACTTTAAACATTTAACTTAACCTACTGTCAGATGGTGGAGAGTTTATTTGCCTTTTCATTGATTGATTTCTAGCTTAAAAAAAAACAAATCTGTATCACTTAAATCCACCCTGGCAGCTTTTTCATGAATTTTAAAATACTTTTCTCACTTTTAAGATGATGCCAGATGCCCCTAAAACCAGTGTAAACTATGATGATTTTGATGATTTGAGTCAATGATTTGCCAAGGACTAATGGATGATTTTGGGGTCCCTGTTCTCATCGCTTAACCAGAAACTGTTAATGGGACAATCTCTCAAATGTTGATGTCATCCATTATTTAGGAGTCCAATAATGAATTGACATCTGCTCTTGTTTTCAAAGCGGGCGATTCCAAAACAGTCATCTGGGTATGTTTGAGCTAAAAGCAGCTACATCCTTGAGTGTGTGAAAGCAAATGGAAACAGTTAAAGAAATACATGTATTTATGATTCATGGCTGTCTCATTTGGGTTAATAGGCTTTTGTGCTGTTTGTGATCTCCCTCTGACTCGACTTGGGCGATTTAATCGTTCACAAGAGTTGGATTGGGACACCCGAAAAACCGTCTGTTGCTCCTTAGGATTTGTGGAATTTTCTGGAAGGTGTTTATTGGAGTCAATTTTGGAAAATGAGCAGCCGTCCTAATCTCTGATGGCAGCAACAGTAATGGCTGTCACCACTGTGGCAAAATAAGTGATTTGTGTCGTGCCGTACAAAGAGCTCGGCTGTGCGTGCGCATGTGCACGCGTCCCACTGTGTGTATAAGCACATGTCTGTGACTAGTAATTATTGCGGCGCAATGCTCTGTATTTCATGGGTGCGTTTAGTCATGAACTTTTCCAAAGGAAAATAAAACCAAAGTTATAGAAGAAATCTGTAATATAATTATAATTTTATTGGGTTCTTTTTTTTTCCTCATTCCAGTTTGGTCCTTCTAAATCAACAAGAGAAATTTTAAGTCTGAGAACCATCATGAAACAGCAGGATTCTCCGATTAAAATGCCAAAAGACAATATTTTGCAGTATATTCGGGACATAAGCACTTTTCCACACTCATACTTGCTCGTAGATAGTTGCCATTAGTGAGTTCCAGTGTGTGTGCATGTGTGTAGTGTGTTGCTCTGTCTGTAATGGGCTTTTTGACTTTGGAGACCCTGGAAGTGGTGGGTCATTAAAGTTTACATAAAAGCAGACTAAGTAGTAGACAGACAACCTCTCTTTCGATCGCTCTCTCTCTCCTTCTCCACACCGCAGAGACGGAAAACAAACCACTGAAATGTCGATGGCAGGCGCGAGTGTGGGGATCCCGCTAGCGCAGAGCTCCACGCCGGCTAATGTCTTTAACGGGTATCGAGGATAGAGGTAAGAAGAATTGGAGGATGAGGGAGTGAAAGGAGAGAATAAAAGGAAACGGAGAGCCCAGGGTAGGCAGTGAGGGGGTGAAAAAAGGGTAACACAACCTTGAAGGGGTCATGAGTCTCAAATAGCAGGGAGAGGAGAGGCGGAGGTGTTGTGTATGTATGGGCTTTCCTCTCAAGGGGATCCCCCTCCATGACTAAGTAAAGCCAGGAGGAGGGAGACCCTGTATTACCAAGTTCATCCACCTCCCTTCACCCCATCTCTACCTATCCCTGAACCCCTAAGGCGTGTAAGAGTGTGCAAGTGTTTTAGCTATTTTGAAGTCACTGAAGGACATTTTTTGAATTTTTGGGGGAATTCAGCATTATTGAAGCCTTTCTTTTCCCTTCTAATGCTGAGACTCGATTTTGCAAGAGCTATGTTGAAGCAGCCATGAAGGTTTCAAGTATTCTCTATTGATTTAGGCAATTCATTCAGTAGTTTTCTAATTAACCTTCTTACCTAGTTAATAGCAAGTAAACAGCTGAAATGAGATTTGGGAGAAGCTAGTCTCAAATGTCTATTTTGCATCAAAATGTTAACTCTAATACCTCTATTTTGGGTCTTTTTGTTGTAGTACTGTTTGGGAATATAGCAGACTGGATCTGGCTTTTATGGACTGTGTCTCATATGCTCATGTGAGTTGGACATGGTTGCATGCATGACACAATAATAAAAAACTTAATTTATTCATTCATTTAGGCATGCAGAGAAGGTCATCTTCTGATGTTCGGGGCTTGTTTTGTCTGTCTTTTTATTTCACTGCCCTGACCAAAAACCTCTCGGTGACCTTCATCTAGAATGAAAAAAGGAAAAGTCGATGTGAAAGTGGTAAGTACTTTTCAGTGTAACAAGGGGATCATCACCAGAAATCCATGATTAATCAATTGGTGGATAGTATCAGAGATGCCTACCCACATCCTTCCTTACTTGTCGCTCATCAACATTGTGTTTCAACAAACTTCAGAGCCCACACTGTGCTTGACCTTTGCTTTGATTAAGTGGGTGGAAATCAAGGAAACGATCATTCACTTGCAATTTTGCACTTCACTGCCGTGGTGAGTATCCGGTAGAATGGGTGAAAGAGGGAGCTACAGCAGTGAGAGTAAGCGAGATGGTTAAATGTCAAAAGCAAGGGAGTCAGGGAGGGAGGGGAGAGAGGGAAAGTGAGAGAAAGAGACGTTGCACATGCCCTGGTTGTGATTCATTCCTTAACTTGTGGCGAGCACCAGCGAACAGGCAATGGAAACTTCAGCAAATGTAAATACGCTTTGGTTAAAAATATAGTGGCTTAATGCACACCACATGTGGCTCTCTGGCGGGGCCTGCTCTATTTTGACGGGAGGAGAGACGGAGGAAATGCGACGAGGGAAAAAGGGAGAGAGAGAGACATTTGAAAAGAGATATTAAGAGGGGAGATTGAGAGGCAGTAAACATGGCCGGGTGACGGCTGCTTACCCTGGGCCTTCTCCACGAACACCACCTTGGAGTCAGGGAGGAAGTTGAGGCCACTCAGGAGCATCATTTTGCCTCCGGTGGCAGGGTAACTATCCACACTCTGCTTCTCCACCAGCGGAAGCTCCTGAGCTGAGCGCTGGGCTGCGGGAGAGGGACACACACATTTCAATACAGTGTGTGTGTGAGGAGCCCCACATAAGCTCACTGGCTTATCTCCATCCAATCCACGGAGCACAAGCCCGGCACACAGCCAGTCAAACAGCAGTAAAACAGACTTATCAACGTTATTATGATGATTTCATGACCTCTAGCTAAGAGGGCTTTGGCCAGCTGCACTTTAAATGACATCGAGAAAAGGCAGTCGACTGATCAAAACAACATTTTCGTCATCTGATCCTAAAGTCACTATTTTCCATTGAGAAGCCTATCGCCAACCACCTGTCTCTGTTTTCTGTAACTGTGGCTAGCTAGTCGGCTTTAGCCTCTAGGATTTGGTGATCAGATTCAGAGCCAGAGTAACTCTTCTATTAAATCTATTATCCCACTGCATCATTTTAGAAATGGGAACTTACTAAAGCGCTAAAGAAATCTTAAATTCACCACATAAACCTTTCTCAGTAATGACGAACCAACTCAGATTAACATCCACTTTAGACTATAAACTATAATGCCAGCTCTGTCTCACCTCTTACCTTTAATTGGCTTTCCTGGGTGCAAATAACAGCACACCTTTATACACAAATGAATGACAAAGACACAAAGGTTTCTTTCAATGCGTTCAGTCAACCGTGCCAAAACTGGAGGCTGGCAAATGACCTTTGTGGAACCTGTGCTAATGGGGTAGTCTTACCACAATAACTTGTGCATTCAGTCATAAAATGTGAGTTGAAACAGATAACACGTGTGTCTGGCACCACGTACAATGCATCTATTGCCTCGGCCAAATTGCTTTGATCACATAAAGCGCATTGGCTGCAGGGGCACTGAATTTGCTCCAGCAGGCAATAAAATAGCAGCTCGGTTTATTGGATTACAACAATAGATGCCACCTTTTCCTTAAGTGTGCGAGCAAAGAGAGCAAGGCATGCCAGTTTATTTCTGTGCAACTCACAGCATTCGATGGGGTTGGAAGAAGCCTGCAGGGACAGTGTCCTGCCGTTGGGCTGGTTGATGTGCACACGAAACACCAGTCTCACGCGTGTGTTTTTACGTCCGATGTCCGTCTCTCCTTTGCGAAGCTCGATGTCCGAATTGCGCAGCTTCAGGATCCCCGCACAATCAATTCTAGGACAGAGGCGGGGGAAGGGTACAATTTAACACCATATTTCAAAGGTGACATTTTATATTCATTGTTTCAAGGCAGACCTGTGTGCTTCTACAAAACAACTGGCTTTTCAACAGAGAGTATGGTCAAAGAAGTGAAACGGGAGCAAATTTGGCTGTTTCAACATAAAAGATGTGCCGAGAAGCCCACTGGTGTTACAGATCAAGCTCTGGAGGTCCACTGGAGCATGACCGTGTCGTTATTAATACTGCGTGTCATCAAAGACAGAGTTGGACATTAATGACTTCACGTCACAGTTTTAAAGGGTCACGGTGGTCCAAGAATTAGCAGCTCTCTGGAGGAATCCTCGGGACTGAGCGCGCCATCAAACACGGTCCCATCAGCTGCAGCCGGTATACACAAAGTCACTTTTATTGCTAGCTGAGCGCACCAAGTCTCTCCGGTCCCTTCACACCAATGGAGCCTTACGCTTCATATGTTCAGGGTTGAAAACCCTCTGCTAATCATTGCCACGTGTGGCAATAGACTCTTTTCTAAGCTGTCTGTCTTTATTTCGTTTCACAATTTGGAAGGCAAAAGGGGTGAATTTTCTTTCCCTTTTCTTAGTGGAAAAAAGGCATTCATTTTCAGACACGGCCTTTCATGAATTTAAATAAAACTAGTGTGGCTGGTAAAAAAAAAGTGAGCGAATACGAATGGGATATGTTTTGGCACTTCTGTTATTTTACATGGTAGCTTTTTTGGTACTATTCCTGGAACAAGGTAAATGTCAGGTTTCATACCAATCCATTTCTCCCCTTTTTACTTTGGTTTGGACAATTTGAATAAATAAGAAAAAAAAAATGATATGCAACGCTGACTACCTGCCCTTTAACAGCCTCGCATGATGCAAGTGTTGTGTGATGCATGCAGTTTTAAAACAAACACAGGATGAATCTCCAGCAAGGAAATGTTTAGACTAGTTTTCACTCCAAGCAAGACATGCTCAATATGTGAGCTATTAAACAACTCTTTCATAGTTACTGTAGATATAACAGTCAAAAACCTATTCTAAGCATCCCATTAGTGATTAGGCTACATGTATTTATGATCATCCAGTATATTAATTTGTAGAAGCATGAACATTGCTTTAAATTGAGCTACTGTAGGTGTACGTGCATGAGATGGATTTTCCAAGAGTAGGAAAGAGAGACAGATTGAAACTGTCTGAAAGTTTGATTGCAGTTCTCGACTCTCCGCATCCCACACAGCGAGCAATGATCGCTGGCACGAGAGCAGGGAGATGGATGCTGCGTTATCAAGACGACTGTTAAACAGCTCAGTGGAAAGAGACAGTTGAAGGCTTTTCTTTGACCTTTCAGATAGTCAGGGGAGAAAGAGAGAACTTTCACTCCTCTTCCTTTAGCGTGTGCGCTGATGACAAAAGGGGAACAGAAACTTCCTCTCGAATATTTTTTCAATATCGTGTTTATCCTCAGGGACGCATTGAGTCAAATGGGTGAGGGGCGCCCCTAAATGTGATACAATATAAGGGCTATTGTGGTATTGTTGGAAATGATATTGTAAGGCAGTACGGATGTTAAAATCACCCATGCTCAGCAAAAGCAGACCACTGTCCAGTCAGGAAACTCTTGTGTCCCATGAATATATTCAGAATCTCCTGCATTTCAACCAACATGAAAAAATGTCCCAAGGAAATGGAGATTCATTAAATTATAACTAATTCTTTTTTTTCTTTTTTCAAAGCAGTAGGATAAACCTGAGGCGCAGTAAGAGGTAACGGTCTTATGTAACCTATGTTCGGATACAGCGGTTTTATCCATAACCCAGAGCTCTGGGCCCCAGTCCAACAAAATCCACTGCAGCCTAGTCTGAATGGAGCCCCAGGACAGGAGCTACTGCCTGGACACACTGCAGAGCACAGGCCCCTACTGCAGGCCTGGAGGAAGGATGAGGGAGGCCAAGGCTGATTTACCTCAGGCTACAAACCAATGCTAACTTTTTTTAAAAGGTAGACTGAGGTCATATTTAGGAGAGGACTTCAGGCAATTTTAACCACTCTTTCACAAAGTAAAATGTGTCTGTTCATTTCTGTTTGAGCTCACAGACCACAGGAAGTCAAAAGGAGCAGACAGGCTTCCTGACTGGCAAAGAAACCTTAGCTTGCTTGCTAGCTCATCTTATGCTGAACACAAATGTTTGCTCACACATTCATATTAGCAAAGTTAAGCAGGTAACGGCAAATTGTGCATTAGCACAACCTTCAAGTGCCTCGGAGTTGGCTAACAATGCTGCTGTTTGTTAGTGGATACGAATCAAGCACAACAGCTTTCAAATGGATTCAGAAGTTTTTATACTTTTCGTACTTACACTCACATAGTCTATTTTTGGGCATGGTGTTACCGGTGATAATTTAGATTGCCTATACTTCCTCACACCTTCATGGCTTACTGAGGCACTTGAATTGAACACCACCATCGTTACTGTTATTAGCAACACCTGTGTTGTCAAAATGTCTGCTATGAAGGCCTATATTTACTTGGGTTTTAATAAGCATATGTGTGCATTAAATATTTTAATTATACACCAAGAGTGACTTTGTGCACTTTTTATTGCTTTATACATTTTAATTGATATTAATTGTCATTGTTTTGCTATTGCTAAATGTCTACCACATTTGTTTTTTTTTATTGCAAATTACAAGCCACAGGGCTAAGGGAGAAATGGTGAGCATCAAACACTTCTGGATCACAATTTTGGGGTGCGGAATTCCTTTCAGCAGAGCTTTTAGGTGTTCTAATACATTCAACTTGTTGGCATATATTGGCCAGGCCTTATGTAATTGGACTACATCCTACTGGACAACCATGTGTCTCTCAGCGATTCATGGCTCTAGTCCGGTTGTTACTTTTTAAGTTTCGTGAGGGCTCCTGGTAAAACACTTACTTTACAACTGCAAGCCTCTCAACTTTAGAGTCCTAAGTCACCCAAGTGCCTATTTAATTTCCTTAGGAATCATGCATCTCTTGGAGTCAAAGCACGGCTCTCACTGTTGAAGGCCTATTCAGAAGTGTGTGCTGTAAAGCACCTATCATCGGGAATTCTGTTTGTAGAACCTAAGCAAAGAGGAAAGTGCTGAGAGAAAGAAGCCAGTGTGTGTTATTGTGGGTGCATTTTAAAGAAAAGAGTTACTGGTGAAGCGTGTCGAAAGTAAAAGACTGACAGGCGACTTGTGAAGGTCTAAGGGCACTCACATGGCTCTCATGTTGTTTTCAGGCAGCAGAGGGATCTCCAGAACTTTGGTGTTGGATTGCATGACTTCATGGCTGGCGGTGGAGACGGTTTTGCCAGTGATGCGGTGAACCTGGTAGAAGGCATGTGGTCGCAGGAGGCGGTCGTCTGCGGTCCCGATGAACAGCTGCAGGGTGAGCGGCTCGCTTTCCATGTAGCCATAAAGCTGGCGGGAGAACAAAGGGACCCAGGTGAGAGGCAACATCAGGTTTTTAAGACCTCCATCTCAGGCGATCCCTCATTTAGGAAATAAGAGATTGAATGCCCATCGGCTCCTGATGGTTAAAGGGGCTTTTAATGATAGCTCTGACATGGTAGAAGTGCTGCAAAAACAAGCCCCTTGTCTATGTTTGCTTTTTTGTTGGGTTGGAAACCTGTTTTTAGTGGTCGTTGTTGTCCTTTTTTAGCTAGTTCTAAATTCCTTTAGGGGTGGGTGAAGAAAAGAGTTTTGGGATGTCTCTGAGTCTGTCTGGGGTTAGAGATCTCCTCTGTACGGAGACATAGAGGCTGATGGAGATGCCGGCTTCATAAACTCAATGAAATGACAACCAGTACTTTAAAATAATTGGTGTAAATAAAATGTTAAATAAAATGTAAATCAAAATGCATGAGTGTTCAATAATTCTCTTTTCTCTGACAATTACCAACATACATTTAGAGTCGAATAAATGTGTCTTTATAGGTACGGTAGTCGCGAATTCAGCGAACTTCACACCTCAGGTTAATAACACCAAAACACCACGTGGGGCTTGGCATGCGGACGGGATCCAGCCCTTTACCTTTGGGCAGTTATGAACATGCATTATGATTTCCATTAAAGCTCAGAGACAGTGTCCCACTGTGATGAAAGAGACTCCTGTATCAGAACCACCACTTCAAACAACTACCACTTCCTCTTGAAGGCCTCCATTAGCTGCTACCGCTCAAGTAATAAAAAGATCAAATCTTTTAAAAAAGAGAAGAAAAAGCTCCGTTGCCATGTGTAGTTTGAAAAGCACTGTTGACTTTTTGGGGTCAACACCACTTCAAATATTGAGTGCAACTGCCAATTTACATTCAGCATCCCTGGATCATTTTCTGACAGTGTCTAAAGTAACATTATTTGATGATTTAACCAAGTGTGTAATAGCTCAAAAATAAGAAGCAGGGTTGCGAATTCCAAAGTGTGGTGAAGGACAACTGATACCTTGTGAGTGATTTCTGACCAGAATAATTTGCCAACCAAATGTGGACTTCTGGTGGAGCTGAGTCTTACGCTGCAGACCTCCCAGGATACGCTCGCTCCGTGCAGTGCAAAGTGGTCATATGGTCAAATGTGCGGATGTGTTGTGTGAACTTAAAAATCTCTCCAGATCTATAAAGACAACTGCAAAATCCATCTGGTTCAAACCGAGAGAAATCCGAGAGGACTGACTTCACAACGGGTGGATCTCTTTGGATCCACCCAGGTGGCTACTTGACCACGTATGACATTTACTGTGAGAGATCACTTACAGTAGACCAGGGCTCACCAAGCCATGGCCATCTAAAAGAAATCCCACAAATTGGTCAATTACCCCAGCGCACACCAGCGCATCGCTTCTGACCAATTTTCTTTCAGCTCAATCCGAGTGAAAGCAGTGGTAGCGTCGGATGGAATAAAAGCCCCCCGTTGTTTGTCTAAGACACTGAGTCATATAACAAAATGCAGACCACATGTAGCCTATGACATAATCTGATTAATGGGTTTATAATCACCTTTGTGAGGGCGGTCAGAGATGGGGCTGTGAGGAAGAGGTATAGGCTGGTGGAGGACTGGAGAGCTACGTCATTAGTAGTCTGTGGAAATTAGTGCTGCAGTGTCATGGACACCTAGTGTCTTCGGTTTGAGAGCTAATTTGTCTGGGTACTGTATTAAACGTTGTCTGGCCTGATAATAAACATCACGATTAAACGCCTTTGGTCTGTACTTGATGACAGATCTTTTGGATTTGGGACAAAGCAGATGATGTGTTCTTTTTCTCCCAAGTAGAGTCATTTTCAGTATTAATTACGTTGAATAAAAATAGGATGTGACTGGGCAGCGGAGGCGAGCATATATCCATATGTCTCAATATCCTCAGCAGCCAGTGCTTATTGTGCTTTGCTTTGATTCAGAATTCAAGGAAGTGCAAAGGGAGTGGCGAAGCTAAAGCTGTCGTTCATCTCCAGTTCCAACCATCCTATTTTTCGCTCCAGCTCCGCGTAGTGTCTCTAGCAGCTGTCTTGACCCGCGAGCTAGTCACACATGCTAGTCATCAGTGAGTTAGGCCGAGGTCAGGGGCTTCTTGAAGTCTTGGCATCCCAAGGGACCACTTCATCTATGTGGTGATCTCACCGGCAGACCCCGCTCTGCTTGTTATATTTTACTTATGGTGTCACCAGTGGTAATTATCCATAGCCACACATGCTACCAGTTACTTGTGTATTGACTCGTGAGAGCGCTACGGTGGAGCATGAGGTACAAATCTGAGACGCCGGAGCGTTAAATTGCACGACGTTTCCTTATGATTTAATAAAGCGCAGGCAGCCGCCCTACAAAGCCGTGTCGTCTGTCACTTTAGCCTCAGTAGACTTCTTTGGATGTCTCGGTGACCTCCAACCATTACATCAGCTGACACGTGGCAGTAAGGAGGCCCACAAGAGAGGCAGGAGGGAGGGAGGGAGGGAGGGGGTCTTTATCCCTTCACCCGTCTTGCGGTAGCACACGATGACGGTGGCGTCCGCGCTCAAACCCGTGGTGACCTCATGCAGGAGAGGAAGTGATTAATGAGGTCAGGTAGTCCTCTTGGTAACGGTGGTCTTCCCAGCAGCAAAGGGAAGGCGGTCTAGTCCCCCCTGGGCAACCTCCCCCGACTCCTTTACCATATGTGCTCCTCTGACCCCGTCCCTGAGACCCCCCTTTGCTTCTGTGATGCTTTCCTCAAATGCACACCAAAAGCAGAGCGCAAAACTTACTTCTTCATTTTATTCTCAAAGGGGGAATAAGATGAGAAAAAAGTTGATAGTGTCGTAAACCTTAAGTGTGGGCTGACAACAGAGGCTTCACACACACATACACACACACACACCTACACACACACACACATACACACACACACACACACACACCTGTGACCTCAGCTTTGTATTTGTGTCTAAAGCAGCCTGTGAGGTTGGACCGGAGCGCAGCTAATTTTGTCCAGATGAGCTTTCCGAGCTGTGACTGCAGCCTATCTGGCACGCGCACTGTATATTTATTTTGAGATAATCTAAACCGAGTTCGAATCCAGGCTTGATTTGCAGCTGTTTCAGGGTGCCAACTTCTGCCACTGTGTCAGCTAGAACCATTTACACCTCCCACCGCAGGCTGCCTCTGCGCGAGCCATTTCTGATAGCCGAGGCTCAAGTGAAACATTGTGGATACGGCAGATGATGCATTAATTGCGTAATTGCACGCAGCTGTATTGTCTGGGTCAGTTGTGATGATGTGGACGGGGTGTCGGGCTGAAAAAAGTGAGCGGTGGGTGCATCCCATGCACTTTCCACCATTCATCTCCCAGTGCCTTTGGGCCATTAAAGATCCATCATCTGTAACGAAAGTTACAGCACTTGGGATACAGCCCCCAATGTCTCTTTGATTCACTCACTGAAAATCAGCTGTGATCAAATAATGACAGAGGGCTTGCTTTTTAACTGATTGATATATATATATATATATATATATATAAATCCGTCTGAATGCTGCCTACACACCTGGCCTCAGTAGTTCAAAGACTTCAACATGCATTGTTTAATAATGACTTGCCGGTAAATTAGATGTGTCTGGCCTGGCTAGAGAGTGAGTGTGAATAAACTCTGCAGGCCTGCAGTGGGCTGCCTGCTATCCCTCTGCAGTGATTTCATCACTGCCTGGAGAAATGTCATGACTCGTAGAGGTCCACGTGGCGCAGAGAATTGGGGAGGGGAGAGGAGAGGCAGAAGACGACTGGAAGCAGCAAAGGAGGGTGTGGGGTGTGTGTGTGTGTGTGTGTGCGGGGGGGACTGAAGCAAGGGAGGAGAAATACAACAGCAGATTCAGGCCTTTTCCCATTATCACGCCCCCCCCCCTCTTTCTGTCAAGTGCTGACAGTCCCACGGCCAGCCTGTGCTGTATCCAATTAAATGTACACTCGTCCAAGTTGTCTCTCCTTCCAGACTTTACTCCATCACCCTCCTGCCCCGCTGATGTCTCCAGTCCCTCATATTGAATGCATCAGGCAACATATGCAATCCTTTAATGCGCTGCGTATCCATAGCTCCGAAAGCTGCTTCTTTATTTTATAAGCAACCAGGCCGCTGAAGTTTTTGTTGAAGCGAGCACTTCGGTGTTATGTCATTGAGGGCACAGTTTCAAGCTCTAGCCCATGTCTAGACCAGCGAGGGTCCAAATTCCACATAAAAAAAAGAACAGCTATATTACCAGCACATCCCGCCATAAGACGTATCACCCAAACCTACAGAGAATTTGAGTAAGATGATGCACGGGTGACTGCTGTGCCCCCCCCACCCCAACGGCACGACTAACCCACCAGTGTCTTACCTCATAAATCTGCGGGCTGTCTGGTTATCACCTCAAACCAGTGAAAACGACGCACATTTCGCTGCACTTTTTTCCACGTGCTATTAACCGGTAATTAGTGGCAGCCCAACACCAGTGTAAGGGAAGCCCCGCAGATGGAGAACCACAATTTAAGAGTGGCATAAATACCCCTTTGGGCAACGAATAACAGTCCTGACTAAGCTCTAACAGCACTACAGGGTACGCCGAGGCTTTTGAATATCAAACAAGAGGCGGCAGTGGATTTAACGAGCAATTAGCAGCTACAGTATAGGATGCTGCAGATCGGGGATTCTTTTCCTTTTTTTTTTTCGTCGAGACATTACGCAGCCAGCGAGCGCCGGATCCCAAGGTGAAACCGCACATGCGAAGGACCGAGCACATGTTTGCCAAGGTCTTTCATGTCGTCGTGGCGGAAACATACTGCAAATTTGATGTGCATTACATACAGTTGCAGAGGAAGGGAGATGGGTATTAAGTCACGCACACCTTAATAGGGACGATGGCCACATCCTGTTGAAATTACACCGTGTCTGTTGCTGCTTTAGACTTAATGAGAGACTGAGTGTGTGTGTGTGTGTGCGTGAGGGGTAAAGCCCTATAGGCCAGTCATCCTATACGAATAAGCCATATGCAGGACTTTGCAGTACGCCGTGCGATGGGTTTAATACTCCACAGGTGTTGCTGTCTGATGTTACTAAAGGTCTGGCAGATGTCTGTGTGTTTCCTGACTGAGGTTGAACCAGAAAAGCCTTTGCAACGTCTTCCGATGAACCCGCATTTCAGATCACAGCCGGGTCACGTCCTCGGTCAATATATTCTCAATGAAAAAAAGTATTCAGCACATTTTCACCATTTCCCCCAATCAATCAATATCGTGGTTACATTCTGAGTGAAGGTAGACTAGGTTGCTGTTTTGTTATTTTTACCCGGACCATGGCTTTGAAAGTCCTCCCGTGGACGTTTGGCATAGCTGTGGTGGGAGAAAGGAGAGTCTGGAGCCGATAGAGTAGCCGAGATCCCCTTAATGGTGCTGTGGTCTGCTGCAGTAAATAAAGTGGAAAAGCAGCCGCGGGGGTCACAAGGTAAGACCAATCGGGAGAGAGGGGGGTTAAAAGGCCGTGGATGCGGAGGAGGGCGAGTCCAGAATAAATGACGGAGATTCGGTGCAGGAAGCACAGAGAGCCGGCGCAAGCAGCAGAGGGGTAATGAGTCGAGGTAACCCATGATCTGGAGGTTTTCATCGGTGTGTGGCCGGAGCACAGACACTCCATTCTCCTCGCCCCGCTGTGGGTGCTTTGGGGGACCGCACTACATGTGGTGCAGTTGAGCTGCTGCAGCTCAGGGTGATGTCAGACCTTACAGATGATAAACTTTCCTGTGC
This sequence comes from Pholis gunnellus, assembly GCF_910591455.1. Classification (NCBI taxonomy): domain Eukaryota; kingdom Metazoa; phylum Chordata; class Actinopteri; order Perciformes; family Pholidae; genus Pholis; species Pholis gunnellus. Next base: position 7,785,810 of record NC_136534.1, read on the forward strand.
GTTTGTCAAGAAAAAACACCTCTGCTTGTTATCGAGTAGCAAGACAACAACAGTAATTGAGCAGTTGGGCTTCTTGGTTTGATTAGCTGTCAGTCGCCGTCTCTCCTGGGGGGGGGAAACTGTAAACTGTAGTAACAATGTGTCCCTTCATGTTTTTCATCTTGCTGTTTTTTTTCCTCCGCTGTTGCTTTTCCAACACACATGTCACCATCACTCACAGCGCACATGTCTGATCATCCATGAGCTTAAAAAAAACAAAACAAAAAAACAACAGAGCTGTGGATGACTGGGCTTCCACCGAGGGAGGCCTGCTGGTGTGGGTTTGGGAGATGGTTGAAGGATGAGCGGATCACAAGGAGTGACATCCGCAGGCCCTCCAGGGAGGGAGGGAGGCACCGGTGCATGGAAAGGGGAGGTGGCGTCCGATGGGTGCTGGGATTCTGACTTCTGACTATCCGCCCCCACCACGGCTATGCTCAGCCAACCTCGGTGCCACCGAGGCTCTAATCAGCAGGATGCAGAGCATCTCCAGGGGCTGCCCAGCCAGGGCCCCAGCTGCCTGGTGACTCCCTCTGCCCTTCTCTCTCTCTCCCCCTCTCTCTCTCTCTAATCACTCCAGTCTTAAGCACAAACACACACACACACACTTCCTTCGCCGCTTCCTACACCCGTGTCCCTGTGTCATTATTGCACCTCACCCATCCAGCGCCTGCCACCCATTACCACAGGGTACCGGGGACTACAGCAAGCTCTATCCTCCACGACAACGCAATTTCACCCGACACTACAACAAAGACTAAGAGAGCGAGAGGCAGTCAGATTCATGATTTGCACTCCAAACTGTGCAAAGAACTTCCCTGAAGATACCGCACATGCTCTTTTTCTCTTTCTACAGTATACCCTCTAGCATGTACACATGATTGCGTAATCATAGTAGATTTATCTTTCTACCAGCTGCCATGCTGCCAGTGGTTTGAGCTGTGATGAAACCCTCGAGATATTCCGATTGACTGCACATGCAGTTTCAGAAGCATAAATCACTCCTCACCCAAAAGTAAGAGTAAAGTGTGAGCTATGCGAGTACGGGGAAGGTGTGACGGTAAAGCAGATGTTATCATATTTTTCACCATGACTACTACGACACCAATAATTGGATAACACACACGGTATGAAAACATCCTTGCAAAGTTGGCAATGAATTGGTGTCTGTGTCGTATGAAATAAACAACCCGGGCCATTGATGTGTACAGGGTGTATGCAAAAGACACACAGGACGCATACATATGACATATTTTGACTCCGGCCCCCGGAGTGAGTCAGAAAGCGGTCTGAACTAAATCCAAACCGGCCTCACCTGCCACAGCTGTGCACGGCAAGCCGAGTCTGTTCAGCCTCATCGGGGAGGTGCGAGGGAGAGATGTTGATTCGCCCGCATGTGGATATACAAAGGTTTGCAATGAAAGGGAATAATTACCTGTATGCACAGACAGACAGGCCTGCTTATAACACCACGTCGGCCAACAGCTGTCAAGTGCGTTTGACATCGAGCAGACCGGGATGTGCTGACAACATCTATTTGCACAATAGCTGTAGTAATGCCTAAAGTGTGAGACGGACCATCAACCTGAAACTGAAATCTGTGTCCTAAAATCTCTAAAAATCCAGTCTGCAACAAAATCCTCATCAATAAATGCCCCCTGTATATTACAGCATATACTGTATATTATATTATTAGTATGAATGCAGTTTCATTTTGAATTGACGCCATTGAAGGGTAAATTGACGCTCAACCTTCAGGACACACACACACGTACACGCCGCTAGATCCCCACCTTAAGTAAACCAATATGTCAGCGCAGTGTGATGACAGTGTAGCAGAGAAAGGAGCTCTGTGCTGTGCTGCTGTGGTGAGACTGACGTGTGCTCTTTGCATGTTCGCCAAGTACAATAGTGAGAGGCGATGGTCCTGCTCTATACTAATTGAGTCAGCATGCACTGCTGCTGGTCAGGGCACCTTTTTGCAGCAGTAGATTGACTCCCGGCTTCAGGGAACATTAATAGGACGGCATACAGGAACATGCAGAAACATATGGACGGTGGTGTGTGTGTATGCACACATATGCAGTCAAAACTTACAGAAACGCCTTGAGGGCTTTTGAGACTTTGCCTGACAAGTTAGCAGGGCTAATTTAATGACATGTTGAATATTCTGTACATTTTTTTTAAATCTCTTACTTCTAATCTTCTGATGCAAACTTTTAATAGATGAAGACAGTAGTACGTCCATTTCCTAATATTTTTTGGTCACATTTTAATTCTGCAGAATGAGCTGTAAGATTTTTGCAGATAATATAGATTTGAAAGTACATCACATAATTCAGAAATAAACTAAAACTGACAACTTAAATCTGATTTAAAGATGGTGAAAAAATAAATGAATAAATAAAAAAAGCAAGAGAATGTCAGTGTCTGGACCACATGCTGTCATAAAGTCAGCAACAGCCAAACTTCCATGTCACTAAGCTTGTTGTTGGACAGAAAAGAAATCTCCATGAATCAGTCATGAATGCACTTCTCTGCTTTTTACCACGTATGCTGTAATGACAGCAAATTATCAAACACAAAGCTAACCTTGTCTCTGATAAACACAAGTGTGTACAGTGAATCTACAAACCACCCGCTGGCTAACACGGTGCCGGTGACATACCTGTACGACAGGGTGGCTCCCACACAGCGCCTTCACCGCCCCTCGGCTGCCTTCGGTCTCATAGTGGGCCCTGTGGTGGGACTTCGGCTGCATCTCGACCTGTAGGTTGTACGGGCCGGAGCAGGACGGAAGCTGCCAGTCAAGAGCTGGCAGAGATAGACTGCAATAACATGACACATTTTTATTAGGATAGAAATTACAATACACTCTTGTTTCTTACTCTACCGCTGATTGATACAATAGTGGATCGACTTTTATGGGAAAGATTAACAGTTTCTCTGCTAAACACTTGGTGTCTGGTTAATTTAGCTGAAAAACAGGAATTGCTGTGACATGCAGTAGCTTATAATAAAAACAAAATTAAAAAGAAGCTTATGTTCCACCCCAATTTATTCTATTCCATTCTTAAAACTGTGGTCACATCGGATTTGCCAAAATATGAATTGTGAGGTTGCATTTTTTCCACGGTTTCTATCGCTGGAATCACAAAGTTCAAAACTTGCTGTAAATTAGCGTCAAATTAGGACACTTCTCCTTCTCCGTTTCATTATGGACTGTAATCTAATCAATTGAAGTAATTTGCTTACGTGTGGAATTCCTCGGCCCTTATATTTGAAAAATAAGTGAGAATGTGGCCTGGATAGAGAGTGGTGTGTTTTGTATTATGGTGACAGAAGGGAGTTAAGAAAGTGACAGTGGGAGGAAAGACATTTCTAGGGCACAAAAACAAATCTCACACAAAATGGCAATCCGCCTGTCCTTTCATACAATTATCAATTCCTAATTGATAGCTGTATAATCCTAAAGAACAGCCATGGTCGTTTTAAGACAATAGATGGAGTTATACCATGGAATAGGGTCAGCAGTACACCCTGCATGATATCTCTTTCTCAGAGCTGCAGTTGGCCTCCCTTAACATCATTGTTCTCGAGATGGAGAGTCAGAGCTTCCCATGTGAACACCGTGGAGATATCTAAACCAAAACAAACATGTGCAAGACAATATTTCGCTATGCCGGATGCCTGGTAAACGCAGAGCCCTGACCCGGAGGGTGGCTCAGCTGAAAACAATCTCTGGCATCTTTGTGGAACTTGCGGGCTGTTTGTTGACCCAAAACGAACTGATTTCCCCCCGCGGGGCTTTATCTGCCCAGTCAGGGCATGACATCAGGTTAGCCACACAGAGAGAGATGGGCTGATGGCGCGACAGACCACGGCAGCCAGCCGGCTGATTAACCCACAGACTGCTTCCCCTTCAGTCAGGCCTGTCACCATTACTTCCTGTTGCTCACTATCTTAATCAAACACTTGATTTCCGCCAGGAGACTGTGTTATTGGCTTGGGAAAGATGCCATGACGGACACAATTGAAAATGAAAAAGCCTGTTTTGCTCAAAAGTCAAAATCAATGATATAGTTGAGTGCAAACTTGTGTGCATTTGTGTGATTGTGTCTATATGAGTTCTTATGTTTGTGTGAGGGTTGCTATGGCAACAGTGCCACGCAGATGCTGGGCAACTCCACCCTGTGAAATATGATTTATGAAATAGTTTTGATCTTCAAAGAGAACTCCTTTGGAAGTGAAGGGCATGCAACTTTTGGATTTCTTCCTTTTTATATGGCCTTTGAAGATTAAAAACTAAAACTGAAATCTTGTCCTTGCAATAAATTAGCAAATAGAAACTCAAATGCAAAAACAGGGCAAAGTAATGGCATTATTGGATGAATTGTTTTTCCTTTGCACTGTCTGAAAAATGTTAATTAAGGCATTCCTTCGGCAGAATGTGTCTGTTTAAATAAGTAAACACAGTCTGTGCTTTATAGTCTTCTCAAGGCAACTGAGAGACAAGACAAATGGGGGGGCTTTCACACTGACTGGTTGGATTTGTATGCTTTAAGTTTGTTACAGTAATACTGAGTTGCCGGACCGGCTCCACCTACCTGAGGTAAGGCTTGGGTTTAGACCAGGAGTACGGATGCTGGGGCACATCCAGGAACCCTCCACAGTAGCTCTCCTTCTTGAGGGCCAGACGGGAGGGGTAATCCTCATGGCAGAGCTCCCCGTCGGGGTCCAACTTCAGGCTCATGGAGTGGTCCAGCATGGTCTTCCGCGTCTTGATTGGGATCCCTTCCCCCATGTCTACTACTCCATCTGTGGTCAGAGCGTTGATGGCGGCCACGATGGCAGAGTTGGTGTACTGGTTGGTGTTGGCCTGCCAGTTCTCATCTGTGACACAGACCCTGGGGGAGCCGTGTGGGGATGGAGTGGTGGGCGACTGGTTGGGTGAGCAGGATGTCTGACGGTAGGTGGTGCCGTTGAAGCTGTACTTTCTCTTCCCCATGCCGCCGTTGTTGACTCCGCCGCCTCCGCTGCACGAGGGGGAGTTAGGCCTGGAGCCACGGGGTTGTGCCGGCCAGCCCTCCTCGGCCACGGCTCCTATCTGAGGGGAGGTGGAGGGTGAATGGTGAGGGGAAGCTACAGGACCGCTGGCATGTGGGCAAGACATGAGCGAAGATGAGCCTTTGGGAGAAACGCAGGGGGACTGCCAGGGAGAGTTCTGTGGGGAGTTGTCGTAGTTGTAAAAGCCTGACTCGTAAGAGGACGCCTCTGAGTTACAGCTACGAGAGGAAATGCTACTTGCTGGGCTGAGGCAGCTGGGGTCGCGGTAGCCGTCGCCATTGGGCAGCGTCAGCGTCACGATGGAGTTGACGCCTCGCTTGATGATGTGGTCCTCACTATTGCTCTCTTCTACCTCATCCTCGGGATACTGGCTGTAGGCAGTGATCTCAATACGGGGGCTTTCCAAAGCTGGGGCCCCGTTGGGTCTCAGGCCGTGGGGCAGGTAATAACCTGATGCTGCGTGGTTATCATTTTGGAGGCTGTAGCCTGTCTGGTGGCAGGAGGAAACTGAGATGACTGGGCTGGACTGTAAAGTGTGGTACTGGGTGGCTAGACAAGGGTTGCCCATTCCCAGTGGAAGGGACAAGCTGACATTTGGTGTGTAGCTGTATGCATCTGAAAAGAAAGAAGCATATTGTGAGTATATGGAGGTATAGTATATGACAACAAACCACTGCAAAAGCACAGAACCATTACATTATGGTGGCAATTAAATATGATTGCATTTTAGAACAATACCCCTACACAAATCTTACCAATGTATCCCGCGGCGAATGACTGCCTCCCTTCTTTATAAACATCTGGAGAAGCTTAGCAATCATCTCCAAGCATTTACTGTATGTGGTTGCTGTGCAGTCGCAAGTTGCGCTGCCAGTCTGTTTGTTTGATCAGTTCATCTAAGGCTCTATTTGGCACTCCCTGCTGTCATATGTACTCTACACGAAATTCCTCCAGCAGCGCTGATGGATGCCTTATTTGATTGATTGCATCACTCACTGAGTGAATTAGGCCCTCCCCTGTGGAAAACTGACAGCACTCTCGCATCGCTCTGAGCTTGTGATTAAGTCAAAGGGAGTTTGCTGCAGCGTTGCACACAGATGCGCCGTGGTACACGCACACACAAACAAAGGGCACGCACAAGCGAGCGCACAAGGAGATCACTGGCAGACAAGTGCATTGACATACAAACTTGCTTAGTGTAAGCAGATGTCGCCGAGCAGGTATGCCACTCCGGTTGGCCTTGTGGCGGCCAGCTGCTGCATCACAAGTTGTAAACTTAATGTCAGCCTTTTAATTGAGAATGTCAATAAGAGTAAAAGTGGTTAAAGAATGACAATCGTTCAGTCACAAACCCGGGGAAGGGCATTCCCCTTGATGCAGCGCGCTATATTTGCTAACCACAACGCTGTGCATCACATGAAATGATGAATCTGTCACACACCACATAACGTGTGGGTAGGAAGTCTGAAATTAGTCTATTTTCAGAGGTGATTATGCGCCGTGCATCAGACAAGCTCAAAATACCACAAGTTGAGTGAAGCCTAGGACACTTTTGACAAACATTAACACAACACAGACAATGTTAAAATGAAATTTGAATAAAACTAGTCAGCTTTTGTTTGGCTAAATGCAGACCTTTTTACTGCCTTTTTCTTTTTTTTAAACATAGAACATAACATTTCTGATCCCAGTACAGAGGAGTGCCCTCGCACTGTACAATATACAGGACATACAAAAAAAGAAAAGACACCCTCCACTGTACCCACCTTTCTCAGGTTCATTCTGGACACCTTGGCTGTACTCAAACACATAGCTGAAATCAAACTCTTGCCCTTCATGCTGGAAACTCATCTCTGCACAAGTGATTATACACTAATTCTCAACATAAAAAAGTAACGCATGCCTTCAGCTCACGTCTCCTCTGATGCTCTTCTCCTCTGGTTTGCCCTCTTCTAGTGCCGAACAGATGATAACGCCCTGCCCACTCCACCCGGTGGGACACACCTCCTTACTTCAGGCCTGACTGACTTTGCTTGAGAGCCGCAGTTGTTATTCTTTTTCCCTTTGAACGTGTGCGCGATCGGCGCGCTACGCCGCAACATACTTGACTTCTTCTACCACCCACTCAAAACAGGCGCCGGGGCTTTCACTCCTGTGTGCTGCATGATCTTGAAACTTGGCTGTTTACCGGGACGCACACGTCACACGTCTGCTGTACTAACAAAATTATAGCAGATCATCATTTGTGGGGTGAAACAAAACGAAAAAGAAAAAAGAAAATGAGTCACTCTTGCACTCAAGGCAGAGCCTGCTTGCTGCAAGTGTATGCAGTGCATTCGAAAGGCAGCGCAAAAGAAGTTCATTTGAAAACGCATCAAACTGATTATAGCGTGCTCGCTCTATACTCCACAATTTTTTCTCAATTGTGCTATCACAATCAAAACACTCACCCCACAAACCGAACCAGCGTGACTAAAGAACGGAGGGTTTTATCCACAGGGATTGTGGTCTATGGCTGGGCTCAGACTGACGGGACCTCAGGGAGAGATAGGTGGTCGCCCACAGAAGTCATCTGCAGCCTCTGGAACTAAGAACCCTGGGGCCACTTATCACACATGGCTGACTCTGGGCTATGGCAAAACACCAGTACAGTGTGTGTGTGTGCTTGCATCTGCATGTCTATACGTCTGAGTTTATGTATGTGTGATAATAAAGAAGCCCGTGGCAATATTGCTGAAGCTGCACGTGGTTAAGCACGTCTCTTTGTCAAGCAAGCTACCCGGAATCCCTGAACGCACAGATCTCAGCTCTGTCTCTCTCTCTCACTCACACACACTCACACACAGACACGTCTGTTACCAATTATAAGGCTTAGGACTGAGGGACTGAAATGAATATTAATACAGCCCGCACCCGTCTGTCTGAAACCTCAAAGACAAAATGAAATTACCAAAATCCACAAAAAAGCCAGTTACATCAGCGCCGGGAGACACTGTGAATTATGACAAGGCAGACTATCAATGACTGCAGATGGACCAAATCTAATTTTTCTACCATAAATGCAGAATCAAGAGCCTTCAAAAAACTCCTTCAAATGGTAAACCGAGGCTGAATCATCCTCCAAGCTAAAGTATCTCCAAACAAGGCACAGAAGCTTAAGCTACCCCCTGATGTTGCTGTGCTGTGGTTGACCTCTGACCTCGCCGTGCATGGGGAGAATAGAAAATCTCCCGAATTTTTAACATTATGTATAAAGAACAGTTCAGGTGTAGACACCATCAACATTCTGTTTTTGCACACAATGAGAAGCACCTGCATAGACAGGGCTAATTTGATCTTCATGCGGAGTCAAGATCCGTCCAAATTTATTTGTTGACATTTTCAGAGAAAAACAATTGTCACACCGGAGGATCATTCAAATATGTTTCCTCAAAAAGAATTGTTTTAACCTGTAATAATTGGTAATATTCATCAAACTGTCCAAATGGCAATATTACTCAAGTTTGTACCATCATATCTGCATGTGGATTTAAAATTGACAGCTCTTTTTCACTGATCACCAAATAACCGCAGCGCCAGGTGAAAACACATTTTTAATATATATATATACAAATCTTTAATAACACATATTCATCTTTGAGCGCTGGTTGAAACGTGACTTGACGTTACCTTCTTCTGCAGACTTCATATCGGCGGCGAGAGAGGTGAGAAGCTGGAGTCCCCGCACCTTACCGGCTGTTGCTCCAAAACTCAACTTGGAATCGACGCACAGGCAGAAGGTATCCTGCATTCAACAAGCGATGCGCAACTTTCTCCGGCTGCGAGACCGCCGACGAGCAAACGAGAGACGAACACTGTTCGCGAGGAGCTGAATCACTTCACACGCCGTGAAATGAATGCATCGTTCGCCGCGAAGTCGGAGCGGAGCGAGGCGTACAACTTGGAGCCGCGGCGCGGTGGAGAAATCTGGCACCGTCGGGTGTGGAGAGCGGCGCAGGTAGGGGCCGAGGTGAGCAGAGGTGAGTTTGACTCTCTTACAGCTCCGATGAAGCTCTTGCAAGAGTCTCCCCGGGTCGATGACGCAGCGCGGTTTGTCACAGGGGCCGGCTCCGGTGCTTTTAAAGCAGGAAAACACCCTCCGTCCTCCCGTCAGTGCGCCGCCCATCCGGGGATGACGCGCTCCCGCAACCTCCTGGACCGCACGATGATGTCTTCTGCCCCGGGATCCCATCGGTGGAGGTGGGAGGTGTGTTTTGAGATGCATGTGTGTGTGTGTGAGTGTGAGAGAGAGTGATAGAGAGAGAGAGAGAGTTAGAGAGAGAGAGAGAGAGAGAGAGAGAGAGAGAGAGAGAGAGAGGGCGACAGAGAGAAAAACTAAGAGAGAGAAACCCTGCTCCAAAGTTTAATCGACAGTCGCAATTTTGTATTATTTTTACATCACCCATACATTGGCTTAAAGATAATACTTGCACTTAAACTGCCGATAGTTCTAATGTCTTAAATTATAACTACATTTACATTCTAAAACGATTCATAGAATCACAACAGATGAGAAATGCTCCCAAGTTGCTGACTAAACATTTGACTTATCATACCACGAGTTCATTTAAACATTAGTTTCTTTATTTTTGGACTTTTTTCTAAAAATGAAAATATATAACAAAACAATCTCGGTCCATTTAGTTGCCGTTCTGGAGCTTTTGATCTTGCAGACTCCTCACTCTTCCTCAGCAGATGGAGTTTGCTTATGTTGTCGTAGAGTTTTAGATGTTCAATTGTTAATTTATGGCTCAGATGTTGACACAGAATTGAAATTTTACGATTGACATTCTATGGTTAAACATCACAAGATGGTCCATCTGGATTACCAATAAAGCTGACGTAATTCCAGCATCATTGTTAGTCTGCCTGCTGTATAAACTTACCATAGCTCAGTGGCAGCTACTGTATATAATTAGGATACTTTCTCCCTGTGTTTTTCAGTAGCTGACCCTGACCTGTGACTTCCCTACAGAGGAAGGGGAGGAAGAGGGGGGGGGGGGTCTCCTACATCAACAACACGGTATCGTATTGCAGTATACTTCTACTGATATGACTATAATGTCCTTCCTCGTAAATGGTGCGGATGGTGTTATTATATCATCACTGACACTATTCAAACAGTCGGTGTATCCCCACGATGAAAATCAAAACACGAACGTGATCGAATTTCACTTCCAAACGCGTTTTCCTCGTGTTTGAGGCGAATACGGTTTCACAGATTCGCCCCAAAATAACTATCCTGAACCGCGGAGAGCACAACAAGCGCGCCGTGTTCCTCATCTCTGCTTTCCACTACTTGTATCAAGTCGGTCCCTCGTGAATCTGCGGGCCAAAGGCCTCGTGCTTTTGACTAAGGGAAAATACTGGGGTTCACTTTTCAGCTTATTCCCTTTAATTACACTCCTATTACCATTTATCAAAGTAATAGTTCCCATTATATGTCTTTGTTGTTATTTTCCGGGGTCAGAAACTGATAAAACTCAGAGGAAAAGTAAGGTCACAACACATGGAGATGTTAGATATGGCTGACACATGTTAGAGTAATTTAAATAACATGCACACATTGTATTGCTAAGCATTACAATGCCGCTCATCTTGGGTCTGCCAACTGCGGGGCCTTCCCGATAGGAACACTGAAGCAGTTGGCAGAATAGCGGACAGTGTGAACCTACGTTGATAAATGAAGTTATAATTTGTAGCGGTAATGTGACATTATGATGCTTGATGGGGCTTTTAAAATTAACAGAGTCTGATGAGTGGTACCGTTGAATGCATTTCTTTTGGCAAGAAATAGTCTCCATTATGTTGTAGTGTGGAAATTATAATGACAAGTAAAAAAAAAACAAAAAAAAACAACATAACAAGTAGAGCAGGAGTATCACTGAGTGCTGGTAGCTGCCATGAGTGCAATTAACAATGGCTTAGACAAGCTACAATGTAATTCCTTTTGAAAGGGGGCCAAGATTTAAAGAGAAAAATGACTCCCGCGAGTCTGAAATGTAGCTGGCGAGCTCGAGGATGATCACACGTAATCAGAAGCAGACTGGCTTACGGGGGGGGGGGGCGGGCGAGCAGTGCTGTGGGGCAAGCGTGAGCAGACTGCCTGGGGGGAAAGTAATAGTATGCTGTGTTTTCTTTGCCTACAGTAGCTCGCCGGCGTCAGCTGCGGCTTGGCCGACGCGCCCGCGTGAGCTCAAAGATGAAGCCGAGACATCACATACTTCAAGAGATGAATTATGATGCAAACCAGCAGTGTGGGGGGGGAGAGAAAAAAACAAACTGAAAAGTGATTGGCACTGTCAGTGGGATGGGCTTACACAAAGTTGTTGAACAACTTTAAAAACCCTGTGGTTCAATGGCAGTCTGAAGGCTTATCTTGATGGATTCTGTGCTACTGAGCAAAGCCCCATTAGCCGCAGTGTCCGTCAACGAAAGTCAGAGCACTTCAGACCATCCTCTGCAGCGACAGACGTCAGGTCATTAAGCAGCTCATTACAGAGATGTGTGTAATCTAAAAACCCGATGGTGCAATGCTTCTCATGATGTAAGTAGCTTTACCTCTTCCTCAGGATCAGTTCATAAATCTTTTTCTTACCCGTGTGATTCAGGCTCATGTTTAAAACCCTGCTACAGTTTAACTACACATGAGGTAAGATTTTTTTATTTTTTTACGTGAAGAACATCTATACTGAGACTGTGTTGATTTGCCAAAATACACCCTACAGAGTTGCACACTCCTGTACTTGCGGAAAAGGTCCAAATCGTAACTTAAAGGAGGTTCAAATCCAAAGTGTGTCCCTAAACAGCAGTGAGTAAGCAGTGAGGTGTTTTTCCTTTCCTCTTTCTTTGTTGCAAAGGCAGCACAGATGTGCAAAGTAACATAAGCATGCTGTGATATGTGAGTTTTACACTTTTAAAAACAGTTATCTGAGTCTGAATGGCATTCGGAGCCACCACGTTACCAAAACGCAGCTTTTAATGTATGCTTTACACTGTTTAAAGTTCCTACTGTTGTCATTTCCTTTGAAAGCGCTAATGTTGAGGTTTGTCTTGAGGTCTATCTGACTTGGTTCGAGTCTTTGATTAGCTCCACATTATCAGTACAACTTAAGTGTTGAAATTCTAATGATGCAACATTTCTTTTGTCAGGATAGCATCTTTCTGGTCGTGTGCTGCAACCTCTCCACGTCATATTTTGAATATAAGTATTCTTCAAATATGTGCATTCATGAGTGCTTAACTGACTGTCTGTCTTTGTCTGCATACAAACTGAGGCTCAAAAGAACTTTGATGTCAAAAAGATTTTGTGTTGATCATTTTGTTTTAATATATAGCAGCCTAATTGATACAAAACTAAAATACATTTCATATCTATATCTGTAGCCTACTCTGGAAATGAACACTTTAATTGAGTTGTGGCTTCAACATAGTTTATTAATTAGCAGCTAATCACAATTTACAGCGTGATTAGGCATGTAACAGATATGCATGCTAATTGTTGATATCGTATTTTGCATTGTTACTTTTTATTTATATATATTTGTCTCTCGTTTGGGTGAGGTTTTTGGAAAAACAGTGGGCATATGGGTTTCTACCTCACCTGCACTTATGTTTTATTACCAGCTATGACAGAAACGCCGGAATTGTGTTCGCCTTGTGAGTCTCTGTGTGGGAGTCCTCGTGGCACATTGTGACCCTGGAAGACACCTGCCATAGCGGGAACAATCACAAAAGTGGTTTAGAGTACTTTTCTTTAAGAAGACTAATATTGAAGATGGGTGTGGCCCGAGCGAGGACGCTGGAAGCAGGGGGGGGGCTAGGAAGCCCCTAGCCCGTTTAGCTTCGGGGTAGGTGTGAGTTTCTATTTACTATTTCTCTGTCTGACTTTTCTTTCCTTTTCTTTTCTTTTTTTTATCTGAAAATAAAACAAAAAAATCTCCAAACAGGTCGAACTAAGCGTCCGGAAAGTATTCACATCTTCCCTGGAAGTGTACGATTCCAATGTATTTTGCTACTACACCTGGCCATGTGACAGCGCACGTACTCAGCCGCCACAACGTGTCTGCGGAGAGCATTAGAGGCGTACTATGTCTCGCGCTCAGATTTACGAGCGGCTCGCTCCTCGCTCGCGTGTTCCACAGAAAATGACCACTGCTCGTGTCTTGTAAAGAGACGCATGCTGCTTTTGCATTTGCACGGATTGAGATGTCGCTGTTGTGTTTTGGTTCGCTCTTTTTTTCCCCTTTGGTTCCATTCCATAAAGGAAAGCTTTTTTCGTGACACACAGATACATCATGATGCGTATACATGTAGATCAAGGGTATAGGGCTTACCTCGCTCCTGTGTCCTTAAAGTTGTCCTCCCGCTTTCTGCTGTTGGTGCGATGCTTCAGTGTGAGGCTTTGCTGTCAAGGGACGGGAACTCTTCGCCAACAGCGCTGATGATATGATAAATGACAAGAGTAGGTTTTTCAGTATGAGTTCTGAACTTAATGCCAGTTTCTATAATGTTTTTACTACCAGTGGTTTGGCCCAGGAGTCAGGCTACATCTTGGCATGGTGGGAAACAGTTTCTTAGAACTCTATGTGAAAAAGAAATTACACAAAAAATGACGAACCTAACAGTTGACAGGTTTAAATAATCACATCCAAGACTCTTCAAGCTGTGGGCTTAGTCTTGTCGAATGTGTTTGTCTAGACACCAGGAATGCTGCCATTTGGGAATTTAAAAAAAAGAGCTTGAGGTAGATATTAATATGGACGTGGACACTAACGAGACACGTAAACCGAGAGACGTGGAGCTAACTCTGGGTGAATCCCTGCGATACGTACAATTCAAGGCTGCAAAAACCAGAGCTCTTCCCTCAAAGCTGCACAGTTAATCCGCTCCTTTTACAACATATAATTCACGTTTGACATATCCGGGGAAATGTGCACAACTGGCATCTTGAGTTCCCTACCCTGTTATTATCTATTACAATTTTTTCTTCTTCTATGAGCCATAACTTGAACCAGGCAGCTTGTAATAGCTGTAAACACTCATTTGTGTGCACTGTGTTGATACAAGTTCTGCTTGTTGGACCCCTTAACGCCGGTGGAAGCCGCTGCAGCTACAGGCGTGATCGCTGCTCATCTCTTTTGATCGCGGTCTGATGCGAGCGGGCGACGGGTGTCTGCGGTTAAAGAAGTAGAGTTGTGAATGGCTGCGGTTGGGGCCCGTCCTTCGGCATGAGTGCAGCCAGTGGCACACACTTCCACACTTCTCCTTTTCCTTTTGTTAGCGCTCAGACGCGTGGAGGCGCATACTTGAGCGCTCACAATGGAGAACTGCTCGGAGCTATCTTAGGCATGTCTGGACACCGCTGTATGTTTAGCTGCCTGAGATTCCTCTTCTGAACAGGAAGTAGCGTACATGTCTGGCTGGCGGGCCGAGAGGAGCGGGGCAAGTCATCGTCACACGGCCATTGACTAAGATTCAGAAAATAGGGAAGGAGCAGTGCGAGTCTGGCACTTTGTCATGGTTGTTTACATGATGTGCCTCATATAGATCTCAACACGTGTCTGGAGTCTAGTCCCATTAGTTGCAGGTTTCTTACAATAAGTTAGATTAATATAACACTTAAAACGTTTGCTGCACACTTCCAGTAGATATCCTGCAACTGTGCTTGATCATAAAGTCAATTCAAGAGGTGATACAACTTTAAAAAAATTAAAAGAATTATGGGAAAACACATTGTAAATCCACAATACAAAACACAAGCCAGCAGTGACTACGAGAGAAAACTAAATCATAAAAGTATGATAATGCTCTATTGTTTGTTATTGTCTAGATTAAATACGGCCCCGCAGGGTTGAAATCTGCACGTTGTTTTTTTAACTAATGACCCATTATTGCACCCTGTCAGTGCTGTTTTTCTCTACGACTGGTTTTTGCTGACAGTGTGAGATGCGATAACAGCTCCACCGTGGGCGCTGTATCTTACCCACATGTGTAGCTAATTCAAAACCTGTGGCCAATAACAGCTTCTATAGGTCAAAGACGTACGACCCATGAGACAATTTTCCGACATCACTTCTAACGCATGCAGATAATTACTCAGGCAAGACATCTGAGGAGGGCCATATTGTCAGTTTCAAACAAAACAGTGTGATATAAGCTTTTTTTTGCCCTCCACTGAAATGTCTATGCATTCAGTGTTGCAGCCCCAGTAATGGTTATGGGATTATGAGGGCGGATGGTTTCATTTTTCTAGCCTATGACTGTCACATCCAGCTCCATTACGGTGATTTAAACCCAAGCATATATATGCCAAGGCCATTTCTTTTACTGCAGGGCTCTCCACCGTGGCGGCTCTACATTAAAACACATTTATATAGTCCAGCACCGCCAGGGTCCTGGTTATGCGCAGGGGTTACTCACAAATCGGAGCTCGATCTCCCGGCGTCTTGAATCATTTTGTCGACTAAATGCTGAGAGGTGATTTGTCACAGGCGGTCGCTGTTTCCATTGCTGGTTTTACCTAACGACAAGATGACAGGAGGTTTAGGGGTGTATATTTTATTTAAAGAAAAACCCCAAGGCTCTCAGTGAATTCCACATGCACGCACACTTACAATTAGCCAGGAGGATTTCTACAATGCGAGCGTGTGTGTGTATGACAAGTATTTACCAAATACAACGCTGTATAGTGCTGCATTACCCTCTGCTGCTTAATGACATCATTGATTGGACACCAATTTTGATCCTTTGACTCAAAGAAACATTTGAAGTGAAAGTGTTTTGGAACTGTGCTGATTGAGATGATACAGTTTATGCCACTCTTGCGCCTTTTAATCATGAAACTGGAGCCAGGAGGTAGTTAGCTTAGCTTAGCATGAAGACTAGAAGCAGGGGGAAACAGCTCGCCTGGCTCCCTCCAAAAATAAAATCTGCCTAAAGCTAAACTAATTACCATGTTGAACTTTGATAGTTAAATCCGTACAAAGCCCAAAGTGAAAAGGAGCACTCACTTCCTGGAGTCTTCACTGGTTGCCTGGCAAACAAAACAAAAAAAAAACCCTAATGAAATGGCAAATTGTGTTCTTTTTCACTTTGGTTTTAGTATTAAAAAAAAAAATGGAATCAAACATCTCTTCTTCACTAGTAACGCCATCTCATCCATACTCTGGTCATGTGACTGACTAATACCATTAAAATTGTGCATGATAGAAGTAGCAGCCAGGTTTGCTTCACATGTGTCTCTGGAGCCATCAGTGTGGACTTCATCATGTTCCCTCATAATGTTTTTTTCATATTTCATTGTTATTAGTACTTCTGTCTGGATGCTGAGGTCTAATGTCTGTGAACCCTAAAATGAAATTTTCCATCATTATTGACTTGATTGGCATGAAATTCGCTGCGCGCACTGAATATCCCAAGAGAAGGGCAAAAAAAGAGTCAGTCTCGGTGACTCCATGACCTTTCTTTTACTGGCATCATATCCAGCCAACCTTTTCAATTTATATCTCCTGAGTCTTTGGTCATAAAACACACAATATTTGCTGTGTGCTTTTCTGCTCCCAATTGGAGGAAACCTATTGATTTTGGCGGCCTTTTTTTCCCCAGTCCAGCCAACAGGCCAAACTTTGGCCACTAGGAAGCAAGTGACGGAGTCGTGTATACATTGCAACGCTGACTGTGAAAGTAACAGGGTTGATCTTGAGGCCTTGTTGGAGTCCTCGGCTCTAACTGCAGCAACTGAGCACTGTCTTGTTTTTCCTCCAGACCGTCCACGTGTTGTTTCACATGTCAGAGGGGCAGCTTGCGTTTGCCTTCCTCTCTTTGACTTTGCCAGAAGACGTAGGACACTCACACAGCACCAGATTTACAGTACAGGGACAAGTTGGTACAAGATCCCATCCATCAGGTCATCATGCTGCATTCTTTACCACTTCAGTTCAAGTTTGACATCAGAAATATACAGTTCGTGGAAAAGTGTGACAGCGGATTTTCAGGAGGACGACGTCAATTAAAGTCAGTGTCCTTCAATGTTGCTCAAAGATGATTTGCAGGGCCTTTCATGTACCGACCCCTCCAAAAAAACAGGAGGCAGGCTGTTACTGGATTCTATGACCTGTCCTTGGTGTCGGTATTGACATGCCATGAAAAGATTAAAAATAGCTCCACCCTGGCTTACAGTGCTGCAGCGAGTCACACTCTGATCGGCTGACAGCGGTTCTGACTGAGGAGCCGAGGAAAATAACCCCTGCTGGACATTTTTGTGCAGGGGGGGGTGGGGTCAACTGAAGGACCAAACCCTGTCTCCTTCCTCTTTTTTTCTCCCCTCTTCCTGTCTCTATACCATGCCTTCCTTTTTCACGGCCCCTCTGATGGGATCCCCTATTCTGTTTCCTGCTGTTTGTGTGAGTTGCTTGGAAACCGTGGCAGCTTTCCAGTTGGGAGGGATGGATTTTTTTTCTTTTTACTGGTGTGACTGGTGGGGTTCAGAGGTTACGAGGTCAGCATATGGGTGGTATGCGTTACAGTTTTTATGTTGGCATTTTGATATATGGGCAAAAGTAATGCAGTGTTCCACTAAATTGGTTTGTCCCCCCTCTTTGACCCTAAAATAATAATAAATCAAACTTTTTAAAACACACTATGAAATTGATTCAAGTTAGACAAGAAAGGAATTTGCAAATAACAATTACAACTTTTAAAAAACAATTTATATTTGTTCATATTGTTCACTTATGATTATCAGCTGTTCCTACTTTATTGAGCCTTTATGTGACTCTACATCGCTGCCTTTACTTTTCCTAAAAGTTGCACCAATCAATATTCTTATATCAATATTCTGTATATTACCAAAATAAAAAAATGTGTGTGTGTGTGTGTGTCTGTAACCCCATAATCTTAAAAATGTGTCGTCCACCACAGCACTTACCATTAGAAATTGAAATTGTTGTGATGTTTAGAACTTATAAAAACAATGAATTTGTTGGCGTGCAAAGAACTACAGCTCTTTAATTTACCACCATTTACATTTGCCATCGTAACTTGGTTTCCTCAACATCCATCATATCTTTAATGCTCTCTTCTCATATCATTTCTCAAACCTTTTATTGGTGATCTCTCTGCTGTCTAAAAACATCTACACTTTCCAGTCCTCTCTGTCCCGCTGTTTTTACAGATGAGCTGGTTTACTCTGTCAAGCTGGGGATGTTTCCCCACAGTGGTCCGGGGCTAATGGGAAATAGTGTTCGTTAAAGGGCCAGTGTGTAGCACTTTGAGGGACCTATTGACAGAAAGGAAAAATAATATTCATAACTGTTTTCATTAGTGTATAATCACATGAAACTAAGAATTGTTGTGTTTTCGTTAGCTTAGAATACGCTTTTTATATCTACATAGGGGGCGGTTTCCTCTTCACAGAGTCCGCCATGTTGCACCGCCAATTTTCTACAGTAGCCCAGAACGGACAAACCAAGCACTGGCTCTAACGAGAGACTTTGGCCTCTGAGCGAGGCGAACTTGGAAAGGGAGAAGTGAGCAGAGGGCTATTCAGTTGGTTGCAATTAATCTTTAACCCACAGCAATAGATGTCACCAGAAATATTGAATAAACATTTTATTATCCAAAGATACGTAGACACCATGAGGCTCCAAGGCCGGCTTTTTAGTTATTTGTGTTTTTGCAAATGTCAAAATGGAAATGATCTGTTTACTTCGGCTACCTACAAAGTGACAATATTTCACTTTTATGTTTGCAGCCTGCTGCCATAGAGACAAAGAATGAGTTCAGGTTTTAACCCAGAATCCCAATTTCACTCTAATATATTTTTTTCCAGTCAACTCTTATATCCTCTTGTAAAAATAATCTCTACAACCGTCATCTGTTATCTGGCATCTGTTATCTGGCTTGATTGCATAGTGCTAATAAACTGCTGTATAAGTAATGATCCTTCTTGTGATCGTGAACATGCACTGTTCAACATGTGCACACACAGACAGCAGACACAAACCCTTGTTAAAGAATGTTGTGATTCACACCGTGTTATTAGTCAACCCTCTCCTTTGATTCATCCCCATCTGGCAGTGATACGGCTGGAGCGAGGATGCGTCACATGAGGAATAACCGCCGGACCGCTCCGCTGAGGCCCGACGTCCCTCACACCACCTGTGCCCGGATGGCACAGATAGATGTCAGGTTTACACCGGACAGTGTTCTGCTTTTTTTTTTTACGAGGTTTAACAGCAACCACACGTGCGTTTAAAAGCATGTGTTCAGTGTGGGGGCGACACACGCGGACCAAATGAGAATGACTCACGAGCGAATTCCACAAGCTCACGTATTCATGCGCACGTCAACCCGAGAGGAGAAACTGTTTTCCTTTTCTCTGCAGTCCATTTTAAGCCATTAAAAGCACTGTTGAGATTAAACCAGACATAATAAAGTTCTGCTCCACAGGGAGAGAACATGCCGCCCTGCTGTGGATCCATTTGAAGTCATTCCCCTTCAGCCCGGCGGCCTTAAGCGTCTCCCCAGTCTCTGGAAACCCGATCTGGCGGTGTGTTTTTCACTTGAATCCTACAGCGGGTGTTTCTGACCTCAGACAGTGATCCCAATCAGGAGGAATACCCTGATGCTGCAGTTTGGGCCCTTCTGCGCTGAAACCAAATAGTATAATCGCGTAATGAGGGATCCCTCTCTGGGAAACACACTCGAGTAGGAAAACTGGCTACTGCTCCTGCTGGTACCTTGCATGGTTTATTATAAAAAGCTGAATTTTAGTAAGTAATAGTCTCAATTTACAAATTGCCATTTTGTATTCAGTGACTGTTGGGATCTGGGATTCATTCTTTAGTCATTCCTCTGTTGTGGCTGCCAATGTTACAGACATATTTGCTGCCCGCAACCCAGATCAGCATTTTCACTTTAAACAATGTCATATTTTCTTTGAGAGTGACTCGAAAACTTGATGAATCATGAATTCCGATTCTTCTCCAACGAGCAAACACCGGCCAGAGGCCCCGATGTGGATCGCACTGCGGTGGTGCGGATGTTGTGTAATTAATAAAACATTCGGGGGAAGATATGAGGTGGATGGTAGTGCGCACTTCTGAGCATTCAGACAATAAACAGGATACTCTCCTCCTGTCCTGCTGTGCAGTCAGGCGAGTGTATCCAGGATTAGCCTCAGCCGCGTTGACTTTCAATGGGCAGGGCGGGGAGTGCGTGCCCACCTGCCAGGCCGCTGGGCGTTTTTTATTGACATGACGGTCAGGAGTTGTGTGCTGTGGTGCAGGTTAAACCGTGTATCCTAACAGGGCATGGCTGCATTTTAAGTCGTTTTGTGTGTACATAGAGATCGCTAATTATACAGAGTGACGCTTGCTTTATGTACTGTCGGGATGGACAGTTCATTCTGTTTTTGTGCTATGGTGATTAATCAGTTCTGCGCACGGTATCACATTAACCGGAGCACATGGTGTAGTAATTCCTTACTGTATACTGGACCTACAAGCATGATGGCTTCTGGGATTATGACGCCCCCCCCTCCGTAGTGAAAGTTATGAGATTGCGACAGCCATGCATGCCTTCGTGGTTTTCTGGCTTGTCAGCTCTGGCAGCAGGAGGCAGTGTTACTCAGCAGCTCCCATGTGTCACAACCTCGCCGCTATCTACGTAACTGCTATGACTTCTGGGAAACCGTCTGGGCCCATGATCATGCTCCGGTAAAAGGAGATCACGAGCCGGGACGTTGCCAAAGAAAGAAAAAGAAAATGCATAATCGAATGTAGAAAGTAATATGTACACCCACACACACACACACACACACGTGTGCACGAAAGTTAAGGAAGGTTCGTTACCAAATATAATGGCTGTCTCTTCTCTTTCAATTGTGGCTGCGTGTGTAAATACATCTGGACAATATAAATTCACACACACACACACACACACACACACACACACACACACTCTCCTGACCCCCCTCCCCGTTCCCTCCGTAAGAAAATAAAGCTCAGGTCTTGTCGGAGGGAATCCCTGCTACCCCAGCTGAGAATACACACTACTAGCCCCTCCGCCATAACTCTCCTCCAACCAGTCTGAAACCACCCTGAACCCATCGTCTACGGTGACTCAGTGCCTCGGCTTCCCGCACTTCCCAGAAAGCCATGCCAGGCCATGAGTACGGAGACCTCCAGACGCATGAGATTTCCCAATTTTGCCCTCAATTGCTCCCCCGTCGGAACACATTAGTAGTGGGTCTGTCTGTGTGTGTGGTGTGTGTGTGTGTGTGTGTGTGTGTGTATGTGTGTATGTGTGTGGTGTGTGTGTGTGTATGTGTGTGGTGTGTGTATACCCTCTTGTGAGCTCCAAGATCCTTAAGGTGGAAAATGTGCTCTGAAAGTATTTACACATCATCATATGAACCAGATCTGTGTCCCAGCTTCACATTAGGCACAGAGTGCAGACTGGCTGCCATGCTGGCTTTTTTTTGTATTATTATAAAAAAAATTGTTTTTTAGAGCAACCAGACGGTTACGAAACTCCTGAAGAAAATAGGTTATTATGTCTCAGCTATGGTTCCATGATGTGGTTTCGGTGGGATACGTCGAACCAGGTCCGCCAGCGAAAGCAAAACCAAAAATGACCACTTCACTTTAAAGTAGCAATATGTGACATTCAGAGCACTAACAGCAACCAACTATATGTAAAGATACAGTGGAGTCACTCTTCCTCTGTGTGTGTGTGTGTGTGTGTGTGTGTGTGTGTGTGTGTGTGTGTGTGTGTGTGTGTGTGTGTGTGTGTGTGTGTTGCTATCGGAGTTTCTCCTCGCTTTGTTTTCAGTTTGCTGCTGTAGTTTCTTTTGCTGGAATTCACACAGATCTTGGAGCACTCTATGGATATTTGGAGTTGAAGCTGTACACGCCGTAGGTAGAGCTGAAAGCACCTTTGTAAATGTTCACAGAGACTTGTTTACTTGTCAGTGAAGGACTGTGCATCGGTTCACACAGTAGGTACAAAACTCACTCATGGGGCCATATTATAAGTTTTCTGTTACTACTTTTTTTTTTCCAGCTTCTGTAATGGTGAACTGCTCTGGTATGAATCTGGCAAAACGTGACACTGGTGTCCATCACTTAAAAGGGTTGTACCATAGACTATAAAGATGCATCTCATCCCTGTCTGGGAATCCTACGCTCAGGATATTGAACATTTTAGAATCTATAGTCGGATGATAAAACGTTAAAAACTTTGCTTTCATACATATCAGCTCACCTGCCATCACAGTCTTACCGTCAGAGTATTATGGAATATTAATAATTTAGAGGAGCTGTCACTTAATGGATTGTGTGGCATATAGCAATGCACTGACAGAGCTGATCGGACTGAAATTAAGCGTGACGAATTCAAGTAGCCGGTCTTCAGGTAGTTGGTTTGAGTTAATGCGTTAACTGTCTTTACATTACGGAGGGCGTGTGAGCGGCAGGTTGTGGGAATCTGCAAAGCCTAGAGTCTTTTTTTTTCTCTCCAAGCACGGCCTGTCAGACGGGGACGCTAGTTCATGTGCTGCTGCCGCCATCTGCTGGGTTGCTGCTGCATTACGTTCTCTAAACTGTGCAAGCCATTCATTCTGTGCCGTGAAATGAAAACCAGTGAAATAAAAGCAAATAACCAAACTAACAAACGTAAAAAGAAATTTACAAAATCATTGTGTTTACACTTAGAAAACCTACCTAATGTTTGTAAAATAATAAATAATGTCCTCATGTATATCTAATAACTAATTCATAAGAGCAATACATCATAGAACATCCCGTTTGTTATGTGGAAATATTGAAGAACTATCACAAGACTATACACAACAATACCATCGATCTGATACAGTGTACAGTACCACACCTTTATTATTATCAGTCCCTATAGGAGTATTAGATGATGTGATTTTATTAAAGGGTTGTGAGTAAAACAAAGATGACTTTGATATGGTTTGCCTCAAAAATGAACATATGCATACAAGAGGGTTTACAGTAGAAGGAAGGACTCGGTGACTATCTACTGTATGAAACTTTGCCCCATCTGGTGGAGAAAGCAGTCACTATTACCGGTCACTTTAATGTTACCAAATGGTGAATGTAGTTTGAAGTAGCATCACCAAGCATTTGTTGATAAAAGAAAATCCTATTTTTTCCCGTGTGAGGGGGAGACACTGAAGGCAAACACTTAGTGTTTCTGCACTGTCAATTTAGAGATTGTGGGCTATTTTGCTTCCATAACATGTCTTCTTTCAGACTAGTGGAAAGACAACATCCACAATTCACATTGAAGGTCTTGTTTTACTACTTTGTCAATTTACTTCTGTAGATTTTTCTTAAACTCAGCAAGAAGTTAGCATTAGAAAATCCCTGATTTGCATTTTGAAACAGAAAGTGTCAGAAAACGTGTAATCTAAAACATATTTGCCTTAATGTAAGACATCATAGGGAGGTTTCGCCGTGACATCTGTTAATTGATGTTTTTTACCCTATTCACCAGTCGTGTCTGTTGTGTCACATGGAGTTTTACATCTTTAAAGTCCGTTTTCTCTAAATTAGGTATCGCTCACGCTCTGAACCAGAAATCTCCTTCAGCATCACTTACATACACCAAACTTCCCAGTGCACTCCTAACTTTATTCCGAAGGTTTTAACTGAGGGGTTTGTTCATATATTGTCCATACACTGAGTTATAGGACATTTTATCCTAAAAACATGGTAAAAATGTATTTAGTTTTTATGGCTGTGGACAGTATTTAACTGATTCATGAAGTGCATGGAGAGATATCCAAAAGTCCCTCTGTACAAACCTTTTACTCTAATATGTCATCAAGATGGAACAAGAACTTTGAACTTTATCTGAAGTTCAGGTTTCTGTTCTGGAAATGTATGCAAATGAGCACATATTTAAAAAGAGAATGCCTCATTTGCATATTTAAACATTAATCAATACAAAAAATAATGATCTCAATGTAAGTAATCAACTGGGGAAGTATCACAGCGAAATCTATTAGTTCTTTTTTTTACCATATTTACCTGGGTTGTCTGATTTCCTACCACTCTGAACTCCTCTGTGCTTCTGTTTAACCTTTTGACCCCTGCCGTTACATTGGGGGCAGGTAAAAAAAAAGGGGGGGGGGGGGGGGGGGGGTGAAGTGAAGACGTCACCATCGCTGCACCCTGAGCCCTCTTTCATGAGAAGTACCCGCTGCTCCAGGCGGGCCCGCACTGTACAGCCCTCTCTTCTCTGCTCTGCCCCCAGGCCTAATGCTCAGCGACCGGTCCCATCATTGGATATGCAGCAGTGTGGCACATTCCACGGATGCAGAGTGTGTGAAATAAGGGAAATGTAATAGTGATTGAAATTCTAATATTTCGCTCATATTTCCCGCAACTGCCAATTCCCGTCTCTTAATTAAAAGCAGACACGGCGATGTCATGCGTGGAGGGGCGAGAGAGAGAGAGAGCGAGAGAGAGAGAGAGAGAGAGAGAGAGAGAGAGACGGAGCGGGTCTTGCTCCCGGGCCCGTGCGTGTCGCACTGCACAATTGCCAAAATATCAGATATCTCAATATAGAAAAAAAAGGGATGTGTGCTACTTATGCAGATGTAAGGTAACTTAACCCACTGAGAAAATACCTGGAGAGGCGGGTAAAAGAACGGACAGGGACATTATTATTAGTCAAAACTCTCACGGGAACATTCTCCACTGTTAGCACAATATACCTATTATGCTGCACGCACACCGGTCGGATCAGGAGCAGCTCTCCGTGGCTTTTCCTTCAGGTAAATATAATTTCTATTCAAGTTCAACTTATGCCCGTGTCAGGCCTGTTTGCTTTCTGAGTGATGCCCCTCACGGGGGCACAGATGGGTCTCCCCTGAAGCAACACTAACTGGTAATGAGCATGCGCGTCCATCAGCCGCTCGTCTGATACATGACTAATAAACATGCAGCGGGCTCCGCGGGGTTATTTAAAGGCTCGGAGACGGAGGCGTCGGGAGAGAAGAGGGTCTTTTTCTTGTCCCCGTGTCACTCTGTGTCAGCCACGTCGGCAGCATTCATTAGAATGGGTCAGATCGGCGCCGTCACACACACACGCACACACACACACGCACACACGGGGACACACAGAATGTCTGTGAACGTTCAGATACGTCTGTAGCTTTTGCTGCCACCATGTGGATAAGATGTGACACATCTCCCTCTGGAAGCAGAAATAGCATGTTGGTGGTCTGTACCTTGCACATGTAGTCGGGAAATGTAAGTTGGAGCCACATTTATATTATGGAAACAACAACTTTGATAAGAGCTGTAAATACTGTGATCAGGGCTGTATTTGTTTTCATTCTAACATAAGAGATTTATGTATGCGGAATAAAGAGGAACTGATAAGAAGACTATTTGGTCACGATTTGGCTTTCTTGTACATAAAAAAACATTACTTCTACATAAAAACATTACTTCTACACGGACATCAGTTTATTCTATTTTAGTTTCAGTTTAGTTTCCATACATTTTTGTCTTCACTATTTCATGCTTTGATAACAATCAGCTGTGGATGAAGTACTCAGATCCTTTACTGAAGTAAAAGTACCAGTACCACCATGTAAAAGAGCTCTGCCTGAGCGGGTCTAATCAGCCAAAGTGACTGAGAACACCTGTGATGGTGTGGAGGGCCTTTCAATAATAATAATGAATGACCATATGTTTTGTATGCGAGTTGAAAGTAAATAGTGACTGTAGAAATCGAATAAATGTCGTGGAAAAGTGAAAATAAAGTGGTGAAATACAATATTTCCCGCTAAAATGTAGAGGAGTAGAAGTATAAATTAGCAAAAAATGACTCTCCACCTTTGATTAGAATATAAATCAGTGGTTTTCTTTTACGTGACATTATTAGCACCACCACAAAGCACAGTGTTAAACAAAAGTATTTTTACGTAGTTACAAATGATGAAAAGTCAACCATGAGCATCTTAACTACAACACAAAACACGTGAAATTCCATTTGAGGCCCAAACACGAACCTGAACGACGAAAGGTCAAGAAGAAATTGTTCTTGAATATAATCAGCATGTTTAACATTTTAATTGTAAATGTTAGTCTTGAGGGTGTCATTTATCACTATGGTGTATTTGTATTATTTCTTTATTTTAATACAAAACACATTTATATGTAAATTGTGTCTAAATAACATTCCCAAATTAATTATTTTGCTGCGCGACGGGTGCTCAGTTTGCGGTGTAATCCTTCATTTAAAACAAAGACAACACAAACATTAACCTCACTCATTTATTTATTTACGTATTTTTAAGAAAGTGACTAAATGTCAAGTTTGCTTTGATTGGGATAGTTCATTAAGTCTTTGAAACAATACAGAGGAAATCTTGTATTCTTCCTTTTTCTGCAGCATGTTTTCAGGAGATATGAAAACCGGAGCCCCAGGGTGTCATTTAAGCCCGCCTCTATCTACTGTCACGTGTCACAAGTAAACACAAGAGTTTCCATTTATTTCTAATAGAAAAAATAGTCAAAGTGTCTTTTTTTTTTCTATTCCAGTATTCATTTTTCATTCTGTTTACAATTTGTCAAAACCCAATAAAATCAACACCGGAGGCCCAGAGTGAAATCACATCAGCGCGCAATAATTTACCAGAACGATTAGCGATGACAAACCACGAAGGGATATTACTTTGACCCGTTCATAATTTGCACCGTTGTTATGATTGTGACATATAGTCTGTACTTACTCCAGGGAAGGCGGTCTAATCAGGCTACTAGTGTAATTAAATCAAACCTGCCCGGGGCTCTTATTGACTCGCTAATATGGCCGATACAATATGACTGTTATGACCTGCCGCTCTCAGACATCCATCCATACATGTTAGCCAAGCAATAATTGCCTGAGTGGAAATAGACCGTAATGTATGTAGCAGCCCCGATAGTGATGAAGCAGGGGTTGGAAAGAAGTTCGACACACACACACACACACACACACACACATGTTGTCATACATACAGTAATTAAATGGATTAAAGGGAAACACAGAATGCATCACCTGTATTTAGCATCAGAAAAAGAAGACAGTAATTACTGTATTTCTGCATGCACGCCATGTAATTTCCACCACGGATCTCAATGCGTGACGATGTCGAAAACTCATAATCCTTTTAGCGGCTTATTAAAAAGCACACATTGAAAGTGTGTTATCGAGAAAAAGACTGCAGAGGCGCGGTTGATTGCCGCACGGCACAACACCCAAGGTGAAAACCCTCAATTTCTTATGTTCATGAGTCGATTCGGTTGTCCAGGATTCATGAAAATGCTTTAAAAACACAAATTGCTTCTACCTAAATTGACTATATTATGTAATGCAAATATGCCACAGATGGCGGACAAAGCAGAGTGTTATTTGTAAGACCCAAGAGTGGAGACGCACAGAATCCACATTGCTTACATTACACATGTGCTTGTCCGCACGCCGACTTTGCTACAGCCCGTCATTTAGGCTAAGTGACACTGAGGCTCTTATTTCACACACAAACACACTGTATGCTGTTACGGATCGCTGCTGGACGAGACAATAGCCGTTATTCTGTGTGTCTCTGACTGGATATGGACTGAGGGGATGATTGTGCTGTGGAGTTCAGCAGCTGCTCATGTAGCCTGGTGCTGCGTTAACAAGCACAGACATTTTTTACAGAAATGCTCCCGTGTTATACATTGTCTGGATGGCGCGGTTAAATTATGAAAAACACACATTTTGATAATATTCATCTGCGATTTGCAGAGAGGCGAACCAGCGAAACTGTGGTTAAAGTGAAGGGTATAGGTGAGGGCTTGAGTTTAAAGGGGCCACTTTGTTTGGATTGTTACGCTGATACAGATGATTTCATACGCCTCTCTGAAGAATGCCATGTTGTCAGCACATGGAATTAGTGCATTAGTTAAATGTGCATTAAAGTACAACGCGTTCAGTTGTGCTCGTACATTTGAAGCCATTGCATAAAAGGTCATTTTTCCTCCTCTTTTTTTTTCCAGATTACCTGAACGCATCACAGGCTCAGTCTTGATCATGATTGGCTCCGGTCACTAAAGAATCAGGAGAGCACTTAAATGGACAAAAAAACCGAAATGACCTCATGAGAAAGCAGGCGTAGTTGACCAATGAGGATTGGCTATTGTAAGGAGCTTATCTTAAAATAAATTCATCAACACCTTATATAATAAATAAGATTATATGTATATGATAATGATGTACATCAGGCTTACCTTGAGCCATTTGAAATCAAAATGCGAAAAAAACTATAATAATAAAAAATATTCTGAAATGCAGAATATACTGAATACACCTTCATGTGCTTTTACAGAGAGAGAGACACACACACACACACACACACACACACACACACACACACACACACACACTCGTCACACACAGAGGCTGGGATGACCCTCAGCTGGGATGATACTTCTAAGGAGCATGCCCTCGCTCTTGTTTTACACAATAGCCACTCACAACTGTAAAAGAGCCCCTCTGTGTGGCGAACGGAGCACTTCTCTCCCTCATCCCTGAGCGAATGACTCTGAGTGAGTGAGTGTGTGGGTGTGTGTGTGTGTGTGTGTGTGTGTTGCAGGAGGAGAGAGAAAGAGAGAGAGAATGCCTGTACGAGACAGATGGAAAGCAAAAGTGACAAAAGGAAAGAAGCAGGAGAGAGGAGAGAGATTTTCTCCCCTGAAACTCCTCAGCATGAGATCACCAGCGTGCGGGCGGACATACAGCACAGTACAGTCCTTATAAGATAATCCCCAAATGATTTAATCGGTAACATGATTAACCGTGGAGCAATGTAGAAATAATCTGCTAGCACTCAGAAACAACACTACAGTCTTAATCATTACGGGAAAGAAAGTGAGCCTTTACTGCAACCGTGACGTCAGGTTGTTTTTCCCTCCTCTTTCCGACCGCATCGGACCTTTTACGAGACTGCACCTCCGAGGAGGCCACGCGGGGGTCAAATGTCAAGCTGCAATTGATGTCACAACGCTCACATGGCTACGGCTGACGCATGATTAGTTAGATATATACATTTAGATAATGTGCCTGTCCCGTAATCTATTAGGAGCCGCTCCGCTCTTCGCCCCCAGGACCCTAATGCACTCCAATGTATTTATGGTCAATAATTAAAAGGGAAAAGCGTGCATTAAAACCGCTCTCTACTTAACAGATCTTAACTAATGAGATTAGGGTAATGAATAGGCCACTTTACCAGCTTGGCCCGGTACAGTGGCCTTTTCGCTGACAGCTGCTGAATATGACAAGGTTAGCATCATAAGCCGGTTCTTGCAGAGGGGGTTTAGGGGCATGGATTAGGGGAACAGTGCAAGGAGCCCAGGCTATTTCTATGAATGCATTAGTTGAGGAGAAAAAAAAAAACACTCTGGACCTTGACTCATTTTGTTTTGGGATTCCATAATTCTGCGAAGAAATGAGTGGCATTTTGTTTTGCAGACGTGATCATCTGGATATTTAGCTCTCGTACCTCACGGACGCACAGAAAAGGGTCCGATTGTTGAGAACGGGCCGGCTGCAGAACTCAAAGCCACTGCTCTCTCAGCGCTCCGTCTCACTCCTGACGTCATTGGCTGCGAGTGGGGTCCTGAAGAGCGGAGAGACAAATGTGAAAAAAAAATAACAAACCCATGGGGCATAAATATGATCTGCCTTCATCGCCGCCAATTTCCCCCGAACAGCTTCTTTTGCCACGGCGAAAAAAAAAAACGCCTGCCGTGCGTGTACGACATCAGCTGTGAACGATTCGGTGCCACCAGAGGTTAATTTTTCAATTTGCACAGTGAAGGGCTCCCATTACATCTTGACCTGCAAATTGTATCTCCCCTTTAATAACCCCATCATTTCATTTCGGGGTCCCTTTGTAGTTTGGACTGGGGCCGGCTATATTTGGTGGCGGCCATCTGTTTATTATTTAGCCGGTGCTTGGATGTGCAGCCTGACTGCATTAGAGAGTTAGAAGGGTAGCAGGAGAGCGGTACTACCTGGTCCTGGTAGGGTCTTTACCAGTCTCCCCGGACCCATTAAAATCCTGTTAACTTTGATAATCCCTGGCAAGAAACCTGGCCTCCGTGGACCACTGAGCGGGAGTGGAATACTTTAAAGTGCCACTGTTTAAGAGGTCATAACATCTTGTAAAGCTGCGTGTGGCTGCGGCGGAGGGTCACATAATGGCGTCTGAGGGAAGAGACAAAGGGCAAGTTTTGCAGCGATGAATATTTCAGACGGGGAAAACTCTCCTTTCTGTGTGGTCGGTTGTGAGTAAAGTGTTCCCCGCCGTGTCAAATTTCTTTAATTCGGCCCCACTCTTGACCCGTCTCACGGTCTGCGAGATCAATCATAGTGCTGCCCCACTCTGTTATCTTCTGTCAGACACAAACTAAGCTAAAAATACTTCACGGATAAAGGGTTATCATTCTTAGTCCAATCACGATCTCAACTTTTTTGATAGATTTGCAGCACGCCAAACTTCCTCCTCCTCTCTATTCATCCTCCCGCTGACGTTTGCCCTCTGACAGGTTCATATTAGATAAGACCCGCCTACTTGACATTTGTCCAACTAATCAATAGGACAAATGATAACCTGCAGGTGTGTTCAGACAGAATGTGAAGCTATTTATTTTGTGTCCTGCCATTACTTGTGCAGATCCATCTTTGCATCCATTGGGCTTGGTATGGAATCATACTGCACGTTAGATTTGCTCTCTGAGGAGGAGGTTGGTGGACAAAGCATCTTATTGTCTCTTTAAGACCATTTTTTGAACAACCACAATTTCCTCCCGAACCTTAACCGAGTAGGTTTTTCTCCTTTAATCGTGAGACCATGAGAGTTCCTACCTGAAGTCTAGTTGCCTAAACATAAACAAACCTTAATTATATCGAGGTGGCTGGTCAGTAAACGCTCTGATGAACCGTTTTTACAACGGGTTACCTTGAATTTCATTTATAATTTGACCTTAAGGGCTTCTTACAAACTTTATTGGAGCTTTCAGTCACATCTCACAGGGGGTGGAGAATGCTGTTGTCACAGAGATAGGATAGAGATATTATGAGTTGTTTTGGAAGGTAAAGACAAACTATCTATTTTGAATGTATGAAGACTGAGGAAACATTACCATCCAGCATGCTGTCACGAAAATGTAATTCGGAGCAATCAAATGAAAGAAACTGCTGATGTTCCTCCAGAAAATGAAAGCAGAATTCCAATTCCTTCTCAGGTTTAATAAAAAAGGAGTTTTAAATTGCCTGTATGACTTCCCTTGTAATCATTTTTAGAATACTAACTGTCTCAGTGAGCGTACGTCAGGTTGGTTAAGCGTGGCAACCCGAGCAGGCGTCTGTCCGGATGCTGAAGCTGGCCCTTAACAGGTGTTATGAGGGCTCCAGCATTAACACCAACACCTGGTCTGAAGCCCCAGAGACCACATGCTGCACAACGCTATTAGTCAGCTATGTGGATCACAGATAGACAAGAGCTAAAACTGGCCGCTGCCACTTCACAGAGAGCGAGAGACCTATAAAAGAATAGCCCCCCCCCCCCTCCCCCTCCATTCTCGCCACTCCTGATAACATTTTATCACCCCCGATTTCAAAGTCTTTCGAGGGGATATTTCAAAGCGAGCCAGACATTCTGAGACGGGAACAACTTTGGGAGAGTAATTTCTCCTTGCTGTGTGTATATGAAAATTTAAATTCCTCACCGCTCAATGGGAAGCAGAGGTCGAAACGAGCCAGAAACCGCCAGCATATGCTGAGAAATTCCTTCATCCTTATGGTGGCGATTACCAAGACCGGCAGAGGAGAGGGGGGGGGGGGGGGGGGGGGGGGGGGGGGGGGGCATAATGAGAGGCGCGGTGGCACTGCCCTCTATCTAGAGAGAGCCTCGATGGCCTGCAGTCAAAACTATCAGCCCCCTTTCATGATCATCTACTGCGCAACAGCACTGATAATGCAGGGAAGACAAACGAGGATGCTTCGTCTTTTGTTTTATTTTTAAAGCAACTGTGAGAACGTGTTCAATCTACTGAGAGCCATTTAACATTCCTCTGTAAAATGGCATCAGAAAGGAAGAAAAAAAAACAACAACGGATTTTCCGAAACACGTGTTAAATCCTTTGATGGCCAAAGTGAGCTCAGACTCTGATTTGTATCAAAAGACTTTTAGCCATTTAACGTAAACAAAAGGTTGAAGAGTGTAACATCTGTATGTCCAGACTGAGAAAAAGTACAGAAAAGATTCACTTTTATGAGCATTAAATCAAACGCGTGAGTTAATTAAACAGGGCTCAAGGGTCAAGATAATAATGGCTCATGTCACCGACGACGATCCGCTCGTTCCGAATACATCGACAAAAACACATGATTAGTGGAACCTGACTAAGCAGTTGTCTCAAGGCTTTATTGGCTGGGCCAGGCCTCCGATTTCTCATCTTCAACCGAAAGCAATGCGGCATTTTTTGCCCCGTCACCGCTCATCCTTCATTTTCCCCCGATGCGACTTCAGGTTTTTTTTTAGCACATCCAAGTGTCAGCCTCTTCTGAGATTGCCACCACATACAGATGGAGACATAGAAAAAGGACAACACTGAACAATCTTTCCCATTGTGCTCTTCTCCTCTGCTTATGGCATGAGGCTAGACCTCCCGGTCTCCAAAGTGAAAAATGATCCATTGATTAGACTGCTCGGTCATTAAAGGGCACATCCAAGCACTGGGCAATGACCGTATGGGATCAAAGGTCACCAAAGGGCCCTGTTCATAGCAAGGCCTTCCTGCAGGAGGGCACGGCAACTCCCTTTATGATCCTTCATTACATTAGAGGTTAACCTCAGCCCTTTTTTCTATCCGGTGGGGGACGATCAGAACCATCAGCCGCTTTTGTTCAGCGTGGAGGAACGGTGGTTAACAGAGCAGCAGGAAGAAGGTGTGAAGGAGGAGATGTCGGGGCGGATAGCGGGACGGGATGAGACAACGAGATGAGGGAAGGATGCGAGAAGGTGGGAGGATGCGAGCATGCAGCCGGTGTGCGGGGGGGGGGGGGGATTTCCTGTGTGTCGCTGCAGCCCCCGATTCCTCCCTACTCCTTCTCCAAGAAAATTAAATATTGATCAATCTCACAGGCCTACTAACGGAGAAGGAGATAAAGAAGAGTATTAAAGGGAATAAATAAATATACACTTGTATCACCTGTCCAAGTGTGTGTGGGGGTGGGGGTGGGGGGGGGGGGGGGTGGGGGTTTATGGAGGGCGAATCCAAAGCTTGGGCCCATCCATCAGCCACACCCTGGACACGGGGACAGGTTTGTCCGGGCAGGTCTAAAAGCAGGCGGATGTGAGGCCGGAGTCTTCTTTATCGTGCTTCTTCCCACGACATGAGCAAACAACCCCTCATCTCTGATCGGTGTTATCGGCAAAGCCTCTGAGCCTGCGCAGACGTTTTAAATAATTAACGAGGCGTGCATTTCTATAGCCCTCCTGATGAGGGATCTACCTCTTGGAGCCGTCCTTTTATGCCCAGAGTCGTTGTTTATGCCCCGGTTCCTGTCCTTCCCAAGAACACGGGGCGTAAACAACAGGCCTCAATAAGTGTGCGGAGTCAGCACTATAAGATACATCGTTTCAGTCCCCATATTAAAAGACTATGATGACAAGGAATTAAGGTGATGGCATTTCGTATCAGCGAAAGCACAACCAGGAGAAGAGGTTTCATCATTGCAATTACAAAAAGCAGAAAAAAAGCCGAATTGAATCTTATTATTTTCTTTTCCAAGATATCAGATATTTCTTTCCATTTTCTATCAATGTAGTGATTGTGATGTGATAAAATATACCAGGTTACTTTTATCCTTCTATTTGGCATTTATAAGCAGTATATACAAATGTAATAAATGGTTTATAACGCACTATCATATAGTCGTAAGCACATATACAACATGTATAAGTTCTCCTATAAATCATAACTGTGTATATATACATGTAAATGCTATAAAAATATATTTTTAGATTATGTGGATAGGTAAAGCGTTACATGTACTTTTTGAGAAGCAGATTCAAATGTGACATGAAACACGGCATCAGTCTACACTTTCCAATCTCTTTTGACAATGATTTATAATGTTTTAACTCTGTGAATACATAATCAACAAAACATTCATAATTTCCCACATGCACTCTTTTTTTCACAAAAGCACACAAGTCAAAAGTTGAAGTAAACAGAGTTTATGCGGTTCATACCCAAACATGGATTTTCACTGTATTTAATAAGATAAACATCACCAATCATCACAAATGCGGTGCTCACAGTAACGATTAAACCAGCTTCAATGGCGGTGTCACTGGAAGCTCTTGTGGCTATGACTGATCTAAACAAAAGCCCATTTCACTTCACCGAATAATTAACTGTTTGCATTTAACCCCCCCTTCAAACACACACACACACACACACACACACAAAATTGACAATCCCCAAAACAGCTATCGGATGCAGGCCCTTAAACAAATTATGACAGGGGATCTTCCTCACCGATCGACCTTTGCTGACCTCTTATATTGCAGATATTTATTAGTGTCCTTTCTCCAGATAACACTGTGCCCACGTTGAGCGTGTCTGTGTGTGTGTGTGTGTGTGTGTGTGTGTGTGTGTGTGTGTGAGAGAGGAGGTTTGTAAATCCTGGAGTGGAAGCAGTCAGGCAGCTGGTCATAAACGCCAGCACTTTAGGATTTCCACATAAAGAAAAGAAGTGCAACAGCCTCTCTATCCTTTCCCACCTCCCCCTATCTTCTGCCATGAACCCCCCCCCCCCCCCCCCCAAACCCCCCTTACTGCTGTCGTTCCACTCATGATCCGGAGAGATGTTATCGCTCCATTTAAGAAAGGAACAA